>NC_089581.1:133223236-133582882 GCF_019320115.1 Miscanthus floridulus | reverse complement strand
CTACTTTTCGGGCGACTTCGTCAATTTGCATATTTTCTTTTTACGAGTTCTCATTGATTCGGCGAGCTGCATCGCTTCAGTGCGATCTTCGGCGATTCTCGAGTTCCGCGTGAGCACCTCTTGGCCGTGGCTTCCGGGCGTATCGCTGTTGTCAGGACCAAAGTGTTCGTTTCTTCATCCTTGTCGATTAGCAGGTCAAATCGACTGGCACGTTTTGGATATCGATTCGGGTATTAGCCCTTTGTGTTTGCAGATCACTTTTGCATCAACACCGGTATAACTATAGAGTGTCTAACATTACAAAGGGTGAATCAATATAAGTGAACTGATCAATCTATCTATTAGGAGAGAGCGCATCCCCTTTTATAGATAAAGGGGATGGCCTTACAAGTGAGGGGGAGAGAGTACGCATGCTATTAAGTCTTGTTGGACACACCGGCAGGTACAAGATGATGGTAGGCGCCCACAATACTGTTTGATGTCAGATGCACATGGGAGGTTGTGTCGTCTTCTTCTGGTATGGCAGACGTCGGTGCCTGCCATACTGTTGATACCGAGAGGCATGTAGGGGGTTTTACCATGTTTGCCTGGTACGATAAATGCCGGTGCCCACAACACTGTTCGATGCCCAGAGGCATGTGGGGGAGCCTTACCGTGTTTGTCTGGCATGGGAGTTGATGGCGCCCACAACACTACAGGGAAAATGTCGGTGCCTACAACATTGCTTGGGTTCTGTCATGACAAGGAGGTCGCAGGGTACTGTCCTGTAGGTGTACATGGTACGTTCCTCAGTATTGCAGTTTGACTTAGGTGCCCTACCTTACTTCTTTCGTCCGTTCCCTGGTCCTCACCGAGCGGGCGTCCCTAGTCGGTTGATCCCAGTCGGCTCTGATTGCGCCAGTTGAAGAAGAGCTGTAAGCAGGGGCTCGACGCATCCCCAGTTGGAGACATGAGTCGTAGTCAAAAAGTGGTGTTTGGCCAGGCCCTCTGGTTGGAGAGGCCGTCTGAAGGTGGGCCGATGTCAGAAGCGAGCGTTGTTCCTTCTTTGTGAGGCCTTCCGATCGGAGAGGCGGGCCGAAGTCGGAAGCAGGCATCGTTCCTCCTCTGCCAGGCCTTCCGGTCGGAGATTAGATTGTCCTTCTGGCCTATCATTCAGGTGCTTTGGGCCAGCCTATGAGTTGCATGTCATTTGCAACGTTGTCTGCTGGGCCGAGCCTTTGTTGGAAAGTTGGTCCATAAGGGACCCTGGGTTTATGAACCCAACATAAGATGAAAAGCAAGGTAATTGCAGCAACGGGGAAACCACCATGCCTATGCTAAGCTGAAAAGGCTTCGTCCTATTTTTGTAGCCTTGTTAACATGCATTAGAGGGAATAAGTAATAGTAAGCATAGGTTAAACAACAAGATATGAGAACCAAGGTTTGTCAAAGCATAGGGGCATAGTATAGCCGTCACAAAAAAAGCATAAAACCTGAACAACAACCAATTTTTCCAGGTAGTAGTGAAGTGCAGGAAATAAGACATGATTGTTGGTAGGTAAAAGTAGGCCATCATTGCATATGCCAAAGCGCCTCAGTGCATGAAGAATACAAGAAAGGAGCATATATATGTAATGGTTCGTATCACCCCATATGCCAAATGCCTCAGTTCAATAAAAGCAGAAATTGGTATATTTGTTTGCAGCATCATCTTTGGCCACCCCCAACCCTAGCACGGCGGCGCAACATCAGGAGATAGAGAGAGAGAGAGAGAGAGAGAGAGAGTAGAGTCAGAGGGGAGAGAGAGGGTAACAATGTCATTTAACTCTACAAAGGAGCTAGAGCTCATGGAAGGAGACAGCGCTGATGTTACCAAAAATCACTTCTTCTCATATGCTATGTTTTGTAAAAAGATATTTATTTGCATCATCATCATTGGCATTAACATATGGTCGACACAAAATGCAAAATAGCAATGGCATATGCTTAGGTTTATCAGAAGCACGCCTCATAGGTGTTGTTGTCTGCTAAAATTGGGATAGCTACATCATCAGCAATGGCATATGCTCAGACCTAATAAAATAAATAAAGCAGCACCATATACACACGCCTATATATACTGAAAAGATTATAAGAGCAGCACAATGCATTCAGACATGGTCTTTTTTTGCCAGAACAACGACCCTATGTATAATCAAAATAAATACGTACACACAGAAAATGAATTCAAGGGATCAGAGGCATAATCAAAATGAATATCGTACGAAGACCAAGCAAGCTCAAGGAGGAAGAAATGGAGCAGAGCATGTATTTACAGAAGTGTTATCCATTCACAGATGTACGGATACGCTAAACTAATATGGAGATGGGGACATGGATTAATGGGGGAGAATCACATGTACCATCATAAACAAGAAGCAGATTTGGGAAAAGAACAACATCTTTTGCAAATCCAAGGCATGGAGGTGTTCCCGTTGTAAGAAAACAAGTGGATCTATATTCATCTGTGCATCAGTACATAATAAATGGAGAGATGGGGATGGAGGGAAGCACCTGAATCCCTCAACCCGCAGTACAAATGAGAGGAGGGAAACATAGGAGACTGCAATGGGACCAACATAGAGGAGAGGAATGACCTTGCTTCACCTGAGAGATGCCACAAATGGAGTAGGGGGCGCCACTATGCACGGATAGAGGGGACTACAGGGGGCGGCCAATGACGAAGAGGCGGAACCTGAGGTCGGCGTCACTGTGGCGATGGGGGCCCACCGTCGCCCCACCTATGGAGGGAACTAGCTGGGGTGGTAGGACAATAATCTGCCCTGGGCCGAGCGGTGGTCTGAGGCACGCTGGCCTAAGGTACAGGGCGGTGGGGCTCAGCAAGGCGGCGGCTTAGGAGCTAAGTTGAGGATAGGTTTTGGTCTGAGCCCTGCTCAGTGGGATTTGGGGGTACACAGCGCAACGCAGCCACTCACCAGCGGCCGCCCGCTGCCCGCTACCTGCTGGGATCTAGGATTAGTGGAGGAGAGCCGCTGCCTACCGCAGCTCACATGCCGGCCACCGCACCTGTGCACGCCACCGAACGCCCGAAGCCACGCCCGCACGATGTCGCCTTCGAGCAGATGTGTGCCCTATGCCCCTTCCTCCTGGTGAGCGCAAGCGCGAGGGTGAGGGTAGGTCGAGAGGAGGTGGCTGCGTGGGCGTGCACGTGAGGGAGAGTGATTGAGCGGGATCGTGGGAGGGGATGGCTTCCTTTCCTTTGTTTCCTTGTTTACGCGTCGGTTGTATCGCGGTCACGGGCGAGCGGTAGGGTACCGCAAGGAGAGGGGCGGACCAACGGAGCGATAGATTGTTGCACGAAACAGTGGTCTTACTTTCTTTCTTTTTAGTTGTAGGAGAAGAGAGAATTGTAGCATTTGCCATCGTAGTTTATTGTGGGTAAAATAGTCATTTTGGTCCTTGAACTTACTTGAGGCTAAGTTTCATCCTTAAATTTTCAAAACGGCAATTTTAGTCCTTAAACTGTATTTTTATGCTCAATTTCATCCTAGAACTATGCAGATGATCATTTTAGTCCTCAAACTTTGCATTTTAGGCTCAATTTCATCCTACAAACTATGAAGATGATAATTTTAGTCTTCAAACTTTGCATTTCAAACTTTGAACTTTTATTTTCAAACTCAACTTTGTCTATCATTCTATGTGGAACGTTGTGTTGTTGCATCTGGTCAACTTCAACACCACTAGCGATATATCCAACTATAATGGTATTGTTTATATATATATCCAACTATAGATAATTTTTGTGGGAGCAATTGCTTCAAACGCATTCCTTAAAAATACATGGATATAATGAAACAATATCAAATCTATAATTTTTTCCTTAGTTACTTCTAGCATAAGGCTCAACTAATAACCATTTGTGTATAAAATAATATTTTTATCCATGGGCTAAAAATAATTTATATTTAAGAATATTTAGATCTATATTTATATTCATCTTAGAATATGAATACAAATCCGATTCAGTAGCTGGGACGACGCTAGGAACAATAGTACCTAACGATGATTGTCCATCTCAAATCGTGGGTGGTGTTGGATAAAGGACGAAGTTGTGCCAAAATGTATTTTGATAATTCATGGATGAAATTTTGCCTAAAATATATTTTTTTTTCCTTTTTTGATAGTCAAAATTGAGTTGAAAAATAAAAGTTTAAAGACCAAAATGTACTTTTGTAGTTTATGGATGAAATTGAGCCCAAAATACAAAATTTAGGGATTGAAACGATCATCTTCATAGTTCTATGATGAAATTGAGCATAAAAGTAGAATTTGAGAACTAAAACGGTCGTTTTGGAAGTTCAGGGACAAAACTGAGCCTCGAGTAATAGTTCAGGGACCAAAACAGTTATTCTGCCTTAGTAATTTAGCTCTAAACTTATTAAAAATTTACATGCAAATTTACTTTTTTTAATCAAGCCCTGAATACCATCCCAATATTTTAGTATTTTTTTGGCTGAAATAAAAAATACACAAGTCTGCTTGTTTTTTAGAAGAACAAGTCTTTTTTTTTTAGCAACAGAAGAACAAGTCTGCTGGGTCAGACCCAAACAGCATGCTACAGTCAGTCCTGTCCAAACCCGAGGTAACTGAGAGAAGGTTGGGCTGGCCGTGTGGGTGGACGGTACAGACCAGGAGTTCAGACCTGCTTGGACTTTCCACGGCCCACAAAAAAATAACGGAGCCCGGATGGTCTTGTCGTGAAATGGGATGGACACACCTATAAGACTATAGTCCACAACCCACGTGCGTCATGCCATGCGCGCTATCTGAGGCCCAAGCCCACATCCCCCATCGCAGGCGCCGGCCGCCGCTCCGCTGCGGCGGGCTGGAGGCCGCTCGCGCCCGTGCGCGCGGCCACTACCGTGGCGGAGCCGCGGAGGTGCAAGCCGGCGGTGAGGAGGAAGGCTTCTCAGAGGATCTGATGTTCTTCGTGGCAACCTACCTTTCAGAGTTGACAGCGCCCAGCCCGCAGGATTCTTCGTTCAGGCCCGCTTGGCGGCTCCGTCCAGATGGTCGAGGTGAGGTGTGTGTACGCCTCTACCTCCATAGTTGGGGGTACTATTGCTTCGTGTCTTCACTGCAATTGCAGGGGCAAGTTAGTCTTTATCTGTGCGAATTGCTATGCATGATTCGGTTGAGGCATTGAGTCTGTGTGGTTCCAGTTTATTATTATGCACACAAGGCGTTTGTTGAATTACTATGACCCAGGTGGAATTGTGCTATAGTACACTTGATTTCTTGATTCATTGTTATAAGTCAGGTAGCAACAACTCTGGAATAAATTGTAAGCTTGACTCCTGCCGAAGGTCGGTGGCAAGGCTCCCTGTGGTTGAGCCGGGCGGCCAGGGTTCTAACCCTTGTCCCTGCACCTTATTCAGGTCAGTTTTCATCCCCCGGTGACTTTCAAAAAAAAAACTCCTGCCAAAGGTTACATCTACGTCCCTGTTACTGAACAGGTCCACTATACTAAGCTAATTTATATTACATTAACGCAGTTGATCTCTATTGGTCCTTATTTTCATTGAGGTCCATTTTGAAAATTATGCAGCAACTTATGGTTAATGGCGTGATAAATACAAGTTCGGCTCCTAATGCATAATTGGAGTACTCCCTAAAGGTTCCGTTAGAAAAATTTAGAAATAGGTAAAACTTGTTTTTTTGTCTTCCTTTATCTTTGTGGATAAATGCACAAGTAAGAACATGCTTAATGCCAAAGGGCGCCTAGCTCAATCGGTTAGGTGACCCAGCGGCACTCCTCAGGTCCTGGGTTCGACTCCCCGTGGGAGCGGATTTCAGGCTGAGGTTAAAAAAATCCCCTCGCCCGTCCCCATGTGCCAAAGCGCAATGGAAGGCCCCGGCCCGGTTCTCACAGGGTAACGGTACCTCCTGCGTCAGGATGGGGGCGGGGGTTCGGGAGTTTTCTCGATCTGTGAGAAGATCTTCTTCTTAAAGGGAAAACCCGGGGGCCGTCATAACCCCCCGCAGGTCGAGTTTTTTTTTTTTAGAACATGCTTAATCATGTCTGCCCCTGTTTCAAAGGCGTTGCCTAGACGTCCAGGCGTACCCAGCTTGCCTTGGGAACAATGGCGCCTTGTCGCCTAGCACTCGCCTGGACGCCTAGTCGCCTTTGAAACCATGATGTGTGTGGCATCCTCTGATTCACTTCTAGTTAGCACTGCCAATGTCACTCTGGTTCAACCTTATTACATTAAGACATTGAGTAATGTCAGCACTTTTCAGATTATATGTGGATTTTATCCGATTCCAAGTTGTGTTGCTGAAACATGAACTTCATACTTATCTTTTGCACATTCAATTATTTTCCTTCTGACAGTCTCAATAATCCGCCAAGAAAATCTAGCTTCCATCCAGCAAGATCCTTCCAGGTCGCTCGCAGGGTCAGTGAGACCCCCTCTCCCAGGATGTGCTGTTTTACATACTAGAAAAATCCTATGGAAATATCTTTAGCCGTAGTTATTTAATTAATTTAAGACAAATCACAGGCATGGCAGTTTGGCTAGAATAGCTACCTTTTGAACTTATCTTTACCCCCAAATTTGATTTAATTTAACCCAAACTTCCATCCCCTTCCTTTTGAACTTCTTTAGCCAATTTGGAGGAACCACAAGTTAATTTTGCTCCTAGCAATTGTATTGTGATATATTTTAGCAAAAGCAGCTCTGCCTATGTTCCTTGCTTAGATGCAAATAATTTATAAATGTCACATTAACTTTCATTCATTTGATCCAGCTCATGACCTGTTAAATGTTTTATGAACCTATTATCAGAAATGGTCTTACTTTTGCATATAGTATGGGGCTTTAGTTGTGGGTGTTTCATTAACTACAAATCAACGTTGATGCACAATGTTTGTAAGATGCTATCTCAGTGTTATCCTCTGATGATCGTGTTTTTGATACAGGATTGCCTAAAGGTGCAAAATTTGATCCATCTCACTGGTTTGTTACTGACTCACTGGCCTTTTCGCAAACAGATATTTCACCGTCTCATGGAATACTTTTGGCTTTGATACTCCACTTTTTGTTTGGCAATCTTCTTAAATTGATTCTATCCATTTCAGGTGTTAGAAAATGGAAGTGTATCAACACTTCTTCCACATAATATTTAAGGTCAATAATATAACACTGGGATAAGAATGTGTTGAAAGCTAAACACTGACATCTTGCTGATGTCCATTGGCACAAGGAAGGTAAGACAATGCCAGTATTAGTTGATGGAAAGTACCTCGACTGTAAGAAAATAATGGTGCTTTATATGACCACTTCGAAGGGTGGGAAGGCTTAGAAGTCTAGTTTGGTGATGCACAGCTACCACCTCATTCAGCTTACCATCTCTTCTCATCCTGTTGGATTCCCAAGACTGTCCATCATGTACCTTTCTTTTGATTGCGAGCTTTTGTACCATGGACTCTTGGACATGAGCCACCTTGTAAAGTTTATTTGTGCATAGCCCATCGAGTCTGCTTTTGGGAACATCCCCCACCATTGCCTTCTGCAACACCGATTCTCCCATGGACTATGTTCATACTGGCATTTCCTGCCAACAACAGGGGTAAGTACTAAGTAGAGCATTGGTTGCGACTTCTGGCTGCTTGAAAGAATGGTTGTACAGATGCATGTCACAGTTCTCCCAGGACATAAGTGGGAAGTCATAGTAAACTTTGATGATCTTAAGCAACAGTTTTGTTGTCCACTTATTTCATATCTGTTGGGGTTGTTTCTCCTTTTCTAGGTTGATCTTTTCTTTTGTTGGGATCCAGTGGAAACAAACGAGCTGGAAGAAGAGGAAGCTCCTGTTGCTCTTGACTATGCTGCAGTTGCTGATTATGATGCTCCCTCCTCTGATAACTGGGGAGCTGAGTAGTTGACCAATGGGGTGCAGGAGAGGTTCCACCTGTTTCGCTCCCTGCAGCACCTGTTCGTGCTGAATGGGGTTGCTGCTCCATGTGAGCTTTTCTTTCTGTATCTTATAATTCTTATCTTTGTTCAACTAGTTATTACTGAATTTATTTGAATGAGTGATGCATTTCTATCCAGAGTTTATGCTATGTTGATTCATTCTAGTTATCATAGTCATAGCAATCAACTGTGTACAAGTTTCCTGTTAAAATAGCACTTTAGCCCTTTCTCTGTGTCCTACACCTGTCTTTTTTTTTCCTCGAACTGGGCATAACTTACTATATGTTCTGATCATACTTATGGTCAAAGGGTTGGTTGTTTTTTTACTCTTGTTTTTTTATGGTTGACGCCTTTGACGGAGCCCACCTGGATATCATTTCAGGAGGCTCAAAAGGGATTGGTTGTTTTATTGCTGCACTTGAAATTCATAAGCTCTTCAGAGGTTGTAACGAGGAACCTAATAAGTTTTTTGTTCATTCAAAATGCAGCTCCTGCAGGTGCTGATGTGTGGGATCCGGCTGCTCTAGCTGACACTGGTTGGGAAGAAGGCAGTGCCGCACTGCCGCAGCACCCACACAGACTGCCAAGTGCTTTCCGCATGGATCATCACTCATCAACCACAGAAGAGAAGCGAGAAGCTGAGTTGGTTGACTCTATGTCTGTGTTGGTAGATCTTCTTTTAAGTAGCTCTATCTATGTTGTATCATGGTGTACTGTTAAATGCGAGTCAGTTTTTTAGTTCGACATAGCTGGGCACTACCAGTTCAACTCTTTGCTGCCACCTTTCATCAATAGCGTTTCTGCAAGAGCATTTTGATAATATATGCCTTGGAGCATTACGGCATGTGTTGCTTTGTTCTTGAGCTTATTGTCACTGCATAGCGTTGTAGTTTTGGTGGTTAGAGAGAATGTAGCTGGAAGCACTGGCCTGGAGTCCTTCAAAGATTGCTGCAGTTCTCTGTTCCACTGTGTTGTGTTTACCTCTCTGGGGCAGATCTTGTGATGCCCGTCTCCCGTCTGTAGCATGATGTCTGCTTGTTCCTCGGACTGACTGTTGGAGAGCTATAGCGGGCCACATGCTGCTGTCTTATAAGTTAGAGAGGATATTTGATAGCTTTTTATTTTTAAGAAGATCTTTTACCAAACTGTTGAAAATGACTTTTTTTGCGAAAAAAAATCAAAATACAAAGTTGTTTTATAAAACTCCCGGAGATGTTCTAAGCTGATCGCGTCCCAAGGGATGAAGTGAGCATACCTGGAAGATGAGCTGGTCAGATCTCAAGGGACCAATGCAAACGGTTGGAATATTGAATAATCTGTTCCCATTTTTGCCAGGGTTCGAGCGAGCTTAAGGGTCCGTTCGGTTACGACGTTCCCGGTCCTTCCTGACCAGGAATGGTTCCGGACATGTAGAAAATAACAAAGAAACAGCGAGGCCAGGAATCGATTCCGTATAACCGAACAAGGCCTGAAGGAGGACAAGCCACGGGAGCATGGCTTCAGAAGCCACGTTGGTGCCCCTAGCAAGAACGCTCAATGCGAACCAACCAAATGTGCATGAACCAAAAAAACGCCGTAAAGCATTGCTTAAGCAACTGTTACCAGCTAGCGTAAAGGGGGAAATCAAATAGCTCTCTCTCTCTCTCTCTCTCTCTCTCTCTCTCTCTCTCTCTCTGGGAAAAAAAGCGAAAGAGTCTGCTATAACAGTTTTGACAAGAAAAGCTTAGGGCCGTTAAAAACAACGGGTTGGTTGGAACCATGGCTACTATATATACTCTTGATTTGACCTTAATGTTTATTTCAAAGGTTGGCCCAGAAAACATTTCGAGGTCGTTCATACAACGCTTGTAATTTCTTTTTTTTTTCTTGAATACACAAAAAATTTGCACATTATTGTAATTAAATAGAAGATTATAGCCATATAAATGACGCGCTTCTTGCAAGCGCCCTATGAGGTCTACAGGAACAGTATACGAGTTCAGGTTTTGATATTACACAAATGTTATACAACCGAACCGAAGTATACGCAGCGATGCAATCTAAGAGGTGGCCTTGCATCTCCATTGCTACATGCAAGCCTTTTTTCTGACGTGCTTCGATATTGGAAATAGTGATTTTTTTTTATTTTTAACACTTTTTGTAAACTAATTTTAAATCTAACACTGTTTAATTTTAAAAAAAACTAACATTTTTTGTCGCGCCTATTGCCATGGCGCGACGAAAAGCCTGTGCCGTGCCATGCATGGTGGCACGGCGAGAGGGATGACGTGGCGATGACCGAGGCGCTGACCAGTGACGTGGCAGGGTCTGCCGCGCCACCGATTTTGGCGCGGCAGTGACACGCCATAGCCCACGGCACGGCAGGACCTGGATGCAGACAGAAGACCCGCCTCAATTGCAATGAACGGCGCGTTGCAGCTGAATGACACCTGCAGCTCCGACCCCAACGCCTTCGCCACCGGTGGCCGGCGTGTTGACTCCGATCCTCCCGAGCTTGGTCATCGCCAAAGAAGGCACCCTAGTTGGACGCACAGTAGTCGACCGTGCTGCGCGACCTCATGTCGGAGTAGAACACATGGTAGAAGGCGTTGTGGAAGTCCATCGGCGAGGGGTCGAGGAAGGCGAAGGCGTTGGGGTTGGAGCTGCAGGTGTCGTTCAGCTGCGACGTGCCGTTCATTGCAATTGAGGCGGGTCTTCTATCTGCGTCCAGGTCCTGTCGTGCCGTGGGCTATGGCGCGTCAGTGCCGCGCCGTGGGCTATGGTGCGTCAGTGCCGCGCCAAGACCGATGGCGCGACAGACCCTGCCACGTCACCGATCAGCGTCCCGGTCGTCGCCACGTCACTCCTCTCGCCGCGCCACCATGCATGACACGGCACAGGCTTTTCACCGCGCCATGGCAATAAGCGCGACCAAAAATGTTAGTTTTAGAAGAAAAAAATTTAAACAGCGTTAAATTTAAAATTAGTTTACAAAAAAGTGTTAAAAAAACTCTAAATGGTTAGCTTGCCGTCGTAGAGTTCGTCATAGGCAGCGCTTGTAATTTCGATCGACTTGGACAGGCGATGTGAACCGAACTAGGAAAAGAAAGGGGAGCCAGAGTTGTTGTCCGGCCACGTGACGTGATTATACTGTTCCGTTGTCACTTCATCGATTAAACAGTTAGTTCGGTGCAACTGGCTGCGCAAGCTGCTCACTATTTAACTTCCAAAATCTTAAGGCTGGGCTTGTTAAATCACGTCTTCGCGGTGTCAAAAGATCAAATTTCAATGTGAACATGCTGGTTTAACTTATTTTGTTGGTCGCCATTGTTTTCATTACCTATGACCTATCCCAGTACGATCGAGTTTGATACTTTGATGTTGACATTTTATTTTATTTAATGGGTCGTATCATGAGGTCAGTCGTCATGCGAGACTGTATTCTATCTAAATTCTAAAAGTGTGTGTGTGTGTATATATATATATATATATGTGTGCAAGCATCTGATATTTTAATAATAACACTGAAACAAAGATTAATCTCATTTATCATGCACTCGCTCAACTAGTTTAGTACGAAAAGGCTGCTGGGTTTCGTTGTCAAAAAGGACTCGGTCGTCATGTTGCTAGCATGAAGCTTGTGTAAGTCCAAACCGGCCTTCCAACCTTATACATGCTTTCAGCATTGTCATCAACACATGTTTCGCATGGATGCTGTTACAACAAGCCTGACACGGTACTACCCCGACCCGGTGTGAACATTAGTAACGGAATATACATCAAATAGACGCCGAATTTCATCTAGCTAGTTATTAGGGATGTACTCTAGATACATAGCATTATTGGGAAACACCACACAACACCATGTATACAGGCATACAGCGGACACCGCTTTCACTACTAAAAAATGATTTTTAGGAGACATCTTTAACCACTAGCTAGTTAGTTTGACATTAAAGACGCGCGGAAGTTGAGGTGCTCTACTGCTCTGGTTGCTGTTGCATTTCATTTTTCAAGAAGAAAACTTGAGTCTACAGGAAAATTGGAACATATGGTCAAATGTGAAGAAAGTGGAATTTAGATATCAAATCGGACCGTCGTTTAGGCAAAAATATGGCAGTGTACAAAGCACGATCTGTTATTTTGGTGTCAGGCAGCAAAAATATGGCACAAAGGCCAATGCTTACTCAAATAGAGAATATATTACAGTCGAATAAGCTAGAGCATGGGACGTAATTGTGCTATTATATTTCCAAATAATATTGTGCACAGCTAAAAAAACTACTCTATAATATAGATTTTAGTTGTCCCAAATTCAATAGTTCTAAATTTGACCAAGTTTACATAGTAAAGTAGTAACATCTGCATCAAAGAGATAAATTATGAAAATACATATTATAATATATCTAATGAAGCTCATCTAACATCGTAAATATTGTTACTCTTTTCACACTCTTGGTCAAACAATATAGGATGCACTAGTATAAAATCGATTTTTGCTGACACTTACAATTTTTTCACTGACGGTTCATAATTTATAGGCGCCAGAAGAAATGAAATTGTGGGCCAGTGCTATGAGCAGCTAGTGCATTTTTCTTTACTAGTGGTTTTCTTAAGACCATCGTCAGTAAAAAATTTGTATTTACATTGACGGTTCTCATCACCTACCACCGGTGTAAATCCTATTTGTACGGGCGACATCCTTAAGGAAACCGTCGATGTAGATTGATTTACAGTGGTGGCCTCCTTAAAAACCGACAGTGTAAATATTTACATCCCCTGCTACACATATGTATTATCGTGTGTGGCTGCCTAGTGGGCCTCCTTGGATAATTTTCTTTGCTATTTTTTGAGCCTGACTTGCATTTCTATAAAATCATTTACACTGGCTGCATCATTAAGAAAACCGCTACTGTAGATCAATTTACACTAGTGGCTTCCTTAAGAAAATTGCAAGTGTCAATATGTGCACCGACGGTTCTTGGATGCCGTCAGTAAAGTATGCTGATGTTTACTGCCTTTTATACTGGCTATTGCTAATAAAAAGCCGGTAGAAATATGAAAAAAAAAACCGCTAGTAATTTTTTTTCTATACTAGTGATGGCTTGATTCAGGACAACTAAAAATCTGTTATATTTTAAAACGGAGGGTTAGAAAGCAGTCTGTCGTTCTTCCCTACAGAAAAAGGGTGTTGTGTTCGTGATGCTGACCTCTTGTCGCTGTTTTAGCCACCTTGGACTTGGATCATCGAAGATTGATTGAAGTTAGGAGTCGACACCTGCTCCTCAACGTGACAGTTTATGCGTACTTGCGTACGTGATCATAGTGTGGACCTACCATCCCCTAAATAAGCGTCGTTTTTTAGAAGTCAAACTTTTTTAACTTTAACCAAATATATCAAGAAAATATTAATATTTATAGTACATAATTAGTATCATTAGATAGACCATTAAATCTATTTTCATAATAAACTTATTTGGAGATATAAATGTTGTTAATATTTTAGTGACACTTATTTAGGGATTGAGGGAGTACACATGACATAATTTATGGGGAAAAGGTGACAAGTACTATTTTCAGCTTTGTGTTTGTCTCTTTTTATCTATCTAGGTAACTACACATTTCTGAGGCCAAGTGAATCTCAACCCCAGTGGTGGAGCCAAGATTTTCAGCTTGGTATTCCACATAAAAAAACTTTCAATGCAAATATGTAATATATTGGATTGTATTGATTCACTCTAGATTTCATCAATCAAGATTATTTCATTTTTTTATAATGAAATCCGTATCTAAAAGCCAGCTGGAGCCTGGCCTACAGAATTGATCTGAGAGAGGGAGACGCTGAGCTGAGCGGAGCTAGGAGGGGGACCGAGCCGCCGAGGCAGAGGGATGCTGTCATGCTTGCTGCTGCATTTTTGGCACACTAATCTTGAGTTTTGGTTCACTCTAGGCCCATATTGCCAAATGAGACGATGGATGCTGATGTGGCATGTCCAGGGTGGCCCGACCCGTCCAGCTGGGTCACGTGAGCAGCGAGTGAGGCAGCGCCCGCCCACAGCCTCCTTTGCCAATATGCAAAAGGCCCCCCCACATCCTCCTTCGCTCTCTCAGTCCCTCTCTGTCTTCAGCTCCCCTATCCCTGTCGCTCTCTGCTCAGTGCACCCTCCACTCTTTCGATCTCCTCCATGGCGCAGCGGTGGAGCGGTGCGGACCCAAATCGACCCATCCAGAACCTCCCTCTTATCATCTGCTCGTAATGTGTAACACCCTAAAATTTACTCTTTTCAAAAAATATATAAAATTAATTTAATTTTGTATTTTGTGCTCATGAAATATAGGAAAAAGAATATTTTTTATTATATTAAAATTCATCATAAGGAGTAGCAACATGGTTGTGTAGACATGCCGGTGCATTTGATTTATTGCTTGAGTGGTTTGAATCAAGATTCAAAATGGTTTGAATTGCTTTTAAAAATAAATTAAAAATGGCTTCGAAGTAAAAGAAAAGAAAGAAAAAGAGAATTGAAAAATAAAAGAGTTTAAAAGGGTTGTAAAAAATTTTTTGGAAGCTTACCAAAATTGCTCATTTTTATTTTAATTGAAAAGTATATTTGAAACTATATTTGAATTTGATTTGGATCATATTTGAATTTAGATTGAAAAAGGAAAAGAGGAAAATGGAAAACACTCCATCTCCCCTTTCTGGCCCAGGCCTGCTCCCTCACTCTCGGCCTGCTCTTTCTCCCTTCCCGCGCAGGCCCACTCCCTTCCCTTCTCACCGCTAAGGCTCCGACCCACTTCACCCGTAGGCCCAGTCGGTGCTTCTGGCCCAACTCAGCGGCAGCGCGCCTCCTTCCCACCCGTAGTCGCTGTCAAGCCGGCCCCACTCGTCAGCGCCGTTCTTCTTCCTCCCCGTGCGAGACCAAGTCAGTCACGACCGCCACCTCCGACTCCGTCGTTGTTACGCTTCCTCTTGTCGTGTAGCCCAAGGATCCCCCGCCCCCATAAATAGCAGCCGTCGACCCCGCCGCTCTTCCTATTCCATTTTGAGCAACAGCACCTCACCGAGACGCCGCGCGCCGAACCCTAGCTTCCGCCGCCGCACGCCACGTCGTCGATTCGCCGCGTCACCGCCACGGTAAGCCTCTTGCCGAGTTTCACCAAGCGCCATAAAAGGTCTCGGTTCCGTTTTCCCTCTTTTCCTCCCTCTCTCTTGCTCGTTGTGTGCCGCCGGATTTTGCAGAGCCCCGTCGTTCGCCGCCCCGAGCCTCTACTCACCTTTGCTTGCTCGCTGCCATCTCTGAACCCATAGTCAAGATCGTAGTCATCTCCTCTTCCTCCTTATGTACTTGATTTGGCCGATTAAGCCCGGAATCGATAGAACGACGAACGTCGACGAGGTCTCTGCTTATTCCGGCCATGCGCCGCCGCCCCGCTCACCGTCGGTGACGTTATCTAATCCTGACCGCTAAGATTCAATCCGACGGTCAAGATTGCGTGGTACCCCTTCGCTGTGATTCTTTCAAAAGAACCCCTGTCTTTTTCAAATTTTGAACCCACCGTCCCTGTAGTTTTTCTAAAGAGCCCCTGTACTTCTTCTTTATCATGCCCACAGTCCCTAGCCCGAATTCAGAATCTAAATTTATTTATTTTAAATCAAAATTGAGTTCTATTTATTTATAAAATTGCCACTACCTTCATTAGGCCATATCTTCTCCGTTTTAACTCCGATTTGACCCGTTCAAGTTAGGTTAGATTCATAACGACATAATCTACGCATTAGTATCAATGTTTTCATGTCAAGAGCTCTAGAATTTCATGGTTTAATGCCTAACTTGAATAATGATTATGCAATTGGATTTTTCTAATTAAAAGTAACTTAGGCTTTTCATCTTGGTCAATTATATGATTAGTTTTACCTTGTTTTCTAAATCAAGTAATAATTTGACTTAACTCAATTAAGGTATTTCTCTGAAGTATCTTATACATGTTTTATATAGTTAAAATAAATAAAGCCTATAGTTTCTTTTTGAAACAAATCTATCGATAGATGTATCTTTTTCAGCGTAGCTCCGATTAGAGTGCTTTCCATGCCTGTGTGTTCGTAATAACGTGTAGAACATCTTTAAAATCTTTTTTACTTGCCGTTTATTATGTTTGGTGTACTGTTCTAATTTAGATCTATTGTTTGCTTTGTGTATGATTGCATGGATGCTTGTGTGGTGCTTTATGATCATGTCTAGTCAGTGAGTTTTACGTGGTGATCAAGAAGCAGTTCTTTGGAGGCTACGAATCAATAGAAGAAGGATCTAAGTTTAAGGTAAGTATAGCATGGGATCTTCTTTGTTGTCCTATACATCTTTAATCATGTAATTCATGCTGCATATGTCTACCTTAACTGCCACTAAGGATTTCCTAGTGCTTTGTTACCATGTGCCTTGTTACCTATGGGGTATTGCATTGGATAGTAGGATGCTAGTGCTCAACTGGAACCATGATCTTACAACTTGACTAATGGTATATGCAATAAACACTAAAAGATGCTTTTTAGCAATATGGAACAAGGGGGCTAGAGCATTGGGCTATTTTATGGTGCTCTAGATTCCTCTCCCTAAGGACTTATCTGTAAGTGATCATCCGGGACTTATAGTACACCTGTGAGGGCTATACGGCTCTGACTTTAGCTCAGTATGAGGATCTTTTCTAGCTTGTTAGTGGTTACCTTTATTGGTGTAAGAATGGCTTGTCAAATCGAGTATAGGACAACCTCTACTCTTATGTGTATAGCCGTGATGGAATTGTGTCATTCGACAGGGGGTTCCTACATCTGTTTGTTGAGTGAATCTAATGGCCCTAACTTGTTAGACGAACCTTTGAAAGACTTCATAGTGAACCCTGCCGACCTTCCTTTGTAGTGGGTTAAGAGGCTCGTGACCTTGGGCGAAAGGGTAAATCACGACTCACAGTGAAAGTGTGCAACCTCTGCAGAGTGTAAAATTGGTATATCAGCCGTGCTCACGGCCACGAGCGGCCTTAGAACATTTACGGAATAGATGATCACTAATGGTTAATAGATGATGAACATAGATGATACTGATAATGAAGATACTCACTAATGATTACTGTTTATGCTATTCATTATTCATGTTTACATTGATCATGTGTTTATATGGGCTTATGAATAAACTTGTTGCCACCCAGTTGCTAAAAGATGACTCATTAAAAGCTAATTATAGTTAAACCAGTATCAGCCTTTTGAGCCTCATGAACCCCATGATATATTTGTTGAGTACGACATATACTTACACTTGCTTTATTTTTTAATTATTTGGATAAAAATCCCGGATGGATACCAGATTGCTAGAGTTTGGAGGAATTAGACTTGTGATCAACCAGACAGTTGTCCATATAGAATTGGAGTCTTTACCTAAAGATCGGAGTTGTCTTTCCGATGTTTGCTATCTAAGGTTATATTCTTTATACTAAGTACATTATATATTGAGCATTGTCTATTGATATTACCCTTATTTGTAGCTATATGTGAGATTTGACTTTCTAGGCTTACATATGGTGTGTATTTGGTTTTATTCTTAAAACTAGGTGCGGCAAAGTAGGCGACGGAGGGTGGTGCGGTGGGTTTTAGGGCAGGAGTACAACCGAGGGAATGTGTTTTTACTGTTGCCCCTTCCATAAGGTAAGTTAGGGTTTTATCAGATTGATTCTTTGGTTGCTGTACATCTGCACATCGATCTTGATTTTATTTTGGGTACAAAGGAACTCGTGGTGTCCTTTTTTCTACTGGGAAGATGAATAAGAGGAGCATCTCAAGGCGTTGGCCAAGAAAGGATTGTTGGCTGAATTGTTGGCCAGTTGTTGATATTTCTTAACGTCTATAGAAGTTAATCCATAAGCGTACGGAATTACTGTTGTAGCTTTCACCTGGAAGTATTCAGGGTATTGTATTTTCACAGGGAATGGAGGTATTTTTTCTAGCTAATTCATCCGAGGACAACACAAGGATAGCTGAAAAGGGTAGAGAAGGATTAAAAGTGCATCTAGCCCTGTAGTGGATTTTGGATGATTGAATGACAACGTGATTAAAGATCTAACCTGTTTGCTAAGTGTGGATAGGTAATAGGTTATCTCACAGGTAGTTAATGAAAGCCAAAATGATGTGTTGTTGTATAAATAATCTAGTTCAAGCACAAGACAACAATGTAAATAGAATTCATACAAAGGCTTATTTATTATGGGATTTCTATGTACTATGTGAAAGCAAGCCCGGTAAAAATTAGTTGATGAGATATGAGAGATTGCATACGGAATGGTCTCATATTTGAAGCTTGCTAAATTGAAATGAAAAAGATAACAATACAAATGAATGGATGATTCAACACAAGATGTGACTTGATGGCTTGAGATGGTGAAGATAGCAAGGAAATGCTTTGATGTACTAAGCAAGGGTGAAGGGCAAGCGACGACTTGGTGGCTGAAGAACCTAGCTAGGGTGAAGAAGAAAGTACTTGCATTTAGTTGAGATACTAATCAAGCTATGATGGTCATATTGATGTGGAGGATCAAATATATATTGGACAAAGTGTTAGAAGTGACTTGATGCATTTGGAGTTGTTCATATTTGATGAATGGAATCAAGTCACGTGCTCAAGATGGCTATGCTCAAGTGAAAAGATCAATATGAACATGTTGGCACCCTTACTTGATGAAGATTGAAAGAGACGGCATCAATTCAAAAGAGATCAACTCAAGCAGTATAAATTTATTTTTCCTTTTATCTTGAGTTTAATAGATATGTCGTACTATTAAGAGAGATGCATCATATTGATAGATAATCATTCATAAGTGCTCATGCCAACCCATGTGAGTTTTGAGTGTTTGAGAGCCAAAAGAGCTAACTTTATTTTTGCTGGTCTGGCAATATCGGACGGACGTGTCCGATATATGCCCAGCCACGGTTAAATTCTTGTGTTCTCGGGAGTTTTGGCAATGGTCGGGAGTTCCGACATCTCGCGCTTAAACTGACTTGGACTGTTCACTATCCTAGTCATACCGAACATGTCCGGTATTCATACCGGACGTGTCCAGTATGGACGGCCAGAGGCCAACGGCTAGTTTTTAAATGCCTTGAGGGTAGGGAGTTCCGACACCTCACATACTTTAACTCAGTTACCGTAGTTTTCAAATGTGCTAAGGGTCGGGAGTTTCGACGTGAGTCGAGAGTTCCGATGGTCGGGAGTTCCAGCATTCATCGGGAGTTCCGACGCCTCACAACATCACTATAACTCAGTTACCATTGGCGCAGTGTAAGTCAAACCGGACGTGTCCGGTATGGCAATGACTATAAAACGGCTAGTTTTTCCAAGGGGGCTATAAATACCCCCAAGCCTCCACCTTTGGAGGCTACTGATTCTGCTGGTTGCAATACATGTTTTTGAGCCATGCCAACTCGCCCAAACCCTCTCTTAGTGAGTGTGTAATCCAAATCGTAAAATGCATTTGTGGGTTAAGAGAGAATTTGAAAAAGAAAGAAAGCCACCACTTGAGCACTTGTGCATATTGTCTATTTCATGATTTGCATTTATTACTCTTGGACTCTTTGGTCCTAGACGGCTAGGTGCCGGAGAGCACCCGAGAGATTGTGGTGTGCCTCGGAAAGTTTGTAACGGTCGATTCCGCTGCCTCTGAATCAACTAGTGGAAGAAGGAAAAGGAGTTGGAAAAGACTCCGGCTAGAGTGACCTTTGTGGTACCCTCTAGGGCTGACCTTCGCTGGGTCGCCCGTAGCCCTCTCAACGGAGAGTAGGACTCAAACGAGTCCGAACTTTGGTAAAACAAATATCATGTCTCATTCGTATTTCATTTGATATTTGTGTTGCTCTTGATCTTGTGCAGGTTATCTGTGTATATTATCATCTCTAGTAGGTACCTGCAATTTGGTTTGAAGTTAGAAATTGAAACGAGCAAGTTTAGGGCTGTTGCACTAAAACCATATATACCAGACACGTCCGGTATAGCTACCGGACACGCCCGGTATTGATCAATGTGCGAGACTGTTATGTAGAACACGTGTATATCGGACACGTCCGGTATTAGAGCTCAATGATAAATTTTATTGGATCTATGCACTAATCATTGTGTTGCAGGATTGTGGCTCCTAGATTTGTTTAGTTTAATTTTATATACTCTGTGGCTAACTTGTGAGGGGTGGTATCACTCTTATTTGGAGTTTCCATTTTGAAAACTCCATTTACTAATCGTTTCCATATTTAAAGGTGTTAATTTTTAGAAACGCCTATTCACCCCCCTCTAGGTGGCATCCTAGGTCCTTTCAAGGATTCCTATGGTTTAGGTTCTAAGGATAGATAAACTCTACTTCTACTTACTTACTTCGGGTACCGGTGAACACCTAGTCTGCCAAGCGTTGCCGGCTTGTAGCTCTATACAGTACCCGGACGTGGGGGATTACAAGGGATAGACAAGGTGAAAGGTCCTAATGGCTAGAGAGGGGTGAATAGCCTATTAAAAATTTCTATAACAACACTAAGACAAATGATTAGTCAATAAGATGGCGAAGCGAATTTTGCACTAGCACTATAATTGGGGTTACAAGCCACCTACCAAATTCTATTTTTTATGATCTCTAGTATATCACAACAAGACTATGTCTTGAATCTACACCTAGGTGATCAATCTAGCAAAAGTGATATAATAAAGTACTACACTATCTAGTCTTGACTACCACAAGCTCTATACAAATAAATGTACAATGAAATACAAGAGAGTGGTATACCGCCGTGGCAAGTGATCAATCAATGAATACCAAGAAGACAATCAAGGCACAATGATTTTTCCTCCAAGGTTCACTTGCTTGTCGTCAAGCTAGTCCCCGTTGTGGTGATACACTCACTTGGAGGTTCACACGCTAATTGGCATCACACGCCAAACCCTCAATAGGGTGCCGCACAACCAACATAAGATGAGGATCACACAAGCCACGAGCAATTTACTAGAGTACCTTTTGACTCTCCGTTGGGGAAAGGTTAAGAACCCCTCATAATCACCACGGTCGGAACCAGAGACAATCACCAACCTCCGCTCGACAATTCTCGCTGCTCCAAGCCGTCTAGGTGGTAGTAACCACCAAGAATATCAAGCCAAACCCGTAGCGAAACACGAATACTAAGTGCCTCTAGATGCAAACACTCAAGCAATGTACTTGGATTCTCTCCCAATCTCATAAAGATAATGAATTAATAATGGAGATGAGTAGAAGGGCTTTGGCTAAGCTCACAAGGTTACTATGTCAATACAAATGGCCAAGCATTATGAGCTAAAGCTGGCCATGAGGCTTAAATAGAGAGCCCCCATGAATAGAGTCATTGGGCTCCCCTGTCCACTGAAAAACAGGGCGATCGGACACACTGGTTGAATCGACAAGACGCACCCTACCAGCGTCCGGTCAACAAATGGCTGCCACGTCATCCCTGGCTTTAAATGTTGAGCGCCTGATCTCAACAGTTAAGTTGCGATCAGACACGCACCACGAGGATAACCAAACATTGCTACGCCTGAGTCCGGTCATTTTCAGTAAAGTTCTAAAGAGGTAAAAACATGACCGGACGCGTCCGATCATAGGTGATCGGACGTGGCTCAGGGTTTGGTCCTCACTGGCTTGTTCTGTTGCTTGCGTCAACGTACGTCACAGTCTGACCGGTCGCACCCCTAGCGCGTCCAGTCCTATTTCTTCTAAGCGTCCGATCAAAGGACCGAGGGCGGCCTTCACTGCGCACCACCGATCGGATGCAGGGTTAGAGTCCGGTCACTGCCCAAGACAGAGTCCGGTCATTACGAAATAGCTCCTTTTGACCACAAACTTCACCACTCTTGATCAAATATGCCAACCACCAAGTGTAACACTTCGTGCATGTGTGTTAGCATATTTTCACAAATATTTTCATGGGTGTTAGCACTCCACTAGATCCTAAATTTATATACAATGAGTTAGAGCATCTAGTGGTAGTTTGATAACCGCATTTCGATTCGAGTTTTACCCCTCTTAATAGTACGACTATCGATCCTAAATGTGATCACACTCGCTAAGTGTCTCGATCACTAAACCGAAAAGCTCATATCAATTTCACCTTTGCCTTAAGCCTTTTGTTTTTCTCTTTCTTCTTTTCCAAGTCCTAGCACTTGATCATCACCATGTCATCGCCATCATCATGATCTTCACTGTTGCTTCATCACTTGGAATAGTGCTACATATCTCAGATCACTTAGATGAACTAGGTTAGCACTTAAGGTTTCATCAAATCATCAAAACCAAACTAGAGCTTTTACATGGCAAAGGATGATGTGGGGCGCAGGGGGGGGGGCTTTCTGCATATTGCCAAAGGAGGTTGCGGCGTAGGCGCTACCTCACGCGCCGCTCACGTGACCCATCTGAGCGGCTCAGGCCACCCTAGACACGCCACATCAACATCCATCATCTGATTTGGCAACATGGGCCTGGAGTGAACCAAAACTCAAGATTAGTATGCCAAAAATGTATTCTTCAAGTTTCTGGGTCTATCTGACACACCTAAATAAGTTTGTGGATTTACGGTGCATTTAACTCTTCTATGAAATACAGGGTATACCCCTGGCTCCGCACATGCTCAAGCTCAGCCCCCACTCGGTCAAGAAGCCGAGTGGATCCATGCAGCAGCCAAGAGTGACATTTTGTGTCCAACAAATGCTGGTCGGACCGTTGCCTTGTCAGTGAGAGGGCACTGACAGGGCGAAGAGACTCTCTTATACTAGAATCGTCATTAGCGGTTGATAATAACAAGAATTATCTCCTAATTGATAAATGAAATAATTTTCAACAAAAGCACTATAACAATCAAAACAATATTTGGGGTATTTAATTTACCAATTTTTCGTACGTAGCTCCTTTTGAACTTTTGAAGGAAAAAAAAGTCTTGTGAAACAGATACTTTTACTTCCTCGCGCACTACCATTTCCTTCCCCCTTCGGTTTCCATAAAATATAAAATATTTTTTCCTCAATACCTGTGTATACTTTCTTAGGCCTTGTTTGAATATATTCGAATTCGCAGCGCTCCAAGGGTGGATTAAGGTGAAATTTAGTTTAAGTTACACCCTAGTCAATCTCAACACATATGAATTGAGGTGAATCCAACAACATCCAAACAAATCCTTAAGTGATTATTAAATCTAACCAACCTTTACCACCATCCATATTTTTGAATTTTGCAAATATAGCATAGGACCATACTTTACGTATTTGATCCTTCTGCGGCAGGAACAGTGAAAAGAGAAAGATACAGTGGTATATGTTTCCATGAAGTGGGTGGGACAGTTGTAGAACAGCGGCGAGGATTAATCGGTATGTATATGCTTCAATTATAGCGCTTGACTTTTGATAAGTATATCAACCGAAAAAAATCATACAAAGTAATTTTTAACTATCAGTATAAAAAAACAATATAATCTCAGACATACTTTGAATACAAATCTATTGATACAGATTTTAGGTCTAATTTTGCATATTATTTAATTAATTGTTGATCAAAGTTTATAAAAGAAACTTTTTATTTTGAAATATGATTACTATTTCTTAGACTGCGGGAGCACGTATATTTATCCGATTCCAATCCTTCCATCCTAAAGCAATTTTTGGGAGCATCCAGAGCCCTAGCTGGCAACATCAAGATCCCAAACAAACCTCGGCACCCAGTCGCTCTCTCCTCTCCGTCCTCAAGCTTTTCAGTTTCCACTCACATTTACACCGCTACAGGCCAAGCGAGAAGTTCTTAAAAATACTACTGAAATGAAAAGGATAAAAAATTCGGCCTTAAAAGTTTATTGTCAGGCCTTGTTTAGATTGCCTCAAAATTCTAAGTTTTTTCACTTTCTCTTCATCACATTAATTTTTGGACGTATACATAGAGTATTAAATGTAGGTAAAAAAAATAACTAATTACACAATTTGGTTGTAAATCACGAGACGAATCTTTTGAGCCTAGTTAGTCTATAATCAGACAAAATTTGTTAAATACAAATAAAACGTGCTACAGTATTCAGATTGCAAAAATTTGTAATCTAAACAAGGCCCCAGTGCTACTCACTAAAGACTCCTCGAGGTCGAGGAAGGATAAAATCTCCCGCAAAAAGAAGTTTTGCCATCTGGTTTGGACGTTTGGTTGCGTTGGATTTTCCTCTCTAGGCCTTGTTTAGATTGAAAAAAATTTCAATCTGATGAATAGTAGCACTTTCGTCTTATTTGGTAAATATTGTCCAATCGTGGACTAACTAAGCTCAAAAGATTCATCTCGTGATTTCTAACTAAATTGTGCAATTAGTTATTTTTTTTACCTACATTTAATGCTCCATGCAAATGGCTAAAAATTGATGTGACGGAGAGAGTGAAAAAACTTGAAATTTTGAGAGTATCTAAACAAGGCCCTATTAACAAACCGAACCAAACCATCTGGGCTCCTGGTCCTGGCTCCGCTGCTCTGTTCTCTCCCACCACCACGAGCACCTGGCAATGGCGGCCTCCGCCACCTCCCAGATGTGCTCAAGCCGCCTCCTTTCTTGCTGAGCTCACCCACCCACCACACGCCGCGTCCTCGACTCCCACGAACTCCCCCGCCTACCCACCCCTGCTTCTCTCGCCCGGCCGCCCGCCGGACGCATCTCGGGGCTCTGCTCCCCGGTTCTTGGGGCCGGTGGATGTGTCCCCGCCCCCGCCCCCGCCCCCGAAAATCAGCTGGCCCGCGTCCTTGTAGCTATCTCGGGATCCAGGCCGTGAGCAATGACGGCGGCCGTGGCGCCGCCGCTCTGCACCTGGCTCGTCGCCGCCTGCCTCTCCGCGGCCTGCGGCGATGGCGAGAAGGAGAAGCAACGCAGGCACCGCGGTGGCGGCGTCGGTGGTCTCTTCGGCTCGCGCCGCCGCCTCGGCTCTGGGCGCCGCGGCGGGGCGCGCTCTGGTGAGCCCATTTCCCGTTTTCTATTGCCAAAAGGCTGGTTTCTTTCTTGCTTGCCCGAGCTCAACCGTGAAATTCGTTAGATGTTTCACCGCATCGGTAGTGTCACGGCGGAGATTTGGCGGTGGGTTATAGGTGGGTGTTTTATACGGTTCCAGGGTCACATCGCTCGTGCAGTCGTGCGCGCGCCCGGGATGTAGGCTGCAAGGGGATTATACCCAGCTTGATGCCGGCATCTTAGTCTAGGCTTTTTTTTTGTATGGTTTCGGGCTCGCCGTCACCTCATGCTCTGGAGTAAGTTGGTGGGTTTGCAACTGCTAGGTCTGGCTTCAATAGTTTCACAAAATTTATGATATGATAAACCTAGAATTTTTATCAGCAGGACGAACTGTGCCAACAAGGAAATTTCAGACCCAATTTTGGTGTTGCCGTGTTGACAATCAAAAGAAACTGAGATCTTGTCTTGGTCATGAAATTGTCCAGTCTGGAACTACAGCAAGCTTGCATTCCTTAATAGTTGATATTTCAGCTGTCATGCCTGGTTTTGGCTGTGCCTCTGTGGTGCCATTAGTTCAGCACAAGCATACCAAATGAAATGTGTGGCAAACCAACCTATATTATTTGTTTGTTGATTGTGGTGTCTTCCCCCCAATGATCCACTTAGATGACCAAAGTGTTACTTGAAGAAGGTTTCAGTTGATATATAAGGGCATTTGTGGATGACACCGCCTTTCCTGTTGTCCACTTCTATTTGTCTTACATGCTGATTTCTGGTAGTTGTACACTGTATGAACAAAATTCTCGTGAACTGCAGGAATGGCCATGTCTGTTGCCTTGCATCCTGAAAGGACAGTTGTGGAAAGTAAGAAACCTGATATGAAAGAAAGGAGAGTGGTTGTCACTGGCATGGGCGTAGTGACGCCACTAGGCCATGATCCTGATGAATTCTACAATAACCTTTTAAGGGGTATCAGTGGAATAAGCGAGATAGAGGCATTTGATTGCTCTCACTATCCCACGGTATTTAGTTTCTTCTTATGGATAATGATTTGAGGTTTGTTGCACAATTATGCTGAAACATGCTGTACTTCTTTGACACTATGTTTCATACAGAGGATCGCGGGAGAAATCAAATCGTTTTCGACAGATGGTTGGGTTGCAGCAAAGCTAGCTAAGCGAATGGACAAATTTATGCAATATTTGATAACGGCTGGAAAGAAAGCATTGGAGAATGCTGGAATCACTGAAGAAGTCATGAATGAGTTGGAAAAATCAAGATGTGGAGTCCTCATTGGGTCTGCTATGGGTGGCATGAAGGTGCATATTCTTACATTACATGATATACTTGCTGAAAATATCAGTTTCTTTTAATTCTTTTTATTCTTTTAGTTTAATTAGCTTCACTTCTAATTCTATTTTTATCAGGTTTTCAGTGATGCGATTGAAGCTTTGAGGGTTTCCTACAAGAAGATGAACCCATTCTGTGTACCTTTTGCAACTACAAACATGGGTTCTGCGATACTTGCTATGGATCTGGTACCTTATATGATTATTGATCTTTCCTTGCTATTTCATTTCTTTACTCGTTTATTGATACTTTGATAGATAGATACTGATGATTCTTGATTACTGAAATTGCGCTTCATATGCAGGGTTGGATGGGCCCAAATTACTCTATCTCTACTGCTTGTGCGACTAGCAACTTCTGCATTCTGAATGCAGCTAATCATATCAGGAGAGGGGAAGCTGTAAGTAACTTCATTTTCTTGTGATCTCTTCTACAATAAGTAGTGTCTAATTGCAGTTGTAACCTAAACATACAGGATTTGATGCTTTGTGGTGGTTCTGATGCACCAATCATCCCTATTGGTGAGTTGCTCTCTGATTGTTAGATATCTTCACTCCCAATTTCTTCTGTTTCATTTTGACTTGAACCTCAAATTTTCTTATGCATATCTGTTTTGACCATTTAAAACTGTTAAATGCAGGATTGGGAGGTTTTGTGGCCTGCAGAGCTCTTTCACAGAGAAACAGTGATCCAGCAAAAGCTTCTCGACCTTGGGATGTGGTTCGTATCTCTAAATCTAAGAATACTAATTACTACTTGTTAACCAAATTATTGATTTACTATATGCAAGTGATACATTTGTCAGTTATACTTGTTTGGTGCCATGTATTTATCTGCTGTTGAATGTTTTCGAAGCGATGTAATTCTTATTTTTCTCAGTATTCTTGTCTTTGTGTCACAGGATCGGGATGGATTTGTTATGGGAGAAGGGTCTGGTGTGCTTGTTTTGGAAGAACTTGAGCACGCAAAGGTTTCATTCATGCAATTCTCTTGGGTCTATTGTCCTTTTGGTTTAGGCTGATTTCAGTCAAATGCTAAGAGCATCCAACTCGTATTTCTGCAGCAAAGAGGTGCAGAAATATATGCTGAATTTCTAGGAGGAAGTTTCACATGTGATGCATACCATATGACAGAGCCTCATCCTGAAGGTCATATTTTTCTTTAATGTTGTGGTGCATTTGGCTTCCCTTCTATTATCCTTATATCCTTTCATGTTGATGCTGATGTTATGTCCATGCAAATACAATATCAGGGAAAGGGGTAATTCTTTGTATTGAAAACGCATTAGCAGATTCTGGAGTAACAAAGGAGGACATTAACTATATAAATGCTCATGCAACATCTACACAGATGGGTGATTTGAAGGAATTTGAAGCTCTCAACTGTTGTTTTGGCCAGAATCCTCAGGCAATTTTGTATTTCAGAATCTTATATTTTAGACCTAGCAACCTTCTGTTGCTCCTTTTTTTGGCAAAAGAAGCAAACTTCTGTTTTTCTCAGTTTAGTTGAGCAAATGATTTGCTTATATGTATTGCAGATACGAGTGAACTCAACGAAGTCGATGACAGGCCATCTGCTAGGAGCTGCCGGTGGAATAGAAGCTGTTGCTACTATACAAGTAAGGAGATTAATGTAACTTTTCCTGTCAGGGTTGTTTGTTGTTTTCTTTTTATTACTCAAAAGTCTGTACCTTTATAGAGTCCAAAATTTTAATATCTTAGTGACCTATCTGCTGGGATATGTTATCAAGGTCTGTTGTTGCAAGTATTTCAAAGTATAGTGCTTTTTTTTTCGTTTGAGCTGATGTGCAGAGTGTAGTGGAGTCATGTTAAATAAAAACAATGTTTCTGCATTAAAGGTCATTAGAAACTTAGAAAGCATAAATTCTTGATACCGGTACGGTGGCATACAAATGCAAGATTACCACTCATTAATACAGCTGTATGGCATATATCCAAAGAAACAAAATGTTGTTGATAGTCTGATAGATAATTTTAAGAATCAACTCTCAAGTGCAGCTGATGCAACTAGGCAACATAGAGTACACCATGATGGGATGGTCTAGACCCATGTTTTAAAGGCGGCTAGGTGTCCAGGCGAGTGCTTGGTACGCCTGGACGCCTAGGCGGCGCCTAGGCGACAAGGCGCCACTGTTTCCCAAGGCGAGCTGGGTACGCCTGGACGCCTAGGCGACGCCTTTAAAACATGGGTCTAGACCATAGATTACATAAGCAAATACAAGTTAGACGTCTAATTCTTAGTTCCTTAGATATTGTACTCTTGAAGATTGACTTTTTACTGGGTGCAAGATGTCTGGAGTATGCCCAGGATGGAGGAAGTATCCATTTTTTACTATCAGTCTACTATAAAAGGTTTCAGTATATTATATGGTATCCGATACGGACAAGCTACTTAAAGGTAGTATTCATATGGAAATTATGGCATAAGGAAGCACCATATTGTAGCATTTTTTTTTCTTATACAATTTCTGGCCAATTGGACTTTGATGTATCTACGAAGTTAGTAATTCACACTAGTAATTCATAAAGTATCTAGATTCAGTTTCTTACTTGACCAGACTTCTGTGCCATTTAGTACTGGAGGATAATATCAGTAGTATATTAGTATGATAAAGCACTAATTGAACACTAGTTTTGTAATAGATCACTTTAGTGCTTGCAACTAGTATTCAAGTTGCTGTTAACCTGTGGATGTTTGGTCTTTTAATTTTCACATTCTGAACAATATGCATCAATTGGGAATGGGGTGGTGTAGGAGGGTACAATTGGAAAAGGTGGGAAATAAAATGCTGTTATTTAAAAAAAAACCACTTATTGATGTAAACCACCTTTAAAATCTGTGATGAACAAGTTTTGACTGCTTATGTGATGCTGTTGGTAAAATTTGGTGGTGGTTGCGGGGGGCGGGGGGTGCTTCTCATGCCACAGGTTCATCTCTAGGACTCTAGGTTAATAATGTCAATAACTAGCATAAATTCTTATGCTCTGTTTATAAAGTAGAAGGTGATGCAAATGATATAATTTTTTTATTTGAGTAAGTTGAAGCACCCTGTCATTTGCACTTGGACAACATTCTGTCATTTTCGTGTTGGGGGAGGAGAAAAATGCTGACAACATCAGGTGTTAGATGAAGTGCCTGAACAGATGCTCCTGCTGTCCTAGTATATAAGGCGTAACTGTTTTTTTTTTCTTCATCTCAGAATACAACGTGTGGCTCATTCTCTCTCCGTTTAGTAAACATGCACCCATGCACCGTTTATTGCTTCTGCTAGACTTCTCTTCTCCTTCCTATTTACATGCATGCACTTTAGTCTTAGTGTAGGTATTTACTTGCATGGTAAAGTGCTGACTGGTGGAACCAAGGAGTTTGGCACTGGAACCAACGAATTTAGTAGGTTTCTTGGTCTTTGGGCTAAAGGGAGTTGCGCCTTATATACTGGGACGGAGGGAGTAACACCCTTTAGGTCATTTATAATGATGTTCTTTTGAGTGGTCTAGACAAACATAATTCCAAAGTACAGGGATTGTGACATTGTGTTCTTGAAAAGGCTATTTTCCAATGTAAAATACCGAGGTTACTACAAGTCCATTTTGTAGGGGATGGATGGGAAAAAGTTTTTCCATGTGTATCTTTTGTTTGAGTTTCTCTCAGAAGTGGGGTTTTATGCCAACTCTTAAACTAAGCAAACTGGTACAATGCATCCTGTTTCTAGACACTTATCATTTAAGCATCCTTGTGCAATGCATGTGGTTTCTAGACACTTCCCCTTTTTTTTTACGGAGGAAAGGCACTTCCGTTTTGCTAAGATGGTTGATTAGTTTGCCATCAGAAAGTACTAACTTGCTGTTCCTCAAAGCACCCGACCTAGTCGAGTGTGTGGTAGCCAACAACCAGCATGTTTTTATTTGATACCACACCGTGGGTGCCTACATGTATCAACTTTAGTGAGCAGCAATATCAGGGTGCTGGATTTATTACGAGTCTTGTTGCAAATGATATATCATGTTATCCTCATGGTTTCTACTGCATTGTGTACTTGCAGGCTATAAGGACAGGTTGGGTGCATCCAAATGTCAATTTGGATAATCCAGAGAAAAATGTGGTACTTTTCTTTTTAACCCAGAATTTTCCACTCTTGAATTATAATCTTATTGACCCTATTTCACCAAACTGACATGTATTGGTACATCAGCTTATGGAATGGTGGGCACCAGGTGGCTGTAGTTTGGTTGGGGCCTTAATTTTTCCTATGAAATTGAAAATGAAACAACAAAACTAGTGGGTCTAATTTGCAATAGTTCATTTGACCAAATCATGTTTTTGTCCATTCAATAGCCTTGCCTTGTTCATAAATGCTACTCTCCAATCCTGAGCCCATCAAGTTGTTAGATTACAAACTAGCATTAGCTTGTTTGTGCTGATCTCTTATTTTCATCTATTTGAAAGCAGTATCCAATTTGCCTTTTTGTTGTCTTGACTTAGGATGTCAGCATGCTGGTGGGTCCACAGAAGGAAAGATGTGACGTGAAGGTGGCACTGTCGAACTCATTTGGATTTGGTGGGCACAACTCGTCGATTTTGTTTGCACCATTCAAGTGATAGTTGACACTTTTCTTGTGGTGGTTACACATCGTCGAATCGGGGCCTTGTATAAGAGACTACCAGGGTCAGCAACATCTTGTGTACTGCAAAATTAGGAAGAAATCCAAAAGCTTAGTAGGATTATATATTGCCACACAACCTACTAAAGATAGCAAATGGGTTCCTTTGTAATAGCAAATCAAAAATTATGTTGAGCGAGAAGAGCATCCATTCAGATGTCACATGTACCCTTTTGGCGCGTTCTATTATGTTTCGGACGCAAATTGTACGTGTCCTATAGGAGGAACTTAATTGGGGGCGATGTTTTTGGTGTTGCCCGACAGATACAGTGCGTCACTTACAGATTCATGATATACTGCCTAGTTCTTTACTTTATGCCAGTTGATGGCTTTTGCTGCAAGGCACGTTGCTGCTGTGGTTTTTAGCTGCCGCAATCCCCGTGAGGCCGTGACGTGTGTACGAAGTTGCTCTTTTGATTTGTTATATTACTGGGCATTAGTGCAGTGGTCTCTAACTCTCGTCTCAGTTTTCATGATATAAGTGCCATGGGTCCAGTACTGCGTTTCTTGTTTATGCGAGGATCCGCAAAAAGATAGCACAACTCTGCTCAAGAAGAATTGGGGGAGAGTAGAAATCGAGAGGAGAGGGTGGGTGCTTCTCTAAATTTATTTATTCCGTTCTTATCCCGGTCTGCATAAATCGAGAGGAGAGGGTGGGTGCTTCTCTAAATTTATTTATTCCGTTCTTATCCCGAGTTCTCTAAACTTGTCCTTGAGTTTCATCCTGGTTCTATTGCAAATTGCACATTTTGCTCTCTGAACTTGTATTACTTACCAGCTTGGTTCAATCTCCTGGGCATCGTGCTTTCGTCAGCTCGCCCCACCGCACGCACATACATTACCTGTGGCTTGCACCGCTACGCGTGCCTACTTGTGCTGCGTCGCTGGTGTGGTGCCGCACTCATGCTAGGATCTACCACGCTGTGCGCTGCGCTCGTCCTACCACGACGCGCCTGCCTGTGCAGGCCCGGTCCTGTCAGTTGAGAGACCTGGAGCAAAGCTACGAAGGTGGGCCCTTTAATACAACTCTAAAAAAATTATTCGTTGTCCTAGTTAACATCATATCCTAACTTCGTAAGGATTCCTAAATCCCTGTATTCTAATAAAAAAGACTAGGGTGAAAAACAAATTAAATCTTGATTAAATATATATACTTGGCATACATCAATCAAAGGGGAGCAATTATTGGATACCTCCGTACAAAACTTTGGATGTCTTGTCTACAATTGCCCAAGTGCCTGAACGGAGAGTGGGCTGGGCGCCGCCGGCTAGCAGCCGCGCGCTGGTTGCTCCACGACATAGGGGCGCACGACCGATCGACGATGGCACAAGCACAACGCGCAGTCGCTGGTCGCAGCGGAGCGGCCGCGCGGCAGAAGGGCGAAACTCGATGCGCCGACGTGGAAGCCAAAACGATGGACGCGTTTCACTTTCACGTACGTGCCTCTCCGTGTCTTGGGCTCCTGGCTTTCCTATGGGCTATTGGGCTCCTATACCTACAGCTTACATATATGGGGTTGGGGCCCCTTGAACTCGAGGGCCCTGTGCCACCGCACTGCTCGAACCCCCCCAGGGCCGGGGCTGTGCCTGTGTCACCTAGCCATGGCGTCCAAGCGGACGAGCTCGTCGCAGCGGGAAGCAAGGAATGCGGGGGGTGGGGGTGGGGGTGGGGGTGGGGGTGGAGTGGGTAAAGGAATGTGGCGGTACCGGTGTCGAGTGCAACTGCTGTGGTAAGGTGGTGCAAGAATGAGTCGAGTAAGAGCAAGGAGGACCACAACGGTGGTGGCTTGCATTGGCCTGCCACTTGTTGTCGGCAAAGTTGAAAGTTGGGTTCATACAGCGTGGTAGCGCGGGCAAGTGTGGTAGGGCTTAGTATGGTAACAGGGGTGTGGCACAACGCTGGTGACACACCGTAGGTAGGTGTGGGGTGGTGGGGCGTGACTGTGGTGCGGTCAAACAGGTGAGGCGGGTTTGTGTGGTGCAACAGGTATTGCAATGTTGCATACCATGGTACCCACCATCATCTAAAGCATGCCCATTCTTTTTCTTTTCAACAAGTTATTTTTCACACATTGCACAATTTCAGCAGGAGTTGAAGGAAGTAAAGTAATTTTCTTTCCCTTATGCATGAACGTGTATTTATTTTGTCTATCATGCTGTATAGCATCAGTCCAATCCAAGGGCCAGGGCAACCATTTACTAGCACCACTGACTCGGAGGAACCGAGGAGATATTTTGATCCAAGCGCACCATGTACAGGAGAAGCCCTGGACCTCTAGGATGCGTATCAAGCTGTCCCATGACACGGAGATAAAAGCCTTTGCGAGGTCCAATTTGAGAGCAATGGAGGGTATCTTGCGCCGTTGACAGCATGAAGTTCTCAACAATGGATCGCCCTATCAGAAATCCTATCTAGTCAATGTCCACGAGCTTATGAATTTGTTTCTGCAACCTTGTGGACAGTGGCGGAGCTCGCTGGGAAATTTAGGTGGGGTGGACTATGGACAATATATTTTAATAATAATTGCACGGCGCATATATAAATGTCTACTATATGTGTGATAATGACATGAACATTTGCACTAATCAAATGATTATATGTGATAATAATAGCATGAACAAATCAGAATATACGTCGCCCACGGCCATGCCCGCATGCAACGCCAGCATTGCTCACCTGCTCGCCGCCGCCGCCGCCCCCGACCCTAGAAACCATCCTCCTCCATGTGCTCACCTGCAACCTGCAGGCTGGTGCGGCGCCGCCGCCACAGCGGGCTGGCAGTGGCAAGCAGGAGCAGCAACTAGAGCTAGGGGCACGGGCACCCTTCGGGCTGTAGCTAGGGCCGCCGCCGTCGACGGCGTGCTATGGCTGATAGCAGTGCAACATGGCGGACGGCGGTGGCGATGCGGAATCGTGGATTTGGGAGCGACCGCTGAAGCTAGTTGTTGAGTGCTGGGGCTAGGGGCTCGGTGGCTTAGGGCGCTTGCCACTTAGGCTGCTCCATTGATGGGCTATTGGGCCTTAGCCTTTGCTCAGGCCATAGTTTTATTTCCTATCCCAGAGAACACGTTCCTGGCTTGTAGGTTCGGCTGCGCCGCCGAACACCGTCGCTCGGAGATGTAGGAGGCGACGAAGAACAGAGGGATACTGGAGGCTCCCTGGCAGCGGTAGGTGGGGCAGCTGCCCCACCCTTGCCGTATGGGAAGTTCCACCTCTGGTTGTGGTCAAGATCTTTGTCAGGATTTTGATAGGTGTTGACGGTAGTTAACAACCATTATAAATAGCCAATATAATATGCAAATTCCATGAGTTTTGCTGAATCTGTAGGGTTTCTTCAGCAAACCGTCAAGGTGGACCTACATGTCAGATTTAGTTATGCTTATCCGTAGTGAAACGGACATCAGAAGGTTCTAGAAAACTCGGGAGGACTCGAAGTGAAGGGCGAGACGCCGCCACCTGTAAGCCATCCAGCCTCTAGGGCCCACCTGTCAGTCCCTCGTTGCAATGTCGATTCTTCACTGCCTTCTAAGTTGCATCTACGCCGTCCTTTAAGTCGGTTTGATCCAAGGGTTCACGTTGGACGCTCCGGCCTATATATATCACCCCCTGCCCCCCTGAGAGAGCATAAGTCATTTGAGAAGACAAAAACACTAATCGTCCTTAGAGCTCCACCATATTCTATGGCATAGCTAGTTAGGCTAGGTCTAGAGGGAGGCAAGCAGGCTTCGCTTGGATTACTGATCTTGTCAAGAGCGTGGTTTGGTATAATTTTTGTACCCCTCTCTTTTTTGTATCTCCATTACTTTTATATGCTCGTTATAATTGTTATGACAATATCAGTATTCATCTTATTCATGTTCTTTGTTATAATGTTCATGGTTTGCGTTGATTATATGCTTAGTATAGTTGGATTATCATTATGTTCATGCATAAGTTCGTATAGCGCTCACTCTAAGGATCCATGGGTAGGTGGACGAGATTGTGTAAGCGTGGTGCTTATACATTGTTTACCTACGGATACACCCTATATTCTGAGTCATTGAAAGGTCCTAATGGCTAGAGGGGGGTTGAATAGCCTATTAAAAATTCTACAACAACACTAAGGCAAGTGATTAGTAAATAAGATGGCGAAGCAAATTTTGCGCTAGCACTACACTTGTGTTGCAAGCCACCTACCCAATTCTAAAATCTATGATATCTAGTATATCACAACAAGGCTTAGTCACTAATTTATACCTGGGTGAGCAAGCTAGCAAGAGAACTACAACTAAGAGCTACACTAACTAGTTTCAATTACCACAAGCTCTACACAAGTAAAGGCACAATGTAATACAAGAGAGTGGTAGAGAGGTATATCGTTGTGACAAGTGATCAATCAATGAATACCAATGAATACCAAGGAGACAATCAAGACAATGATTTTTTCTTCCGAGGTTCACTTGCTTACCGGCAAGCTAGTCCCTGTTATGGTGATTCACTCACTTAGAGGTTCACGCGCTAATTGGCATCACATGCCAAACCTGCAACCGGGTGCCGCACAACCAACATAAGATCAGGATCACACAAGCCACGAGCAATCCACTAGAGTACCTTTTGGCTCTCCGCCGAGGAAAGGTCAAGAACCCCTCACAATCACCATGATCGGAGCCAGAGACAAACACCTTCCTCCGCTCGACGATCTTCGCTGCACCAAGCCATCTAGGTGGCAGCAATCACCAAGAGTAACAAGCGAATCCCACAGCGAAACACGAACACCAAGTGCCTCTAGATGCAATCACTCAAGCAATGCACTTAGATTCACTCCCAATCTCACAAAGATGATAAATCCATGATGGAGATGAGTGGGAGGGCTTTGGCTAAACTCACAAGGTTGCTATGTCAATGTAAATGGCCAAGAGTGTGAACTAGAGCCGGCCAAACATCTTATATAGGCGTCCCCTCGAAATAGAGCCATTGGGCACCACGGGTAGCTCACTACGTGGTGACCGGACACGCCGGTTAGACCGACCGGAGTCTCGGTCCCCTGTGTCTGGTCATGGGATCGCTGCCATGTGTCATAGTTTCAAACGTGCTCCATCCAATCCCAATGGTCAACTCAATCACGTGCTCAAATTAATGAACAATCAGACGCACCACGCCGAGATCGGAGACGACCACCTAGCATCCACTCGCGCCCTCACCCAAGGGGCCAACCCAGCGACCTGACGTGCCGATGGAATGACCGGACGCTCCATGAACACGGAGACCGATCACTTCTAGAGAGCATCTAGAGCCGCACTTTCTCGATCGGACATGTCCGAGGGAGCATGACCGGACTCAAGCCTAAGTTCGGTCCTCACTGCCGCTGCGCGCCAACGGTTTCACCGCCACATCACCATATGTCATCGTTGACCGGACCTAGAGGCTATGCGTCCGATCACTTCCTCGCGCCAGCATCCGATCAACCAGGCCGAGACTACGCCACTGCTCCACTATTGACCAGATGCATAGGTCTAGCATCTGGTCCTGCGTTCGGTCAGCACAATGACCTCCTTGACTTCCTAAACTTCACCATCCTTGCTCAAATATGCCAACCACCAAGTGTATCAACTTGTGCACGTGTGTTAGCATATTTTCACAAATATTTTTAAGGGTGTTAGCACTCACTAGAATCTAAATGCATATGCAATGAGTTAGAGCATCTAGTGGCACTTTGACAACCGCATTTCGACACGAGTTTCACCCCTCTTAATAGTACAACTATCGATCCTAAATATGATTACACTCGCTAAGTGTCTCGATCACTAAACCAAAAAAAGCTTCTATCAAGTTTCACCTTTGCCTTGAGCTTTTTGTTTTTCTCTTTCTTCTTTTCCAAGCCGAGCACTTTATCATCACCATGGTCACACCATCATCATGATCTTCACCACCTACTCCATTACTAGGAATGTGCTACCTATCTCAAAATCACTTTGATAAACTAGGTTAGCACTTAGGGTTTCATCAATTCACCAAAGCCAAACTAGAGCTTTCAGTCATGTTATGAGTAGAATATTGGTTATGGTTTACTTCTCCTTCAATAGTATAAGTTATCAATACATGTTCATGCTAGACCTTCCCTGTGGTAAAAATATAAATAACGATACCTGTAATACTCTCAGATAAAATGCTATAATGGTATATTATCTGTGCGCTTACAGATCCTTATCATTCATATATTTGTTTATTCTTCCTAGTCATATAATTAATAAAAAAATTGCTTAGTATTATTCTAGTAGTAATGGTATGTAGTACCAACAAGTATCTCTGATATCATTACTAGGGATGACAACCTAGTAAAATTAGGAGATATAGGTTTATAATAGGCAGCTATTTAAAAACAAGTGGCATGTTAATAAATATCAATAAACATTTATGGCGCTATTGCTAGGGACTAGATTTGAAACTCTGTTCTTAGTAGGACACTAAGAAATGTCAACAACCATTTTTGGCGCCGTTGCCAGGGAAGATAGCTAGGCAAAGGAAGTATTGATAAACTTATACTTATTGATATGATTAAAGATAACCATTGACTTCTGCTCAAACAGGCTTACCCTTATTTTGTCTACTTGTGTATCTTATGCAGGGTAATGTATGACCAGTTTTGACCTTCCGACTCACTACATTGAAGATCCAGAAGCATTAATCAGAAGGAATAGAGCTAAACTCAAGAATTTCTAGCTTTAAAGTCAGAAGACAACCATATAAGTGAAGCTTAACACCAGAATTTGAAGCAATTATTGGCTAACAGGACTCTCTATGAATTCTCTGCTCTAACTATGACCAACATCCGTACGGGACCAACAGTCAATGTTGGAGACAATGGATTCAAGCTCAAGCCAGTTCTCATCAACATAGTGCAAGCAAACCAGTTTTGTGGAAAGGCACATGAAGATGCGAGTGCACAACTCCAACACTTCCTGGAGATTTGTAGCACTTTCACCATCAAAGGAGTAACCCATGATGCCATATTACTTTGCCTCTTCCCATTCTCACTCTTGGGGAAGGCAAAGCAATGGTTCTACGCCAACAAAGATAGAAATACTACATGGAATAACTACACCACTGTCTTTCTAGCAAAGTTCTTTCCCACAGGTAAGACCAATGCTCTATGTGAGAAAATTTCAAGCTTTCAGCAACAACATGATGAATGTGTCCCTGAGGCATGGGAATGCTTTCAAGATTACATTGCGGAATGTTCTAATCATGGGATGGAGAATTAGCTACTCATGAAGACTTTCTATCACAGGTTGACCAACAGTACCCGTGAGACTATGGATGCTGCTGCTGGAGGTGCATTCCTGTCACTCGCCATACCAGACACAACAACTCTTGTGGAGAAGATGGCCTCCAATCAAGGTTGGAATAAAGAACGTGTTCAAACCCGCAAGAGAGGTGGAGGTATGCATCAACTCAAGGAGGTAGACATGTTGTCTGCCAAGATGAACCTGCTGTTGAAGAAGCTTGAAGATCGAGCAAATGAGAAGCAAGAAGTCATGCAAATTCATGATTCTCGCATGACATGTGAAGTGTGTGGAAACACTGGGCATTCAGGGAGCAACTGTCCTAAAACCCAGGAGGATGTGAACTTTGTCAATAACAACTACTACTTTCATCCTTAGAAGAATCAAGGATGGAATCAACATCAAAGGCTGAACTACCAAGGTAACTATCAAGATAATAATTTTAATAATTTGAATCAACCATCCTTGAGAGAATTAATTGCTGGCCAATCCAAACTTATAGAGGGATTATCTAGAAAGGTAGCTACCAATGATAAAATTCTAGAGAACATAAATAATCGAATGGATAGCTTTGCTTCTGCCATTAAAACCAGCATAGCTTTAATAAAATGATAGAATCACAAATAGTTCAGCTGGCTGCTGCAGTTCCATCGTCCGACAAAGGTAAGATTCTAAAGCAACCAGAAGATCTAGAAACTGTAAATCTTGTCAATGTTCATAATGTAGCATATTATGTATACAACCATGGATGGGAAGGTGGATAGACTATACCTTGCCGGAAAAGAAGAGCGATCTAGGAAGACCTGTCACCTCCATTGTCATAGGACCTCACATTTTCCAAGAAGCTATCCGTGACTTCAGAGCAAGTGTCAACATCATGCCTAAGGTAATCTATGATCAAATTAATGTAGATACTTTGTTATACATAAATATGCATTTGCAGCTTGCAGATCAATTACTCTGTTACCTCAAGAGAGTTCTTGAAGATGCCATTATTCGAGTGGGACAATCATATGTTCCCATAGACTTTGTGGTTTTGAAAATAGGTGGAGATGTAAGGGCACCCAATATTTTGGGTCGACCTTTCCTAAGTACCATAAAAGCCATCATCTATGCGGACAGTGCCAAGATCTGCTTCACAATCAAGGATAGAAAGGAGAAGTTTTCTTTCAAGAATCGTATCTTGAAATCTCCTAGACATCTGCAGACGCCGTACCTGCCCGAAGAGACAACAATGACCAAGAAGAAGAAGAATAGGAGAAGGAGAAAGAACAAAGCCAGGTAGCCATAAGAAGAATCGGTCAACATGATCAACACACTCTGATAAGAGTACGACCACATCCTCGCTTCACCATTCCTTACTAAGAATGATGATCTAGGCGTACCGATGATCGAGTGTACCATTGGACAAAGAATCTTCCACAAGACCTTCTGCGACATTGGATCGGATGTCAATATAATATCCAAGGTAATGTATAAATACTTATTTGGTGATGAACCTTTGTTCTCTACATATATGCAATTGCAGATGGCGAACTAATCAATCCGATTTTCAGAGGGAATAGCAAAAGATGTCATGGTAAGGATACATGATCACTCTGCCCTTGCTGACTTTATGATTCTAGACATGGGAGAAGAAGATGATACACCCATCATTCTTAGAAGGTCATTCCTCAACACAACCAACGCAATCATCTACATCGGATCTAGACAAGTCCACTTCTAATTTCCTAGAGAAAAGGTACGTTGTTATTTTAATAGTTATACCACTTATGAGCAGCCGAAGAAGTCCTGAGATGTCGATCATCCCAAAAACAAAAGAATCAATCCCCAAAGAATGAATAGGAGGAAGATAAGGAACCTGAAGAAGTTGTAAAAGATGAACCCGCTCCGCTAAAGTCAAGTCCACAGACCAAGCAGATCTGGAAAGAAAAGGTAACATTGCCACCAGAGTTACAAGAGGTGCAACCATCAGGGTCTCCAGCCTCGGGACCGACTGATGCACCCAAGGAATGAACAAGATAGGAAAAGAGTTCTGTCTGGAGGACTTAAAAATCCGAACTCTGGCCATGAGGTAATATCGGTAGTTATCCATATTTACTTTTTAGTATTACATGAATTATTTTTCACTTTAGCATATTTACTTTTCTGCATTAGCATTGCATTTAATATATATATATATAGTTTCATTACTGTATATCATCACATTATAAAAATCCTAAGCCCCATGTGGAAAATTTTCTCGGTGTGTAAACACCCACGGGAATATTCACTGTGGTGGCATAAAATATATATATATATATCATGCATGCATATTTTCTTTCTGCATTATATAGATAAGAAAATCCAAAAATATTAAATAGGCATCCCGCTAGAACTTTGCCAATTAAGAAATTTGTCTAAATTCCCAAGGACAACAATTTTTTGAATGGCTGACCGCTAACCCATTATCCTAATCCATACCATGAGTTTTGGTTTTCCTATTGGAGTATTTTGCAGGATGATCAAGAGTAAAGCCATCCATCCAAATTACATTTTTCTGAACCGCTGCTACACCCGCTGCATAAGAAACCCTACTTCTGGATGGATAAGAAAGACTTCTGTTGGTAGACTCACTCTAAGAAAGACTATGACAACATCCAGCTTGGGGGAGGAGCATCCTCCATGTATCTAGCTAAGTACTACTTTTCCTTTTGGTTTTACTATTTTTAAGTTTGCTTCATATTTGCTAAAGAAATAAAAAGATGCATAATAAACAAAAACAAAATAAAAATTTATCTTAGCTAGTTATATATATATATATATATTAAGGTGTGATCTTAAATTTTGAAAAGAAAAAAAGTGTGTGTCTAGTTTGATTTTCAAGAGCTAAATAAATAAATAAACTCTAAGGATAATCTCTTGCAATGGAAATGATGAATAGTTGCTATGTCATAATTTCTTTCAAGTACCTAGTTTTCAGCATTGAATTCTCCCAAGTTTTGGATACGACTGCTTTGGTATAAGAATTTACTCTGAACTTGAGACTCATGGGTAGCATATGCTTGTTTTACGTCCAGGTAATTGTTGGATATGATATGAGAAGGTCTGAGCTGCTGTTTATCTTGTTCTTAGAGATACTAAAGTTTTGGAGATTTATCTTTTGAAAAAAATGAAAATCCTACATGTTGTTCTCCTGTATGACAAAACTTGAATTCCTACCAAAGCCATACATGATATTTAGATTAGGAAAACTTTCACTCATATATGCTACTTGTTTTTAATTGAGTTTAGTCAAGCTTTGTTGACCCTTATGAGAGGTTTGTCATGCTCTTAAAATCAAGATCACGTACACATCACCCAAATATGCACTACTCCTACACTGGGGGTAGGCGCAACAACATGTCATTCCATCTAGATCTACCTAAAAATGTTTTACTCCTATAATAGGAGAAAACACCAAAAATATTCTTGATAGGATATACACCAAATAAATGCTCTAAGTTCTTGTTGCTATCTCTCAAAAGTTTTGTTACAAAAAAGAGGCATAGGGCTATGCAAAAGTTATTCATAAAAAAAGAGACAGAAGAGAGATGAAAAAATAGACAAGTGTCTGAGATATTAAAACAATAGGTACTCAGATGCCCGCCCAAAAAAAGAGAAAAGATGAATAAGATATCCCATGTTTTCTTGCAAAGTTGTTTCCAAGTTTCAAAAGAGAGATATGTTTTCAAGGAGCATAGTAGAATTAGGTCAGCCACCATATATCCATACACATGCACATCTTAATTTGTTTGTATGACTCAACTCTCTTTGGATCTAAGGTTTGACTTTATAATATATGTATTGTAAGTATGTTCTTTTATGATTTTTTCACTCCTATGAGCTCCGCATAAGCCATAGTTGTAGGAAGAGAAAGACATAACATCACTATTGCCTTGGTGAGGATCCATAAATAGCACATATATTGAGAGACTTGAGAGTGTCATACAATGGAAGCTCTGAGTTTTATTTTGAAAACCTATAAAAACTCTGGAATAATGGTTGAGCAAAGAACTTGAGACATATTGCTTGACTTGATTGTTCTGTCTTTCAATTGCTGAAGACCCAAGTGAAGGCTGAGAAGCCCCATGGTTGAAGGTAATATGGGTAAGTTTGAAAGTCATATCGCTTTATTCTAATCTGGAGGAGAATTCTTGTTTGAACACATGTGTACTTTTGAGAAGTGAAAGCATCGTAGCAACTCCTGATCCATTTACTAAGTTTGGCTTTGCTAAGGGACTAGCAAAGGTTAAGCTTGGGGGAATTTGTTGACAGTAGTTAACAACCATTATATACCATCAATATAATATGCATAAGGGCATAAATATAATCACCAATGAAGGTCTAGGGGTTTAAACTAACAAATTCCATGAGTTTGGGTGAATCTGTGTTTTCAGCAGGGTTTATCCAGAAAACCATCAAGGTGGACCTACATGTTAGATTTAATTGCGCTTATCTGCAGCGAAACAGACACCAGAAGGTTCTAGAAAACTCGGGAGGACTCCACACCGAAGCGGAGGGCGAGACACCGCCAAGCCGCCTAGCCTCTAGGGCCCACCTATCAGCCCTCATTGCAATGTTGGTTCTCCACTGCCTCCTAGGTTGTATCTACGCTGTCCTTTAAGTTAGTTTGATCCAAGGGCTCACGTTGGACACTCTGGCCTATATATATTAGCCCCTGCCCCTTGAGAGAGAGCATAAGTCATTTGAGAAGACAGAAACCCTAATCATCCTTAGAGCTCCACCATATTCTAGGGCATAGCTAGTTAGACTAGGTCTAGAGGGAGGCAAGCAGGCTTCGCTTGGATTCCTAATCTTGTCAAGAGCATGGTTTGGTATAATCTTTGTACCTCTCTCTCTTTTGTATCTCCATTACTTTTATATGCTAGTTACAATTGTTATGACAATATCAATATTCATCTTATTCATGTTCTTTGTTATAATGTTCATGGTTTATGTTGATTATATGCTTAGTATAGTTGGATTATCATTATGTTTATGCATAAGTTTGTATAGCGCTCACTCTAAGGATCCATGGGTGGGTAGTCGACATTGTGTAAGCGTGGTGCTTATATGTTGTTTACTATGGATACACCCTATATTCTAGGTCATGTGGTAGATCATGGATGTGACACTCCCATCGAGTCCTTTGTAGTCCACTCCCCAAATATAGGCACACGTAGGGTTCAGTTACGAAGGAAGAGCAAGCTATGTTATTAATCTTACTTAGTAATATCCCTTATATGTAGACATGACGATGATCTTAGCAGTGATTACTAGGTATAATTGTACTAATTAATGTATGCTTTGGCTTGTAATTAAGAATGACTTAGGAATTATTCCTCTAATATTCTACCTGACCATGCTAATGCCATAGAAAGGAGTACTCTGAGTGATTTGTTATTATCATTGATCAATACTTATTATATATATATATTATCCTATGACTTACCCTTGTTATGAGTAGAATATTGGTTACGGTTTACTTCTTCAATAGTATAAGTTATCAATACATGTCCATGCTAGACCTTCCCTGTGGTAAAAATATAAATAACAATACCTAGAATACTCTCGGGTAAAATGCTAAATGGTATATTATCTGTGTGCTTGCATATCCTTTTCATTCATATATTTATGTATTCTTCCTAGTCACATAATTAATAAAAAACTGCTTAGTATTATTCTAGTAATGCTATGTAGTACCAATAAGTATCTCTGATATCATCACTAGGGATGACAACCTAGTAAAATTAAGAGATATAGGTTTATAATAGGTGGCTATTTAAAAATAAGTGATATGTTAATAAATATCAACAAGCATTTCTAGCGTAGGTGCTAGGGACTAGATTTAAAACTCTATTCTTAGTAGCGATGATAAGAAATGTCAACAACAGGACAGTTCTCGAGTGAGGTCGGTATGAAAGCTCCTAGTGCCACCACTCCCGGATGTTTAGGGATGAGATTATGTATGCTCGATTGTTTTTTCCAACTATGCATTGTCGTTCCAGAACTCGTCCAAGAATTGCTTGGTAGATAGATTCATCTGTGCCTAGCAACACTTGTAGAAGTAAGGGCCCATCCCATTAGGACCTAGAGCATTGTGCTTGTGCATTGCCGCCACTACTTTCCTAGCCTCCTACCCAGTAAATGGTAGAGTGATCTATGCTGAATCCACTACTGCCCTTTTCGTACAAGTTCACCAAATCAAGATGCCAAGCGATGTTGTCGTTGGTACCTAGGATTCTAGAGGGTAGTAGTCTTAGCATTATGTGTTGAGTGGGTCACCCCTACCACTTCTACTTTGTGGATGTGGTTGTACCACATCCGCATTGATGGTGGCCTAGTATGGAAGAACCTAGTGTTCTCATCTCCTTATTTGAGGGCTTTAAATTTCCCTCCCTGCTTCCATTTCACTACACAATCATTAATAAATTATGTCACCCTGATGTTGCAGTGTTGGCATAAACAGAACTCCCTTGCAGAGAGCACACTCTATTCTTCAAACATGTTAAGCAGGTGAATAATGAACATGTTGTTATAGTATATGGCTAGGGGGAACACACCTTCCTTGACCATACCTTTATAGCGTGTCATAATGCTTTGATCCTTACAACCGGGGAACCAGTGGCATCGATAGCATTGGTGTTTGTGGACCAAACCAGGAGGATAGAGGAGGAGAAGAAGTTAGAGTGATTGAGCTAGAAGTTCTCAAAGGGGAAGAGGTGAGTGTGTGGGATATCTGTGGGGATGGAAACACACAAGTGAGTGTGATGCAACACATTGCTGACCCTAGAGACAAGAGAGAAGTTAGGAAAAGAGGCATTGAATGACAAGTTAACAAAGGCTCTGTCTAGCATTGCTAGAGTTAGACCTTTCCTTTTGTTTAACCAGGTGAAGAGGCAATCCATAAGGGGGAGCTCAATAAGGGCTATTGAATCAATCGTTGTGTTGAAGCAAGAAGTAAGATGGACATTAAAAGAAGGGGTGTTCTTTTTTGCAATGAATCAGATGAGATTGAACTCACCTAGAATTATCCATGGACCTATGATGGAGTTTGCTAACCCAGCGAGTAAAGCTATGATCATAGTGAGTGTAGACAATGAGGTAAGAGACCAACTAAGAGACTTGTGGTGGTGAAAGGAACAAAAAGGGTGAAAGCCTAGGCATTGGGAGAGAACCAAAGTTTAGTTTTTTGTTTTCCAAGGAAATGATGAGTCCACCTCTAGACCCATCAGCAGGGACCTCATGAAAGTTAGGCATGAAAGAAGGGAGGAATGGTTTGTGTTTGTTAGGGAGCTTATCTTGGACTCCTGAATACATGCAATGTAGGGATGATACTTAGAGAGACAAATAGAGTCACATTTTCCACCAGACCTAGGCTGCGAACATTCTAGGAAAGGATAGAATAATTAAGGCGCTTTTGATTCATATCGAACAAATTATAGCCAACCAGGAATTGCAAGGGGGTATAAGAGGGAGGTAGCTGCCACAGAAGGCAAACACAATAATGTCCAGCACACCAATAGGTACTAAACTACCTTAACAAGGAAAGGAAAAACATAGAAGACAACATGATGATAGGAACAAAGGGAAGTGCCTAACATACCTTGCGTTCTAGGGGAGGGCTAGAAGGGGTGGTACAGGTGAGAGAGGAGGAGGATCAACAATGGGGGCAGTGGATTAGGGGTAGCAATAAGGCAAAAGGATTGGATAGTGGGTGCATGCAAAAGAAGGGAGAGAGGGTATGGTGCGAGAAGGCTATAGAACTTGCTATTCACGTTGTTGAGGCTACTAGGGTTTTGGCCTAGCCCAAAGTAGTGAGCTAGGCCATGAGGAGCATCGAGAATTGGGCCAAAAGTAGGAGGGTGGGGAGCATCCCTAGGCTAACCCATCCTGCCATTTGGTCCTGGCATCCAGTTGTTTGACCCAAGGCCAAACCCTAAGGACCATGATGGAGAAGGCATCAAATCTCAAGGAGGAGTCATCATTGAGGTAGTCTGGATCGATCTCCACCGTGGTGCCGAGCTTGTGAAAAGTAGCTAGGATTTAGAAAGTAGTCTAGTGTTGTCGAGTTCATAAACCCAGGGTTCCACATGGATCGGCTTCCCAACAAAGGCTTGGCCTAGCAGACGACATTACGAATGATGCACAACTCATGGGCTAGCCCAAACACCTAAAAATAATAGACCAGAAGGGCAATCCAATCTTTGACTGGAAGGCCCCACAAAGGAGGAACAACGCTCGCTTCTGACTCCGGCCTGCCTCTCTGATCGAATGGCCTGGCCAAAGAGGAACAACACTCTCTTCTAACTTTGGCCCACCTCTTCGACCGAAAGGCCTGACCAAACACCGCTTCCAAACTCCAAACTGTGTCTCCAACCGGGGACGCACCGAACCCCTGCTTATAGCTCTTCTACGATCGGTGTAGTCGGAGCCAACTAGGACCAACCGACTAGGGACACCCGCTTGGTGAGTACTAGGAAACATATGAAGCAAATAAGGTAGGACACTCAAGTCAACCGCAAGACCGAGGACCATACCCTATACACCTACAAGACAGTACCAACAGGACATATTAGAAGAGTGCCCTACAACCTTCTAGGCATGTCAGAACAGTGTTGTGGGCACTGACATTTACCCTATAGTGTTGTGGGTGCCCACAACAATTGCCATACTAGATGAGCATGGTAAAACCCTTGCATGCCTCTGAGCATCAGCAGTATGACAGGCATCGACGTCTGCCATACCAGAAGAAGAAGACGCAAACCTCCCATATGCATCTGACATCAATAGTGTTATGGGCGCCTATAATCATCTTGTACTCGATGGCGTGGGCAACAAGACTTAGCATACGTACACTCTCTCCCTCTTGCTTGTAAGGCCATCCCCTTCATCTATAAAAGGGGATGTGCTCTCTCCCAACAGATAGATCGACTAGTCTACTAACACACAACAACAGAACCACTAGGTTCAAACCTTGAGCACATGTTCAAACACATAGCACATAGCGGAGCTCACATCACTCTTGGCCCTTCAGACCAGAGTCCGACCGAACCTCTTGTACCCCCCATCTTTCTCCCTTCCGTTTGTAACCCCACAGCAAACTTTGAGCACCTAGACTTAGGAATAAAGTCACCGACCGACTCAAACTAGACTTCGGGCACGTTGCCTGAACCAGTATAAACCCTGTGTCATTGAGTGCTAGGCCACCTCTAATCACAACGTACAACAAAACTACAAATATTTATGTGTTGGTCACTTTCTACACCGACAGTTGGCGCTGTCCGTGGGGAAGACACTATACGTTCACACTTTTTGGTCATCAGATGGCCCACTTTTCCACCACCTTTGCCATGGTGGGATCAAGCGATACAACACGCTTTGGCTCACTAGAGTTTCCTGCACTCCCACCTGTTGGGATGTGGGTTCCACCTGTCTTTGAGCCGTCCTAGGCCTTCCTCTTTGGAAGCCTAGACTTTGTCGCTGACTGGCTTGGCATACTACACCTCCACAAGGAGGCACTTGTTCCGGCACCCGTTGGAGGGGTGCCCTCCATCAGCTCTAGGACACACGATGACTTCAATGATGAGGCGCCTGCACTTCATTCCAAACAAGCTCTCTGCTCAAACCCCGCTGTGAGTAATGTACATAATGTTATTTACTCGCTATTTACTATCTCCCGCCGATTATCCAAAGGGATCGTATTGTTCGCACCGCAAACACCGTACAACCGGTTCCCCTATGGCATCGTGTTCCCCATGGATGCGTATGCTTGGGGGCTCCAAAGGACACAGGCGTTGCCCCCTCTCACATCTGAATTTGTGGGAATGGCAAGCTACGCTCCTACCACTTTCCACGAACTCCTGGATGACGAGGTTGAGAGCGATGGCTCCAGCATCCGCGATATGGCACCTAGCCACCGTCCATCCTAGGAGTGCACTATGGCAAACGCTCTGGGATAGCCATTGGTGGTAGCGGAGTCTTTGCAGACTCACACCCCTCTAGACCCATGTGCGGGGGCCCTTACCCTCGTAGAAGAGCACGCCGAGGAGCTACGACAATGGCAGTAGAACTAGCCGCCACCTACGCCGGCGTGCTCCGTGTAGCACGTTGCACCCCATGCATGTGACCCAGTGGGCAGCACCTGGGGTCATGCTCGCTAGGTCCAGCGTGACATCATGAACAAGGGGAATGACCCCCATAGTTTGCTTGGGCTAGCTAGAACATCGTCGTTGTGGCAATGCTTCTGCTCGGCGTTCCTGAGCCCATCGACCCCCAGAAGTAGGCGGTCTACTAGAACCTCCAAGCGCTGGTGGAAGTTGCCGCTGTTCAATAGGTGGAAAGCTCCGCATTATGACTCTGACTTGTGACCTCTCTCCCCACAAGGGGAGTGTGGACGCACTAGATAGATTGCTCTATCCATTCACTACTATAGTATCCAAGCATGGCATAGGAGGCCACGCCTACGCCATGGTCTAACCTAGCACCTGCTCCACACCGACCATCGGTACAGGAACGGTTCGGTCCACACCAAGACGCTCGTAGCGTCATTAGCAACCGGCATCAGGCCCAGCATGATGATGACCTCCACCTAGTGGTGATGAGGGCAGGTGACATAGGCCTCGGCCAAAACATCAAGGAGAGCGGTGAAACGTGCCCCGAGCATGGTCATCGGCCAGCCGACTAGAGTCCTAGCCCGGATGGCCTAGGACCATGGGCCTTTGGCCGGCGTATCTAGAAAGCGCTGTTCCCACAACGCTTCTAATCATCCACCAACATCACCAAGTACATTAGGGAGATGAACCCCGGTATTTGGCTCAAAGATTTCTGGCTCACCTACCAAGCCGGAGGGGTGGATGATGACCTTTTCATCATTCAATATCTCCCCATCTGCGTGGGGGAACATGTTCAAGCGTGGCTTGAATTCCTCTCGCACAACAGCATCCGTGACTGGGTGGGCCTCAAGAGCATCTTCGTTGGAAATTTCTAGGGGACATATGTCTGCCCTGGCAACTCCTAGGACCTCAAGAGCTTCCAGCAGGAGCCCAGCGAGTCTCTGTGGGATTACATCCATAGGTTCTCCCAACGATGCAACTCCCTCCCTGATGTCGTCAATGCAGACATCATCAGCACATTCCTCTCTAGGATGACCTGTGAGTCCCTGATCCACAAGCTTGGCTGCCTAAAGCCCCGTACCACCCACGACCTGCTCAACATCACCACTAACCACACCTTTGGTGAGGAGGCGGTCGGAGCGGTCTTCAACGGAGGCTAGGACAAAGGCAAGGCCAATCGTAGGGACCAAGACAAGGGCCCCTCCACACAGAGGGGTAAGAAGAACAAAAAGGATCGGCGCTGACTGGACAACACCGCGTTGGTCACCGTAGCTGATCGCATGGGCAAGTAGCCCTAGTAGGGCCTATCTGACCCCTTCAACAAGCTCATAGATAGCCCGTGCACCAACCATGCCTACCCCATCAAACACCTCTACAAGGACTGCAAGCTCCTCAAACATTTCCTACGATAGGCTGGCCGGCCGAAAGAAGGAGACGACAAAGAGGCGGTAGCCAAGAAAGGAGGCGCAATAGGCAAGGATGGGGACAACTTCCCTGACCCCGAGGAATGCATCATGATCTTTGGGGAAACTGACGCCATCTATTCCAAGCGCTAGCACAAGGTACGCTACAGAGCGGCATGTGCTGCCAAGACGGTCATCCCCTCCTTCCTTAGTTGGTCAGAATCTCCGATCACCTTCGATCAGAGGGACCATCCCTCCCACATCGCCGGACCAAGACACTACCCACTCATCATCGACCCCATCATCCACAAGAAGTGCCTCACCAAGGTGCTAATGGACGGAGGCAACGACCTCAACATCCTCAATGTTGACACCCTCAACACCATGTGCATCCCCCAATCGTAACTCTACCCAGTGGGCTCTCCCTTCCATGGCATGATCCTAGGAGCATAGGTGTACCCGCTCGGGTAGATCAACCTACCCATCACGTTTGGTAGCTGAGCCAACTTCCACTCAGAGGTCCTCACCTTCAAAGTGGTGGACTTCTGAGGGTCCTACCATGCCATCTTTGGACGACCATGCTACGCCAAATTCATGGTGATCCCCAACTACACCTACCTCAAGCTGAAGATGCTGGGACCGAATGGTGTAATCACTATGGGCAGCGCCTTCTCTCACGCCTTCACGTGAGACCACGAACATTTCGAGCTCATCACCGCGGTCATCAACTCGTCTGAGCTCCCGTAGCTTGGAGAGTCATCAACCCTAGTAGTCCTAGACTACAACAAACCAACCTCCTCGATGGCCTTCCACCCACTCAAGGAAACCAAGGCGGTGGGGACCAACCCCACTGACCCAACCAAGACGGTGCAGATTGGGACCAAGCTCCTAGCCAAATAGGAATGCGAGCTTGTCGACTTCCTATGCGCCAATCATGATGTCTTCGCATGGAAGCCATCTGACATGCTAGGCATGCACTATGCCTCATCACAGGCTCAAAGCCTACTAAGCAACGCCTGCGTCGCTTCAACAATGAGAGGCACAGGTCCATAGGTGAAGAGATCACCAAACTCCTAGCAGCCAGATTCATCAAAGAGGTTTTCCACTCCGACTGGCTTGCTAATCCTATTCTTGTTAAAAAGAAGACCGGGGAATGGAGAATGTGCATTGATTATACTGGCCTCAACAAAGTGTGTCCAAAGGATTACTTTACTTTACCGCGCATAGACCAGGTAGTCGACTCCACCTCAGGTTGTGATATCCTCTCCTTTCTGGATGCCTACTCTGGCTATCACTAGATCACAATGAAAGAGTCCAATCAGCTCACAACCTCATTCATCACCGCATATGGTTTGTACTACTATGTAACCATGCCTTTCAGCCTAAAGAACGTTGGCACCACCTACCAAAGGTGCATGCAGCAATGCTTCACTGACCAAATCAACCCGCTCCATCAGCCTGATCAAGTCGAGCGGCCGAAACCAACAATCGCTGTCTATGTTGATGACATAGTGGTCAAAATGGCTCAAGCTTGTGACCTGATCGTAAACTTGGCTGCAATGTTCATGAACCTCTGAAGGTTCAACATCAGATTGAATCCCAAGAAATGTGTTTTTAGGGTTCCAAAGGGGAAGCTGCTTGGAAACATTGTGTCTAAGCACGGCATCGAGGCCAACCTCGAAAAGATCATGGCCATCTCTAAGATGGGCCTATACACAACATCAAGGGCATACAAAGGCTCACCGACTATCTAGCTGTCCTAAGCCGATTCATCTCTCAGCTCAGCGAACGAGGGATGCCACTCTACAAGCTCCTCAAAAAGATGGACACCTTCGTCTAGACTAAGGAAGCTTAGCAGGCTCTGGAGAGCCTCAAAGCATCATTGACGTCGGCCCCAATCCTTATTGCTCCCGAACGGGGAGAACCCCTCCTCCTCTACGTCGCGGTAAGCAACCATGTGGTGAGCGCCGCCCTGGTCATCGAAAGGGAGGAGCCAGGACACCACCTTAAGGTCTAGTGGCCCATATACTTCATTGAGGAGGTACTCAATGACCCTAAGGTCTAGTACCCCAGGTGTAGAAACTCCTATACACCGTGCTGATGGTGACCCAGAAGCTCCTGCACTACTTCACTGACCATGAAGTCATGGTCGTCACTTCATACCCGCTCGGGGACATCATCCGCAACCGCAATGCCGTGGGATGAATCTCCAAGTGGGCACTCAAACTCATGGGCCATGACACTAGGTATATCCCCTATACTGCTATTAAATCTTAGGCTCTCATGGATTTTGTTACTGAATGGATGGAGGTGCAGCTACCGACCCCGGACATCACCCACGAGTATTGGACAATGTACTTCGATGGGTCCGTAATGGCACCTGGCTCAGGGGCTAGAGTGGTTCTAATCTCCCCAGATAGGAGTAGGCTCCTCTACACCATCCATCTCCATTTCTCAGCCTAAAAAAATGCCATGGAATATGCGGCCCTCATCAACGGGCTACGCATCACCATCGAGCTCAGCGCTATGTGACTCTACATCCACGGCAACTCGGAGTTGGTCATTGACTAAGTCATGAAGGAGTCCTCCTATAAAAGCCCCTTCATGGCAGCATACTACTAGGAGGTGTGCAAGCTCGAGGACAAATTCTAGGAGATCAAGCTGCATCACGTCCCCTAAAAGGACAACAATGCCGCCGATTTTCTTGTAAAATTGGCCGCTAGGTGGGATCCGTCTCTGAGCAGGATCTTCATCAACGATCTCCATGAGCCATCCGCCTGCGTCCTAGAAGGTCCAATCCAGACACACCCCGATGCCAAGCCAATGCTTGGGGGCTCCGACCCCAGTGCCTCCGTGATGACGTCACCCGCTGACATCGTTGTGTTGGCACTTGATCAAACTGACTGGCGAGTGCCACTACTCGCCTACCTCCTCGAGGAGGTTCTCCCACCTAAAAGGACTAAAGCCCAATGGATCGCTCAACATGCTAAGACCTTTGTCGCGCTCGGTGACAAACTCTACAAATGGAGTCCATCGGGGGTGCTCATGAAGTGCATCCCTACCAACCAGGGGAAGCAGCTCCTCCTCGAGGTCCATGGTAGGATCTACGGAATCATGTGGCCCCAAGGTCACTGGTTAGAAAAGCCTTTTGCCAAGGTTTTTACTAGCCCACCGCACTATGAGATGCAGAGGAGGTCATCCGTAGGTGCGAGGGATGCCAATTCTATGCTCAGCAAACTCATTTGCCGGCATAGGAGTTTCAAACCATCCCCATCACCTGACCATTCATGGTCTAGGGCCTCGACATGGTAGGACCCCTCAAAAAGGGCTTGGGTGGCTTCACTCACCTACTCGTAGCGGTCGATAAGTTCACCAAATGGATAGAGGCCAAGCCCATCACCAACATTCGCTCGGAAGAGGCGGTCAAATTCTTCCTCGACATCATCTACCAGTTTGGTGTTCCTAATTGCATCATCACTGACCATGGGACTAACTTCATCAGGAAGAAGTTCCTAGACTTCAGTGATGGATATGACATTAGGATCGACTAGGCCTCGGTCAGACATCCATGTACTAACGGTCAGGTCGAGTGTGCCAATGGCATGGTCCTCCAAGGACTTAAGCCATGCATCTTTGACCGACTCAACAAGTACACCGGGCAATGGGTTGCAAAGGTCCTAGCGATCCTCTGGAGCCTGAGAATTCGTGATGGCAACGGGGAATTCCCCATTGGGGATCGTCCTCCCATCCCCATCCCCACAGGGGAAGATTTTCCCCATCCCCATCCCCGTGAAAGCTCACGGGGGACATTCTGTCCCCATCCCCGAAACCGAATGGGGAATGCATCCCCGATGGGGTCCTCGTCCCCACGATAGGCGACTCCCTAAGAAGTGAGACCAGAACCATAGCCACGCAACGTGAAACTGCAATTCACTGCCACCGGAGACCCACCGCGGCAACACGCCCCGCGCAGCTCCAAGCGCGACCCCAACCCAAACTACAGACGCGGACAGCAGGCGGGGGGGGGGGGGGAATCCCGGGCCAGAAACCGAGTGTCAAATTGGGTGGCACGGATCAATGGGGAAGGGAGGGTGGGCAAAGCTCACCTCGGCAGCGACACGGCGGCGGGGCACGTGGAGCGGATCTCACGCGAGGCGGCGCCGATTGCAGCAAAAGCAGGGGGGGTAGTCGCAACCCGCTTTTCCCTTTCCTCTCCCCTCCTTCCCTGCTCTCTATCTCCCCCCTCGCTTGCCTGTCTGTGCGAGTCTACGAACCGTGAGAGCGAGAGTGTGAGTCTGCGAGATGCCGAGCGAGACAGGGGGTGGCACGATGGCTTGAGGAACGAATTAGGGTTGGAATGGTGCATTATATACTCCGTGACTTACTGGGCCTTTTACATGGGCCTGACAAGTGGCGACCTAGCCGTCTGGTGCCTTCTTCGTGGGGTGGGTTGATGGGGATTGGGGTTGGGGACCAGACAACCATCCCTGTCCCCATCATCCCCGACGGGGACAACATTCCTACCAAATCCTTCCCCATGGGGATTAATTCCCCTCCATCCCCATCCTCTAATGGAATAATTCCCCATAGGGAATCTAGGATTGGGTCCCCATTGACATCTTTACTGAGAATGACCCCAAATTGATCCACAGGGTTCACACCCTTCTTCCTGGCCTATGGAGCTAAAGCAGTGCTGCCCTCCGACCTCGACCATGATGCCCCAAGAGTGAAGGCTTTTAACCACAACCAAGCCGTGGAGGCTTAGCAAGACGTAGTTGACCTGCTCAAGGAGGCCCACAAGACGACCATCATCTGCTCCTCTTGCTACCAGCAAACTCTCTGTAGGTACCATGAAAGGAAGATCAAGGGGAGGATCCTCGAGGTCAGTGATCTCATACTCTGGAGGACCCAATCAATGAAGGTGAAACACAAACTCTCTCCACCATGGGAAGACCCTATATGGTGACTGAGGTGATCGGACCGGGTGCCTACCAACTAAAGGATAACAACGGCAATGTTCTCACCAACACTTAGAACATTGAACAGCTATGTCATTTTTCCCCTAAATTCGGTCTTACCACTTTTATTCAACACTTGCTCCTATAAAGCACCCTAGCCTAAACACTTTTAGCCCGGGTCACTCGAGGGCTCCATGAGGGTACAATACTAAAGACTACCTCTCTTTTTTACTATCACATGGTAAAAACTTTTTCCCAAATGAAAGGGCATTCTATTCCATTCCTTTGATTACCCTATGTGACTTTGTTTTTACTCCCAACCGAGCACCCCCCGCCATGACCTATGGTTATGAGTAGCTGAGCCTCATGAGCCACGCCTAGGTTCTTAAAGTTTTGGCCTACAAAATGAACAGGCAGGTGTGAAAAAGAAAGGATTAAAACAAAGCTATGCTAAGATAAAATAACAAGGAATGGATAGTGATTCCATCGCAAAATAGAACTAATGCATTCATTGGTACAAAAAATGTTCACACGGGGGCTCCCCCATGAACTTAACGATTACATTTGCTAACTACTTCTACTCCAAATACTACTGTGGCCACTTGGCGGCATCGGCTGATACCAAAGGTGAGGCCACGACACATGCCGCTGGACATAACCACCACTGCAAGGGTCCTGCCCGGTTCTGCTCCCTCAACTTCGGCGAGCGCAACGGGTACCTGAAGGGCGTCGCACCCATACATGCTTAGCAGAAGATCATGGAGCTCCTAACCTTCTCATACAGTCGAGGTAGCTCCTGGGCAGGGATGTTGCCTGCCAAGGTATGGCCACCATGGCTGGAAGATGTCTCATCAAACTTTATGAACTGGCCAACCTGAGCAGCTGCAAGGGCGAAACCTCCCACCGGTGTAGTCCCGAGCGTCTTCCTCTCCAACAAGGCTTACCCAGAGAAGACTTGTCGGAAGGAGTCCATGTGTGGCTCCATCCCGGTGAAAGCCTTGTAGACGGTGATGAAGCCGACGAAGTGCAGTACCCTCCAGTGCGCCACCTCTTCTACGTTGGATGACCTCCAGCTTGACATTGCGCTCCAAAAACACGAATGGGTCTATGAGTTCTCCTTTCCCTCTCCCTTCCCCTATTTAAGGAGGAGATGCAGCAGTTGAAGAAGGGCAAAGGATTGGGGTGAAAACCCCTCTTCCTTCCCCCCATTCAATGTGGATGGGAAACGATAGGATGCGCCCTGACCAATGGGACGCACCCTGACCGATGGGACGCACCCTGCTCGATGGAACAGCGCCTGGTCAGCCAGGACATGGACTAGGTATGGCCCACCACTACCGCACGACCGGGCATGAGAAACAAAGTGCCACCACGCGCAGGAGGCCCTCCGCCTTCCTAGGCGGGACTTGGAAAGGCCCAACTATGGGATCTCCACCTAGGAGAGATCATCAGGCTTCCTGAGTCGATCGGATGGCTCAGGCAAATGTTGAAAGACAGGTAAGGAGCAGAGGGACACCACATGTGGGCCATGCCAACTCTATCATGAATGATGAGCGCGGATCCTAGTCGGACATTTCCGATTGGAGCTCCTCAAACCCCATCACTCGAGTCATCAAGGTAACATTACCAACCCCCATTATTTCTTTATATAATCATTCATATATCTATACACACATTTATTCATTCCATACATCCAAACCATTACATATGCAGTCAAATGCATCACAACGCTCCATGTTGCGTCACGAAGCGGCAGTTGCCTCATTCAACATGAGCAACGACCGACCGGGGTTCGAAGGCTGGCCCACAAAGGGCTTGAGGCCGCCTCGCATCAAACGGAGCCAGGGGAGAAAATGCAGATGAGCCCCGAGCGGCCCTCGCCCAGTCTACCCTAAAGCAGACAAGGTCATCTCAACTTTCTCGTTCGATCCTAACCTCTGCCAAACCCACAGAATCTCCATCGAGGGGAGGCTAGCGGGCCACCTGAGTCGGTCTCCAGAACAACCTAGGCATCTACCGGGTTGCAAGTTAAGGAGCAGTGGAATATCACATGAGGACTATACCGACCCCATCATGAATGATGGACCCAGATTTCACTCGATCATACCCATTAGCGAGCTCACTTAGCGCGTTACTCGAGACCGAGCCATCGAGGCAAGCGATGTTAGCTTAGCCCCTCCGGTTATGAGAAACCACAGACGGGGTAACACACAAAACTCAACTGACCCCTACCAAGCCCAACAGGGCTCAGGGGCTCAAGACACCTAAACTTCCTTAGCTGCGCCCGACGCTAGGATCCGTGACTCCATATCGCTCGATCCCAAAAACTGCCTCAGCTACGTCTAATGCTAGGATCCGCGACTCCATCTCGCCCGATCCCAAAAACTGCCTTGCCTGCAATCGATGCCAGGATCCATGACTCCATCTCGCTCGATCCCTAAACTACCTTGGCTATGCCCGATGCTAGGATCCACGACTCCGTATCACCCGATCTCTAAAAAATTGCCTCGGCTACGCCCGATGCTAGGATCCATGACTCCGTCTCGCCCGATCCCAAAACTACCTCGGCTACGCCCGACACTAGGATCTATGACTCCTATCGCCCGACCCCTAAAACTGCCTTGGCTACGCTCGATGTCAAGATCTGTGACTCCATCTTACCCGATCCCAAAACTGCCTCGGCTGCGCCCGACGCCAAGATCCGCAAACTCTGTCTCGCTCGATCCCTAAAACTGACCACTAATAAAAAAAAACCCCTAGGCGATTCTGACCGAACCGCCTGGGGGCTCAGGGGCTACACCCGCGGGTGCGCTCGCGCGCACCCGCTGACGAAACGAAACTTCCCTTGCTGGCAAACATGAAAAACCCCCTAGACAAATCTACCCAAATCGATCGAGGGCTCGGGGGCTACACCTGCGGGTACGCTCGTGCGCACCCACCGTCAAGACAAAAATCCCCCAGATGATTCTACCTGAATCGCTCAGGGGCTCGGGGGCTCCTGTCGGGTTCATAAACCTAGGGTCCCTCATGGATCGGCTTCCCAACAAAGGCTCGGCCCAGCAAACTACGTTGCGAACAACGCGCAACTCATGGGCCGACCCAAACACCAAAAAGTTATAGACCAGAAGGACAATCCAATCTCCGACTGGAAGGCCCCGCACAAGAGGAACAATGCTCGCTTCCAACTCTGGCCCACCACTCCGACCGGAAGGCTGGACCGAACACCGCTTCCAAACTTCAAACTGCGTCTCCAACCAGGGACACACTGAACCCCTGCTTATAGCTCTTCTCCGACTGGTGCAGTCAGAGCCAACTGGGACCAACCAACCGAGGACGCCCGCTCGGTGAGGACTAGGAAACGTATGGAGCAAATAAGGTAGGGCACTCAAGTCAACCATAAGACCGAGGACCATACCCTATATACCTATAGGATAGTACCGACAGGACATATCCGAAGAGTGCCCTACAACATTCCAGGCATGTCAGAACAGTGTTGTAGGTGTCAACATTTGCCCTACAATATTATGGGTGCCCGCAACAACTGCCATACCAGACAAGCATGGTAAAACCCTTGCATGCCTCTAGGCATCAGCAGTATGGCAGACATCGACATCTACCATACTAGAAGAGGAAGATGCAAACCTCCCACATGCATCTAACATCAACAGTGTTATGGGCGCCTACAGTCATCTTATACCCGATGGCATGGGTAACAAGACTTAGCATACATACACTCTCTCCCTCTCGCTTGTAAGGCCATCCCCTTCATCTATAAAAGGGGATGTGCTCTCTCCTAATAGATAAATTGATCAGTCCACTAACACACAACAGCAGAACCACTAGGTTCAAACCTTGAGCACACGTTCAAACACATAGCACATAGCAGAGCTCCTGTCACCTCGGCCCTTCAGACCAGAGTCCGACCAAACCTCTTGTACCCCCCATCTTTCTCCCTTCCTTTTGTAACCCCACAACAAACTTTGAGCACCTGGGCTCAGGAATAAAGTCACCAACTGACTCAAACTAGACGTAGGGCACATTTCCTGAACCAGTATAAACCATGTGTCATTGAGTGCTAGGCCACCTCCGATCACAACGTACAGCAAAACTACAAATATTTACATGTTGGTCACTTTCTGCACCGACAAGTGCTATCAAAGAAGCTTGTCGCAATGAGCACCACCAGCCAAGGCTGTTGGATTACAAAGTGGTTGGAGGTTTCCTCTGAGTGCTCTAGAGAGACTAGCCCACTATCATGGACAATCGGACTCATGTTGACCACGAAATCACACTCAGCCTCGGAGTCAAATGAAGGAGCATAGAGTCATGGGATGCAGGATACATGCGGAAATGCACCCCATTAGCAATGGAAAAAGGTCACCACTCGGATGAAGGGGCAGGACAGGTAGTGGGACAATCATCATTGATGAAGTCATAGGCGACTCTCCTGGCCCACTCTATATCTCTTTCTGGCATCCAAAGGACACGACCATTGCCCCACCTAGAACCATCAGGCTCGGTCGAGCAGAAGGGCAAGACATCAGAGCCAACCTCCTCTGAGCCTGCTCGTGGAGGAGGGGGGACCGGCTTGAGAAAACCACCTCATAGACATGAAGGCAAGGGGTGGAGAGAGAGATGGGGGAGAATGAGGAGGGGGATGCAGTGGATGGAGGTGATTGGCTATCAGCGAAGGAGAAACAATGTGGGGGAGCACAAGAGAGGTGGTGTTGTGTATTTCAAGGAGAGAGGGAAGCTTGATAGTCGAGAACAAGCATGGAGAGCAGGGGCAGGCGAAGGAGAGACAGACAACTAGACAACTACCAAAGAAGTGGTTGGGGACTAGAAATCCTAAGGGTTTAAGCTAAATGAGGCGATAAGTTTTTTATCGTAAGAAGGGAATCTAGGAGGAGGTCAGGGGGGAGGAGGGCGATGATGGGGAACGGTGGCAGCACTAAGGAAGGATGGGTGGCTGAATCTGAGTCATGGGAAGTGAAAGGGATGTCATGGATAGGGAGGCGTGAAGCGGGAACATGCATAGTAGGGTGGTGCGGCCAAGGCATGGACCGGCGAGGAGGCCACTTGTAGGAACGCTCCATGTGGCCAGAATCCCCACACCTGCGGTAGCAGATCAGGTCCCTAGTAGAGGACACAAGATATGGTTCGAGGCAAGGTAGCAAAAGCAAGCCACAAGCGGAGGTCAGAAGGGAGGAGGGTGACAATGAGTGGGTGATGGGGCTGGGGAGATAAAGCCACAGCTAGGAACAATTTGGTGGCCAAAGTAACAGCGACGTTTGGCTCGAGGGGGAGGAGTTAGAGCCCATCATGTTAGTAGGACATAGAACAATTGACGTGTTGATGGGTGGAGTGGAAAGCAGAGGGGGGATTTTGGTTTAGTTAGGTTGAGCAAATACGATGATCTTCTGAGCGAGTCGCGGGTTGTCCACGGACAGGGAGGCATGTCCGTGTTGAGCGGACAGACATGCACAACATTGATGAGGGCAGCTGGTCAGTTAGCGGTTGGAAAGCAGTAGAGGAATTCAAAGTTGCGCACTCGCTTCCTCCATGAACGCATGGAGCACAAGCTGAAGCTTGCCAATGTCGAGGAAGTGGGCAATCGACATTCTGGCAACCTAGACCCAGCAGAGGAAGTGTTGTACGTACTTCGCTTTGAGGACGATCGGGGGATCAGTGAAATGGAATGAGAGGATGTTAGAGACTTGAACCTCTAACAGTGGGGTGACATTCGCAGGAGTAATCCACAATATGCCTGACTTATAGGATGTGGAACACCATGAAAGAAAGGGGAAGCAATGGTGTAGAAGTTCAAAAGGAGTTCTTGGAAGGATTCACCTGGTTGGGTCGTGAGGTGTCCGCTAATGCTCTGGTTCATCCCGGTGGCGCGGAGCAAAGCACGGATGGCTGCGGTGAGATGTCAAGGATGAGGGGTGGCGCTCGGTGGGTGGGAGGGTGGCAGATGTTGTTTAGGTTTGCTTGCTTTGGCTTTGTCTGCCGAAGCCGAGGTGGATGCCGGCGCTAGGGGTGGTGGGGGTGGGTCGGCTGAGCCTCTCGGAGGGGACGCCAGAGGGGCCCATCCAGAATAATTTTTAATTGTTTACTTGTCCAATATTGCTTCAAAAGTTTGTCACAATGATAATTATGGAACTTCTAATTTGGATCATTTGAAGATAAATATTGAGAGATAGAGGGAAAGGTTTGACGCAAAGACTAGAACAAAATAATTATTGCAACTAGTTGTTACTAATGAGTCCTAAGAGGACCGTGAGGTAGGGCCGTCACTTACAAACACGACCTACTTTGCACATATAAAAACGTACACAAATTCCATGTAAATGTCATTCTTTTGTGATGGAGGAAGTATAGCTTAACCAACTAAGATCTTGTCTAACAAATGTAACACTTTCTTTATGCCATCGCTGAACAGTAACCTAGCTAAATGAACAATTTAGACGCTATATGGATATTTATCAATACTTTAGCGTCAGGCGAATAGTTGACTTTTTTTTAAAAAAAAAATGACCAATTCTTTGCAGTTGCAGAATTGAAAATCAGGAGCGAGTAAAACTCAAGCCCTCACGCTCATCCCCACGTTGCAAGGCTGACATACGTTGCCTCCACATTGCGAAGCAAAACCGGCATTCTCGTGACTTGTGAAGCAACTCATGAGCTATTGATGCAAAGCAATCACAATTAATTAATTCAAAATCATAAGAGGGTGATCCAGCAGAACCTCGTATTGATTGAGGCCTTGCATCGCATAGGTGCTTGCATGCATGCATTTCTGATCACGCATGCTAGCCCGTCTACACTCTACAACAGATTCGTCTGCCTGCGCTGCACTGCACTGCATGCCTCGAGCCCTGCCCCCTCCCTGCTTTTACCTATCTCTATGCATGAATTTGTCCGCCAGCATCTGCTCCTCTAGGCTCTATGTACTTTAAAGCCCTTACCAGCCTGAAACAGCATGCTGTAATAGTACTATCATTATCAGGAGTGAAACACAAACGCATGCATGCTGCTCTGCCAGCTCTCTCTGCACAGCGTCAGCTAGGGTGCATGGCACGAGAGCAACAGCAGTGTTTGCATTGACAAGTCACCAGAGCTAGAGAGGCATGGCGCAGTCTACCAAACCCTAGTTGTTTGATGACGAGATCCTATAGTATGGATGTTGCGGCCAAAACTGGTCGAGTTATTTGACGACAATATCAGGGGCATCTTATTTTCTTTTCCTTTTACTTTCGGTCCTAACAAGAAAGTGTTTCGTGCACCTCTCAAATTCTTCAAAGATTATATTCCAGTTGGCAACTACGTGTCCTCTCACAAATGAAAAATCTATCATAAGATTTTCATTTTTTTCAGGAAGAACAAAAGGTAAACTACCTTTAGTTTGTAAAGTTTAAAGCATACATGTTAATTTAGGAATCGTTGAATCCTTTTTACTAGCCAAACAAGAATGCAAGAATTCGATGATATTGCCTGCCTTGACATAAAATTAAGAACACTGCAGCAAACGGCGTTCATGTGTTGTGTTGTGTGGTGGCCATCTGTAAGTGAACGGGTAAGCTACGCTTGCATGCAATAAAATTTTAACCAAATTTAATCATTAGATCACGCAAATAGAAGATCATAAATCGTGACCAATAAACATGTAGTGCAGCAGAAGAAGAGTTGGGGCAGCCTAGCCCAACGAAAAAGTAGAGGATCGCTCTCGCACCTTGTGTTCGCCACAGATCAACGCCGTAGAGGTAGCAATAACATGCATCTCCACGATGTTCAAACATACATGGATGGAATGGCATGCACCGATGTGCTAGCACTATGTGCTCGGCTAGGGTTTCATGGTGAGAAGAGTCGATAAGCAGATAGCCATTATGCATGTTGGATCTTGATACAAGACATCACATACTTAATTCACACTAATGTGTTATTAGGCCTCATCAAGGACCAACATGGATAGTGTATATCTATATCTACAAGCCGGTTCCAATATCTCATGTAAACAAGCCATCAGCCTCTTAGCAAGCTTCCATTCCAACTGGCAAGGTTTCCAGAATTGCAGCCAACAAATTTAGAATGTGGGTAGAGCTTCAAGCATAGGAATTACATCATTTGCCTTATCTTCATCATCAGAAGATCAAGTTGCTACTTGCATGATGAGGAACCCTTTAGCCAGCACCATATGAAGTTATAATTAATTAACTCACGCCTGCAGCCATATGTATATACTCCCTTTGTCCCTGAATAAATAAATTTCTGGAGTTGTCTTAAGTCAAACTTTTTAAAATTTAACCCAATTTGTAGAAAAAACATCAAGATTTATGATATCAAACAAGTACCATTAGATGTACCATAGAATATATTTTTATAATATGCTCATTTTATGTTATATATGTTGTTACTCTTTTCTATAAAGTTAGCCAAACTTAAAAAAGTTTGACTGGTACGGATTCTAGGAGTTGATTTATTTAGGGACAGAGGGAGTATAGATCTACCTTAGAGTGGTCAAGGCTCCCTGGTGGTACTTATTTTGACATGCCTTATTTTGGAACTCCTTATAAATACCTAAAATAAAATTCTACCCTAGCAAACTCAATGTCGCCCAAAGAGTGAGCATGTGGTCTATATCTAGGAGTAAATGTGGCAAGAAAAGGCTCTAGGAGGGAGATGAAGTTGGTAGATGAAGACGAAGAAGAGATGACCAAGGACATTTGAATGGATCTAGATGGTGCCGGTGAATTATATGGCAATCTATTCTAGACAACACCTAATTCATTGTTTGATCTTGTGGACATATTCTTGTACTTAGCATATTTCACAAACACTGAAGGCGCACTACACCATAACCCATCATATATTGGAGACGCCTGGACCGGATGGTTACCTGGGCAGGTTTTCCCAACGGAATTGGGCACTCTTGAGAGAAGACATTGTACCAGCTATTCAACACTCACATTAACGAAATTGTATCATTCTCAGACATAAAACATCACAAATTTTACTTGGATGGCATAGCTTATAGATCTTATTTATGGCAATTGGCACTTGTAGCAGGCATGCTATGTATACGTGTTTACACAACCATTAAGTTCTGCTGCATATCACACAAGTTTGCCTTTCACACCTCACAATTAACATGTTTAGCTTGGATAACCACAGTCTGTTTACAAGGTGTTACATCTTTATATTATAAGCCCACAACAAACTAAAGCTCAATGTCAAGTTATCTCTAGCTTGGTGGGTGGGGGCAGGGGGGGGGGGGGAGCTATCAATGGTCTAGATAGATCTTTACCACTAGCTGGAATATGAGCCTAGAAATTAGCCAGTTAGTGTCAACATAAATTATCACTTATGAGTTGCAATATAAAAACTGCCATCTAAGAATATATGCAACTCATAACAAAACTACAATTTCAACTGACCCTTCTTCAACTAGCTAGCGTGCAGACCTAAATCCTGAGCCACGATTGCTAATTGAAGAAAAAACAAACCGAAGCTTATATCATCATGCCACACTCCACATCGATGGTTAAGGACGTCTACTTAATTATGTAACTGTAAAGAACCATTGAAAAATAGTTGAGACTTGACCACACAAAAAAATTGGTCTCCTAATTCATCATTTGCAAGGACATATCAAACTATTCTCTAATCGTGTTCCATATGCCACTATGTCAAAAAAGGAGATCAGTGACACAGCTAGACAGTCATCAGCAACACAGAAAAAACACGTCATTAATATTCCGTCTCTGATGTGAAAAAACCAGTGACGTGTATAGCCAAAAGGGAGTTGGTATTGAAAGTTCTTAAGCTGCAACTGATTGTGGTCTGAATTTGACATGTCAATGAAGAAAAAATCAATCATGTTCTGTTTTAGAACCAAGTGTGCAGCTTGTTCAGTAGTAATGCTTTTACTTAAAATTATAGATGTGACTAACTTTTATCCATAAATTCCTTATTGGAAACTTAAAATTTGGGACATAATACAAACAAGATGATGAAAATGACACAACTGTTGATTTGCAGAGATAACACTAAGTACGTCAACATGATTTCACAACTAAAGGGTGATATTCCATCAAGAGATGTGCTCAGACTAATGATGCTTAGCGCATTAATTACTAAAGAAACAATCCCTGGGATCAAATAATTGCCATTTCAATATAAGTGCACACATTTATTATTGGAGATACAACAAAAGCATGTCAAGAGGGAGCAATTTTGCTCAAAACTTCGATAAATTGCTTCCCATATATGACAGATCAATAACGGTCAAGAGAACCATTCTGTATCCCATCCTTCTATATCTCCAATGTCCATACTGCAATTTAGAGAAATATTCATAATTAGATTAATCAATTGCATATTACATGCATGCGTCCCTATATATTCGTTCATTATTCCAACAGATACAATTTTGCATGTATGCCTCCCATAAATATTTGGTTTGTATTTCCACGGAGTATTTTGCACTCTATATCTTTTTCAGTACTGGATAAAGTTATTGTGTGAAACAAATATGGTGCACTTTACACACTACTTCATACTATATAGTGGTCATTTTGATTCACTGTAATATAGATGACCGTACGTATGACATCCTACACGGCAATGACTGAGCGGTTTTACATCCTGTTTTCTTCTACAAAACGTGCTTCATATAGTTGGCTTGCAAACAAAGTAGATGTGGATAAATCTTGCTGTTTTTTTTCCTAAGATAACTCGTTTTCACTATGAACTTTTACAACAACACTACTTACAAAGCATATATAGTAGTGATGATAGTACTTATAATACAACTATTATTCATTACTTACCGGGGCAAGGCCAAGGAGACATCTTCGTCCTGATGGTAGTAGTCATTCAAATGTATCCCAGGGAAGTCAGAGTTGCTTTCTTGGGTAGCCACATGGCCAAGGCTGTCGATAACCCAATCGTCGGGCATGTCCACCAACGACGGATCCACCGTCACGTTGGCAGCTCCTCCGGCCTCCTGATCGACTACTGTGCCGTTGCCTTTGTCTTCGATGCTCTCGAGGAGCTTGCTCCACCACGCTGACGTGACCAGGTTCATGGTGTCGCTCCACTCAATGTCGTGCTGCTGCCCGATCAAGTAGATCGCCGCCATCTCCTCATCATCAAGCACTCGGTGCAGCGATGGATCTGCTGCCAGTGAAGTGTTCTCCATGGTGACAGCGGACATGTCGTGGCTCGCCATCGTCACCAACGGAGAGGAGTAGACTGAGTAGGAGGAAGCTGGTGATGGTTGGAGTAATGGAGGATCAAAAGAACAAGCACTGTTCTTGGTGTCATCACCTACAACAGAACTACTATTGAATCCCTGAAAGCTAAGGTTTAGACCTAGCGGCTGCGCAGGAAGAGGGACCAAGTGGTCATCTAAGTTATGCTCAGAATTGACCATGGGCGGCGCAACTGGTGCGTCGTAAGTGATCATCACTGGGGATGAAGAATAGCTACTAGGAGTAGGAGCAGTGAAATGTGAAAATGGAGAGTTGTACAGGTAATCTGAGTAGTAGGAAGCGTAGCTCGGCGCAGACGAAGCTCCAGTTGCTGCTTGGCTTGGCTCTTGCACTAGATGATGAACCTCTTGTTGTCGCTGCAGCTGCAGCTGCATCAACTGTTGCTGCTGCTGCTGCTCTTTGGCTTGTCTCATGGAGGCCCTATGGATCTTGAGAGCTGTCACAATCTCTCTCCTGGCCTCTGCCATGTTGAGCAGCCTCTCCTGGTACGGCCTGCTTGTGTGCAGCCTCCTCCTCACCTGCTTCTTGTGTGACTGCTGCTGCTGCTGTGGTGGTGGTGCTGTTTGGGCCTGCTGCTGCAGGATGTCGTCTTCTTGTGGTGGCTGGCTATGTGGCTTGGTGCCCATGGTGCTGTGGTCTTTGGATCTTGTTGCAGATGAGGAGGAGCTGAGCTGCTTCACAAGGCTCCTAATGTAAGCTCCTGAGAGGTGTGGCTGCTCGGCCTTGTTGTTGTTCTTTGAGGAGGAGGAAGGGGTAGGAGCTAGCTTGTGGTGGTTCCTCATCTCTCTTTGCTATAGCTATGGATCAGGTTCTCTTTCTTGCTAAGGAAACAAGAGATGTGTCGTCTGTGACAAGGTAGGGTGTGAACCAGGGTGATGGGGTGATATAAATAGGGTGGTACTAGGAAGCATATATATAGAGTTTGTTAGGATGCAGTGTTATCCTTTTGGCAACGCATGTCGCATATATGGTCTTGTGGTAGTAGGTTGGCAGCTAGTGTAGCTAAAAAAGACAGCACACAACCGGTTTGTTCGCTGGTTGGTTTCTGGGTTGATAAGTCCGGCTGGTGCTGGTTTATTGTGAGGGAAAAACACTGTTGATTGACTGATAAGTCCTAGCTGAAACCAACAAGCGAACAGGCATTGACTCTCGCTCGATCAGCAAGTCTCGTCGCAAGAAAAGAAAAAAAGAAGAAGAGGAGGAGGAAGAACGAAGAAAAGACTCGCTCAAGTCTGAAAAGCCTCCCCCACCACCTATCAGAGATGAATACATACACACACACACACACACACACACACACACATATATATATATATATATATATATATATATATATATGTGTGTGTGTGTGTGTGTGTGTGTGTGTGTACAAAATGACCTGGATTTCATGGTCAAGGTTTTGGATAGATTCCATTGGAAGGAGTTGAGGGATTCATATTCTTTTTGCTGACGAAGTAAATTAATTAGAAATAGATGGACACCAAGAAAGCAAAACAAACAGCCAATATAAAATTATTAGAAGCTAGCTAGCTAGGAGTGTTAGTTGCACAAGTGGTGGAGTGCAGAAGTATATGTATATAGACACATTAGGCATGCGACACGGCCATATGCATGCATGGTTTTGGAATTCAAATATGGCCAACTCCTTTTGTTGTGCTGCCGCATGCACTTTCTGTAACGGACTTGATCGAGAAGGCGATAAGATTCACCAATCAGTGACATAAAGATAAGCAGGTGGCCTACAAAATAGACATAACAGCATACTAGTAGATGTTGATGATTTCTTCTTCCATGACCGATCGATCGATTGGGATCGATAGAGAGCATTGGATATATCTTTAGCCGCAAGTGTAGTCCGTCCCGTCTCTCCCTGTGCCCTACTCACCCATAGAATGATTGGCTACGCGTACAGAGAGCATGGTCGTCGTCGTCGTCGTCTCTCTCTCTCTCTCTCTCTCTCTCTCTCTCTCTCTCTCTCTCTCTCTCTCTCTCTCTCTCTCTCTCCGTCTCTCTCTCTCTCTCTCTCCGTCTCTCTCTCTCTCTCTCTCCTCTCTCTCTCTCTCTCTCTCTCTCCTCTCTCTCTCTCTCTCTCTCCGTCTCTCTCTCTCTCTCTCCGTCTCTCTCTCCGTCTCTCTCTCTCTCTCTCTCTCTCTCTCTCTCTCTCTCTCTCTCTAGTCTACTCGTACTAGTGATTTTTGGTCGAACGAACAAGCTAGCATCAATTTTGAGGGCCGAAAAAGGAGCTGCCGGCTGGTCGCAGCTAGATAGAGTCGTCCATCTCTCTCTCTAGTCTACTCGTACTAGTGATTTTTGGTCGAACGAACAAGCTAGCATCAATTTTGAGGGCCGAAAAAGGAGCTGCCGGCTGGTCGCAGCTAGATAGAGTCGTCCATTTTTCATTCATTGCATGAAGGACCGACTACGTACATATCCAAAACTGAACACAGAAGCGACGCCTGGCCACATACATTATTGCAAGAGACTGAACCTTTGATTTCGTTGGAATATTCAAACCACTGTGCATGATAAATAATGGGGTGTTTCGTTCCAACTTAACTTTGAAGGATCAACGACGACCTTCTGTTCCTGACCCCTAACCCTAAACCCTAGTTTGGGGCACTTTCAGAGACGGTACCCATCAGGAAAAAAACTGTCTGAGGAAGTGTAATTTTGTGCATATATTGGCTTTTTTTTGAGCGGTTATAAGCATGATGATACATTGATATATAGTGCTATATATACTGTATATATTGCATATCATCGGTTGTCTGTGGTTGTGTGGAGCTAGCGCGCTGCTTGCTATGGAGATCAAATGGTGGCTGCTGCATCTTTCTTGGCCCCAGTCTACATGATTGAATGCCCGTGATGTGTGTATTGCGCTCGTCCCGGAGTCTTGTGCTTGAATGGTCCGACGACGGCGTCATAGCTATTCATGGAGTACTAGAGACCGATCAGCATGGGTGGTGTATAGACGACGATGGCGCAAATTAAAGTGAATGGCTGTTAGTTGATCGATCTCCTGTTGTAATGAGATCACCGCAGCGTCAATTCATCAATGACTAGTGCAGTTAGTGCTGATTGACACCACGAACTATTCTCTACAAAAGTCGTAGGCCGGTATACCGCGCGCGCGTTCTCCTGAGCCCTGCGTTGGTCGTTGCTCTCGAGTCAAGCAATTTATTTGATGTGTCCAGCCAAAGTTTGTGCTTTCCTTGATGCAGCCAATCGCACCCAAATAATTTGATTCCCAATACAAACGATTAATACCTAAATAGTTCGATCTCCAATAAAAACTGCAAAAAACTGTTAGTTTGATCTCCAAATGAATTGGAAAGAAACAATACATAAATAAATAATTCATGTAAGATATGACTATGTGTTGCAATGGAACGTATAATTTGTTGTGTGTTGTTCGTGCCAATAATGATGAGCTTGCTTTTGTCGAATTTAATTGGGCGTGGCTACTACTTCCTTCGTTCCAAACCATAAGTCATTTTAGTTTGTCTAGATACATTGTTTTTAATAATATACATCTAGACATTGTATATATCTAAGTACACAGCGAAGATATAAATCTAGAAAAAACTAAAACGACTTATAATTTGAAAATGGAGAGAGTACTACAAAACTGATTTGAGGAGATAGTCTCATTTACTACAGAGGCGGTCTAAAATTACCCATGTCTCCTAAAATTTGCAGTCAACTTCAGAGGTGCCAATTTATGTTCTAACTGGGTAACAAGACACATTTTAACCCAGATAATACTACAGTAGGTATTACGTATGTTCTGGAGACGACAGGTCCTCCAAATCCTACCTACATAGTGCTCCAGAGGATGGTCCTCACTAGTAGAGAACAGACCTTTGATCCTCGACCAAAATGGGCTCTAGTCCCGGCATTTTTTTGCGCCCGGGACTAGAGAGACCTTTAGTCCCGGTTGGTGGCTCCAACCGGGACTAAAGGTCCCTGCCCAACGGCTACTGCGCCAGACAGAGGTGGCAGGGACCTTTAGTCCCGGTTGGAGCCACCAACTGGGACTAAAGGTAGACTTTTACTCTCGGTTGGTGGATCCAACCGGGAGTAAAGGTCTACTCCCGGGCCATGGCTGCGCCGAGGGTTGGAAAGTTACCTTTAGTCCCGGTTGGAGCCACCAACCGGGACTAAAGGTCCCCCCCTTTATATCCCGGCCGTCTCCTTCTTCCTCTCCGAGCCCAAGCTCAGCACATTTTGAAGCTCACTGCACTAGTGTTCTTGCTTCCTCCCTCCATTGTTCCTCCATCCATTCTTCGATTCCTCGGTCGATTTCTTCGATTCTTCAGTTGTAAAGGTTACCAATCTCATACTCTCATTTTTCATCATTAGCTTATCTCATATTGTTCACTATATATGAAACGACCCCGATTTCCACGAAGGGAAATCCACAGCGTCGAAGTGTAATAAGACCGTTGTAGATCATATTACCTAAATTCCAGTCGAATATCACATCCATACAATGATAATATCAGAGTACAAATAGTGCGGAATTACATAAATTATTACATCGCCGCATTGGCGGAATCAAAAGTAGCATTCATTCAGAACAGCTTGAAGATAAGATCGCCAAACTCGAGCGTAGGCACGAACCCCTCAACCGTCAAACTCCTCGGAGCTATACTCCTCAGCAGAACTAAAAGGTCCTTGTTTGGTTTTGGTAATTGAGTGACAACTTAGGTGGACTAATTGTGTTTATGTGAGATACACAGGTGATTAGTCCACAGGTACATGTGTGTGAGCAACATATGCCATGGAGGTGAAAATGGCTTGGAGATGTTGCAAAGCTCACACATGTGATGATGAAGGAGCTTAAATGCACATGAGACATGACATTGAGTCATGTGATCAAGGTGGAGAAGATCAAGACAAGACTTGGCTTGATGGACCGGTTGCAAGCGTGAAGGGTAAGTCAAAGGCTTTGGAGTGATGGACCGCGTGGCGGTGAAGCTTGAGCAAGACTTGGCGCCGATGGACGATGGCAACGGTGAAGAGCAAGTAAAGTCAAGATCGATGAACCAATATGATCACATGATGATATGAAGTGGATCATATCATTGTTGATCGTGTTGGTGCATGTGTTGCATCGACATTGGAGGAGATGGAATGGAATGCGCAAGGCAAAGGTATAACCTAGGGCATTTCATTTCACCGATCATAGGTGTGTAGAGAAGTTTATGACCGGGTTTAGGATAGATGGCCGTACTATCAAGAGGAGCAAACTTGTTTGTATATTGGTCATCTAGTGCCACTCGAGTGATCTAACTTTGCATCGTCGCTAGGATCGAGTGGCGTGGCAAGTTGAGTGGCTAACATCCTTTGGAAAATGATTGTGAAAAGCTAACACACACACACATGGTGGTGTACACTTGGTGGTGTTGGCACATTTACAAAGGAGGTGGTGTTTGCAGAGTTGAGATGGATTCGGCGCTTCCGGGAAAGTGGAATGTCTATTTTCTATTGTGCCGGATGTAAATTCTTGGTGGTTAGCACATTGGAGCAAGGGTGAAGAAGTTAGAAGTGAAAACGAGTTGATCGCGAAGACACTGGCGTCGGTCAACTGACCGGACGCTGGGTCTGAAAGCACCAGACACTGGCAGGGTGTGTTCAGTCAGGCTGACGTACGGTGACGCAGAAGCTAGAGTGTGACCGGACGCTGGGCTGTGTCCGATCACGTGCGACCGGACGCGTTCGGTCGAAGAAATACGCCTCGGGGAGCTTACTGGAAACGACCGGACGCTGAGGTTTCTACGTCCGATCAGTTGAAGTTGCTGCGTCCGGTCAGGTCAAGTGACCATTGGAATCGGGACACGTGGCCGCCTGCGGGCGACCAGACGTTGAGGTCCAGCGTCCGGTCAACACGACCGGAGCATCCGATCGGCCCGATTTTTACCCAGTAAAGGGGGTAACGGCTAGTTTAGCCCTTGGGGCTATAAATAGAAGTGGCCTTCAGCTATGGCTGGTGTGGAGCACCTTGGGGGACTTTGTGTCCATGCTTGAGAGTGCTTAGGAGCCCTCCATCTCACACATACTTGATAGCGATCATCCGATTGTGTGAGTGAGCGATTCTAGTGCGATTGCATCGTGAGGTTGCATCGAGTGGCACTAGGTGATCGAGTTGCAAGCCGGTGGTGCTTGTTACTCTTGGAGGTTGCCACCTCCTAGATGGCTTGGTGGTGGTCTCCATGGAAGCCCACAAGAAGCTTGTGCGGCGCTCCGGAGAAGTGCTTGTGAGGGGCATTGTGCTCGCCTCGCAGGAGCCGCGAAGAGCAACTCTAGTAAAGTGTGTCATTGAGCAACCCTCACTTCTAGGGTAGGTTCTTACGGCGCCTGACGTGCGGGCTTAGCGGGTGATGCTAATTAGCCGCCGAACCACCAAGTGAGCGGTCGACACAACAGGGACTAGCGTGTTGGCAAACACGTGAACCTCGGGAGAAAAATCATCGTGTCAACCTTATTCTTCCCGTTGGTTTGCATCCCCGTTACACAAGCTTGCAATTACTTTTATACATATTAAGCTTATGTAGCTTGCTAATTACCTTCTTGCTTGTGTAGCATAGAAGTAGCTCCCTTGCATGGCTAATTTGGTTTTAGTAACCTTGTTAGTCACATTGCTTAGTTTGTGTAGCTAAGTTTTTGCGCTCTCTAATTAGGCATTGGTTGCCTTGTTATTGAGCATTGCTAGTGAGCTTAGTTAGCTTTGTGCTTTTGCTTACTAGCATGTGTAGGAGCTCCCTTGTTGCTTAAAGTACTAGTGGCATAGGTTTGCGTAACCTTGCTCCTAGAATTGGTTAGGTGAGCTCTAGCTAGCCCGGCACCTTTGTTGCTTGATTAGTATCTTTGGAAGGTGCTAGAGAACATAGATAGAGGGGTGTAGTCTTGACTAGACCGATAGTTATAATTCCGCACTTGTTTCGGTTAGCCGACACGATTAATTTTAGAAAAGACTATTCACCCTCCCCCCCTCTAGTCCACCATCTCGACCCTTCAAGAACCTGTATGTCAAAATTTATCAGTACGATTTGTACTGGCCACTCCCAACCCTATGAGCATTGCTTTGTGGAGATTGGATGCAAGTTGGATATAGTCAAAAGGAACCTATAAGGCTAGGGTTTCCTATGTATTTTAGCATATCAAGTATATAACAGTATAGTCAAGTTTTAACACCATTCCCACACATATTTCACCCATTCCCATTCTAGAGCTAGGTTTCAATCCTGGGAATCAACATACCACCATCTCCACACCATCACCATACCATACCATCGCTCAGTCGATAGGCCAACTCCCTCTCGGCACTGTCTCAAGGCCCATAGCCCCTAGCTACGACCGAACACTCACTTCTAGGGGGAAGAAAAGAAGGACTCATCTCACTATCTAGTTTAAGCGAAACCCAGGAAAGGTCCATAGCTGACAAGTCAGCACATGTATCGATCGATCAACCATACACTCTGCAGAGGTTTTACATAACCACAAGATCCGCCTTCCTCGCTGACCGTCGTCAACTAGGCTGATTCCGGCCGCTTGCTAGCCTAGGATAATGCCACTCTACCTTTTAGCCCTGGTTCACCCCAAGTCAAGTCTGGAGTGGCTGAAACTATGAGTCATGAGCCAGGTCCACAAGGTCTCCATGAAGTCTTGGAAGGCTGTGGGGGAAATCTTCCGCGCCCCGTACCTCCTTACACTATCTGCTATCAACCTAGTAGTAGTGGCAATATCCTACCAAGTAGTCCAGCCGTCCCGCACCATATAGGGCGAGTGGTACGTAAGGCTTCCCGGTGAATCTGAGTACTAGTAAGTTCTTAGAATTGACCAAGCTAGAATGTCTTCATCAAGGTTTCCATTTATCGTGCCACCACAACACCTCCATCCTAGGCTCCTCCCATCACAGGTTCACACCCAGGACCACCTCATATACCACTTTACCCACCATAGGTATCCATTTCCAGGGGTGCCCAAGTAGCACCTCATGGCAAGACTTGCCCTAGGCTCGTCGTATACTCCAACTTGGTCGACACAACCCTCACCCTCCACACACCCAAGTCACACACGCAGCACTCTCCCCATAATCCAGATAACACCAGTTTCCACCACGCATCAATGTAGTGCAAGCGTAGTAGAAGTAATAAGCAATGAAATATAATAGCAAGTGTGTGACTAGCCTAACAGTAGGGTGAGCAGGGATAAGGTTGCGTCAAGGTAAAGGCCATCAAGAAAGCATACTACCATGCAAGTCCTACCATAGTGTGATCACGACAGTAAAGTAAAGCAAGTAGCATTTCTATTTTAGCCATGCATAATAGGTGCTACGAGATTGGGTGGGATGTGGCACCTTTAGTGTAGTCGTCTTTGTTCTCCTCATGGTACTCACAGTCCTCGTCTATCAGGTTCTCCTCCGAGTCTATAAATGATCGCATTATAGTCGCGTTAGCGACGTCTATAGAATAGCACAAGGAAGCAATGAAAATTCAACAGAGCCAAATGCACTCAAACATGGGTTCATTGCGTAGAGCTTGATTTTAGATGAATTTTGGTCCTAGTTTTGTATTTTTCTGAGGTCATATGAATTAGTTATGAATTTCTGAAGTTTAAATCTATTTCTAAAAATAGAAAAGGCTGAATTAATCCTAGGCTGACATGTGTCATGTTGTGACTGGTCCACGTGGCATGCTGACATCAGCATAACATCATCGTTTCGGTTCCGAGCTGACAGGTGGGGTCCAACTGCCATCATCATGACATCATCAGTCCGGCAAGTGGGACCAGGGCTTTTGGGTCACTGACCGGTGGGTCCTGAGTGGCTATGCCACTGCATGTGGGGCTAGGTCAACGGTCAACATTGACTGGTCAATGGTCAATACAGGCCGGGTCTCGACTAGGTCTGGACCGGGCTGGATCTAGGCCGGTCTGGGCCGAGCTGACCCGGACACGTGGTGTGCTGTGGAGCTGCCACATGGCGTAGTTGGGCTCTTACTAGGCTTCGTTTCCTGGCTGTGGGCGTGAGCGTGGCTCACGGTGGACCCAAGTTCATGGTCCATGGACCCAAAGCAGGGTCCATGGTGGACCAAGTCCATTGCCATTTCCCCTCGGCTCGGCTCACGTGCACCGAGTGCAGGCGTGGGCTGCTCAATTCGCCCTTTCTCCTCTATCTCTTCCACGGTGCGCTCCAGCTGGCGACGTGCTCACCGGCAAGCTTCCGCAATGGTTCAGGCATCCAATTGAGGTGGGGAAAAGCCTCCCCGTGCCATGGCTACTGCAACGGTGGGGTCAGGGTGACGGATGGTGCTTCCTCAGTCATTAGTCATGGTGAACGGTGGCTCAAGCACAACCGGCGTGCGGGGATGGCGTGGGTGTTGTAGCGGCATTGGCCAGTTCTATGGCGCGCGTGGGCGTCACAATGCTCCTATGGGCATGTTGGGCAGGTCGAGGGGTCCTCCAAGGCCTCTGATGGCTTTGGCCATAGCGGCGGTCTTCCGATCACGGTGGCGGCTTCGGTATGGGGGCTATGGCCTCGAAGGGGCATCACAGTGGGGGTGTGTAGGCTCCTACAGATCCATGTGGACGCGGCAAGGGCATCCAGAGCTCTAGGCAGGACTTCCAGTTTCCAGGTGGCCGGTAGGGTCTTCCTAGCGGCCATGGCGACATGGTGACGACGGCGAGGCGCGCGGGTCACTATGGGGTTCCAGCGGGGTGGTCATGGCGTGCGCCTGAGTTACCCGTGGCTTCAGCGAATGGGACGGGCGAGTCAAGGAGGCGCCAGGCGCTCCGATCGGTACTGGCCATGGTGGTCAGTGCTCTGACCGATGGTCGGGTGCTCAGACCGGTGGTCTGGTGCTCGACACGGTGGTCTAGTGCTCGGACTGGTGGTCTGGTGCTCGGCACGGTGGTCTGGTGCTCGGAGGTGATCTGGTGCTCGGAGGTGGTCTGGTGCTCCAGTGGTGGCTGCGCCATGGCGGTGGCATGGTGAGTGTAGCATGCGTGCTCGGCTATGGCGCCCGGGGAACTTGGAGAGGTCTACGGCGTCCAAGGGCTCGAGGATGGTCATGATCAATGTGAGTGTGTTGTGCTGGTGTGCCTAGAGGCGGGGGACGGCCTTGGCCTATGCGCTCATGGTATGGAGCACCATGGCTGGAGTAGCAAGGTCCGGCGGCGAGTAGGGGAAAAATCGGGGGCTCACCGTGGGTGCTGTGGAAGAAAGGATGGCAGTGCAGTGATGAGTTGCGGCCGTGTAGCTCCGGAAGTAGTGCCATGCAGTGCCGACCCACGACCATGATGATGATGACGGCGTCACCCTCGGCTCCGGCGACTTCGATAGTGCGCGGGGGCTCCGATCCTCCTCTCACGATCTCCTTCTCGGCCCTCTACTCTCGGTGTGGTGCGGCTGCTGGGCCACCAAGCGGTTGGTGGAGGCTGAGGGAGAGGCTAAGGCACCAGGCGTGAGCGGCGTGTGGGCTGGCTTTATAGCCGAGCGCCATGCCTCCCATGGCGGATGGCATCATGCGATGGAGGCATGTGCATTGCATCAGACGGTGGTGCGGGGTTGCGTGGGGCACAGCGCAAGGGGGACAGGGTCATGCCCCAGGCATGACCCCCTAGCCCGCCCCTGCCACTGCTGTCGGGCGCCAATCGCGTAGGCGGTTGCGGCGTGGGTGAGGAAGACGACACTGTAGATGGGGGTGGCTGACATGCGGGGTCCAACGGGCAGTGGCTGCGAGCGAGGCAGATGGGTGCACGGGCATGGGCAACGTGCTGGGCTGGCTCGTGGGCCACGCACGCGTGCTGGGAAGACAGGAAGGGGGATTGGCAGGCCAGTTGGGCTAGCTGGCGTGGGCCTTCTCTTCTTTTCTTTTCTTTTCTGTTTTTCTTTCCTTCTTCTTTATTTGAATTCCATTTTGATTTTTTAAATTGGTTTCCAGATTGGTGCACCATATTTGTTTAAACATATCATAACTCAATGGAAATCCAAATCACATTTTGAATAATCAAGGTATGCAACACTTTATTTGTTATCATTTAAATAAACACAATTAACAAATGACATGCCATGCTTATGTGTTAGCTTGGGTTGGGGTTAGACCTAATGCATCTCTTAGGTTGGGTTAATATACATGACACTCATCATCACATGGAAGTTCTAGGAAAAATTTTGTAGTTGGTATTTTTAGTGTGTGGATTTTTGGGTTGTTACAGTCCTACCCCCTTAACAGAATCTCGTCCCTGAGATTAAAGCGTAATGTACTCTTCGAAGAGATAAGGATATCGTAGCCGGAGGTCAGACTCCTTCTCCCATGTTGCTTCTCTCTCTATGTGATTGCTCCATTGGATCTTGCACATAGGAATAGTCTTGCTTCGGGTCTCTTTGGTGTCTCTGCTCAGAATTCTGATAGGATGTTCTTTACACTCAAGTGTATCTTGAATGTCAAGTGTATCAGTTAGAATTACTTCATCGGGCACTCTCAAACACTTGCGTAGCTACGAGACATAGAATACGGGATGTATACCCATCAATTCCTCGGGTAGCTCAAGTTTGTAGGCGAGCTTTCCAAACCTCTTACAAATCTTGTATGGGCCAACAAATCTAGGGGCAAGCTTCCCTTTCACATGGAATCTGACAGTTCCATGTAACGAGGATACCTTGAGATAGACGAAATCTCCCACATTGAACTCAAGTTCTCTTCTCCTTTTGTCCGCATAGCTCTTGTATCGACTTTGAGCAATTCTCAAATTTTCCTTTACTTGCGCAACTCCTTCTTCTACATCTTGAATCTTAGCGGAGTCAAAGAACGTTCTTTCTCCTGGTTGGGACCACATCAAAGGTGTCTTACAAGGTCTGCCATACAGAGCTTCAAAGGGCGATATCTTGATACTAGCTTGGTAGCTGTTGTTATAAGAGAACTCTGCATAGGGTAGGCATTTCTCCCAATCAGAGCCATAACTCAGTACACTAGCGCGAAGCATGTCTTCTAAGATCTGATTTACTCATTCTGTCTATCCATCTGTCTATGGGTGGTAAGCGGTACTGAAATCAAGTTTGGTTCCAATGGACTTGTGCAGAGCTTCCCAGAATCGAGACACAAATTAAGGACCACGATCAGATACAATACTAGAGGGAGCTCCATGCAATCTGAGAATATGCTCAATATATAGATCTGCTAATTTTTCGGCATTGGTCTTGGTCTTTACTGGTACAAAGTGAGCAATCTTGGTCAAGCGATCAACAATCACCCAGATGGAATCATTGCTTTTCTGTGAACGAGGCAATCCAACTATGAAATCTATGGATATGCTCTCCCACTTCCACTCGGGAACGTCAAGAGGCTTTAGCAAACCTGCAGGCCTTTGATGTTCAGCCTTGACTCTATTACAGGTGTCACATCGTGCCACATGTCCTGCAATGTCTGTCTTCATGCCTTTCCACCAAAAGTGTTTCTTCAAATCTTGATACATTTTTGAACCTCCAGGGTGGATACAGTACTTAGAATCGTGAGCTTCTGATAGAATTTCCTCTCATAGTACTGGGTCAGATGGAACACAGATTTTGTTCTTGAACCAGATGGTTCCTTGTTCATCTTCCTGGTGGTTGGTCTTATAGCCTAGTTTCATCAGACCACAGAGATATTTGATTTCTTCACAATCTTTCTGAGCTTGATGGATTCGTTCTGTGAGATCATACTATATGCAGAGCTCATTCAACAAGCCATGCGGTAGTATCTCAAGTTGGAATTCATCAATCTCTTCCTTGAGCTCAGGTGGTACGGATTCAGTGATCAAAGTGTGACAGTAGCTCTTGCGACTGAGAGCATCTGTGACCACATTAGCTTTTCTCGGATGATAGTGAATTTCCAGGTCATAGTCCTTGATCAACTCTAGCCAATGGCATTGCCTCATATTCAAATCTTCTTGAGTGAAAAAAGTACTTCAAGCTCTTGTGATCCGTGTAGATATCACACTTGTTGCCTATCAAGTAGTGCCTCCAGATCTTCAAGGCATGTACAACTGCTGCTAACTCAAGATTATGGGTTGGGTAACGGTTCTCATATTCTTTCAACTATCGGGATGCATATGCTATTACTTTTCCATCTTGCATCAGTACACACCCAAGTCCTTGATGGGATGCATCACAATAGACCACGAAACCTTTGCCGATATCAGGCAATGCTAGCACAGGAGTTGTGGTAAGCTTCTTTTTCAATTCCTAGAAGCTTTGTTCACACTCAGGCGTCCATTTAAACTCCTTGGTCTTCTTCAGAAAGTTGGTCATTGGACGGGCTATCTTGGAGAAGTTTTCGATGAATCGGCGATAATATCCAGCCAATCCCAAGAAACTTCTGACTTCTGTCACATTACGGGGTTGATCCTACTCTTTCACAGCTTCAATCTTGGCTGGGTCAACTGTGACACCTTCAGCTGATAGTACATGGCCTAGGAATGCAACTTCCTATAGCCAAAACTCACATTTGCTGAACTTTGCGTAGAGCTGATGTTGGGCTAATTTCTTGAGCATAGTTCTCATATGATGTTCATGTTCTTCAGCGGTGGGTGAATAGACAAGGATGTCATCAATGAATATCACCACAAACTTATCCAGTTCATCCATGAAAACCTTATTCATCATGTTCATGAAGTATGCGGGAGCATTCGTGAGTCCAAAGGACACCACAGTGAACTCAAACTGCCCATACCTAGTCACAAAAGCTGTCTTCGGGATATCACTTTCTCGAATCTTCATCTGATGATAGCCAAATCTGAGATCAATCTTGGAGAAATACTTGGCACCTCAAAGCTGATCAAGCAGATCATCAATTCTTGGCAGGGGGTACTTGTTCTTGATGGTGACTACATTCAAGTTCCAGTAATCAATGCACATTCTCATTGAGCCATCCTTCTTCTCGACAAACAGAACAGGGGATCCCTAGGGTGAAGCACTAGGTCTGATATATCCCTTTGAGATGAGCTCATCAAGCTGTTTCTTCATCAACTGACATGTGATAGGGTCTCTTGGCAATGGGTCCCGTTCCCGGCAACAGATCAATGATGAACTCTACATCATGGTCTGGTGGCATACCCAGTAATTCTTCAGGGAATACATCGGGATAGTCTCTGACTACTGGCACATCATGAACTATCTTATCCTCTTTTTGTGATTCTAAACTTGCTTTAAGGGCACATAGGATAGAGGTGGACTTTCTGGACTAGGTTCACATCTAATGACTTGGCCTGATGGGTGGGTCACTTGGACGTATCTAGGTGAACATGATATGATACCTCGGTGAAGGGTTAACCAATCCATACCTAAGATGACATCTAGGTTGGTGGAAGGTAGCAAGGTTAGGTTGGCTTCAAAGATAAGACCCTCAATGGTAAGACTCACTCCCTTACAGATGTGGGTGCATTTTAGGTCTCCTAAAGGTGAGCTGGTGATGATAGGCTCTTCACGTGGGGTTACAGGTAGGTCATGCTCTTGTGCAAACTTGGATGATATGTAAGAACAAGTTGCTCCAGAGTCAAATAGAACTGATGCAGTATTGCCATTAACTAAAAACATACCATACACCACGTCAGGGGCAGCTTGTGCTTTCTCGGCGTCTAGATGGTTGAGACGTCCATGAGTAGCAGATCCCTTGAACTGAGACTTCTGAGTAGCCAAGTTCTGTGGGCACTCAGCGGCCTTGTGACCTGGTTGGCCACAAGTAAAGCAGGTGAAAGGCATACCGCCTGTAGGGGTTGGTGCGGGTGCCTTCTAGTTTCCCGTGCTTGGTGCGGAGTGGTTCTGTGCTGGGCATTCATTCGCTGAGCAGGGACGGTTGAAATGGTCCTGAGTATAATGGTCCCAGGTGTAATGATCCTGAGCAGGGTGGGAGTACTTGGTGGTGTAGCCTCCCCTACCCCTACTCGATCCGGGGTTGTCTTCCCAGTTGTGGCGAGAGCGTTCCCTGGATGGTGCATCTCTGCGGAACATCTTGCGATCATGGCCATGGAAGGACTCCTCAGGCTTACGCTTCCTCTCCCTATACTCTTCTCCAGCTTTAGCATGGTCCTTCTCAATCTAGATGCAGCGATCCACCAGAGCACGCAATGTGTTGCTCTCAATACCGCCAAACTTCAACTTGATGTGCGGGTTAAGTCCCTTGCGGTAATAGTACAGCTTCTCCTTCTTAGAGTTCACAACATAGGGAGGTGCATAGCACAGAAGGTTGGTGAAATAAGTAGTGTACTCAGTCACCCTGTCCTTTCCCATCTTGATGTTGCAGAACTCCTCAGCTTTGGCCTCCATGATACCCTTGGGAATGTGATACTCAGTGAATGCTTCGACGAACTCATCCCATGAGATGTTGGCAGGGTCCTCATGGGAATCACTGAAACTATCCCACCAAGCGTGTGCTGCACCTGTGAGTTGGTGTGCGGCTGCTCCAACACACTCATCGTTAGTGAAAGTAGTGAGATCAAGCTTCTTCTCCATCTCCTTGAGCCAGTCATCGGCTACAAGTGGGTCAGGGTCGGTGCCATCATAGGTAGGTGGCCTTAGCTTCAGGAATCCCTCCAGCTTCCTTTGGAAGTCATTCTGCTGACCTCCCTGGTGATGGTTTGCTCCTTCAACAAGAGCTACAAGAAGCTGGGTCTGCTGTGCCATCACTTCTGCCAAGTTTGGTGGTGGTGGTGGAGGAATGTTCTCCTCAGGTGGCGGAGTATTCTCTAGGTGGAAGGGTATCCCTCCACGTCCACGGCCACAGCCACGGCCATGGTTGTTGCCACCACGTCCCCCATTTGGTTCAACTGGTTTAGGGGTGGGCGCACGTCCATGGTTCATTAGGCAATTAGATCGGTGGTTCGACATCTGCAACACGGATCATAGAGAATTTAGTGCTTGTGCCATAAGTGCTTATAATTCAATATGATTACATGATTTTGACGATTTAAAGAAAACATTTACACTATCCAACACTCATTACAAAGAAGCAATAAGATCCATAAGATGCAATAAGATCCAAAACATTCATTACATGGGTTTTATTACATAGCATCATCCCCTGTAGCTACACTTGAAGACGTGCGAGAATCATACTACGCATAATGTCTCATAATACATCTCATAAGGGGTACATCATGGGGTACAACTTATGGAAGCTACTGACATGACTCATGACCACACAGGGTCATTCTACTCTAACTCATATACCGCAGCTGGGATATAACTGTTCTCAATCTTGATCTCCTCATTAGACTTGTGAAGTTGGGACACGTACTTCAAGGCCTCGACGAGCTCCTTAGTAGGCTTGGCTCTAGGTAGGGTAGGGCATGCATCTAGGTTGAGGCGAGTCGGGACTAACTCAAACTCCTCTACCCTAGGCTTCGTCTTGCTGTGAATCTCCTTGGGTAGCTAATCCCACATACCCATCATCTCCCTAAGGCGCTTCCTATCAAACTTCTGCCAAGCCTGTCGAGTCCTCTCACACTTGTCCTATAGGTACTCATTCTGCCTGAGTGCCTCGATCAGGTGACCCTAGTTGCAAACAGCCTTCTTTCTGAACTCTTCTAGATCTTGAGTCATCTTCTTGTTTTGAGATTGGATCTTCAGCATGTCAATCCCCTTGGATCTCTCTCTGTCTCCTCTGCGGTTGAACTTGGCCTTCTTGTCATCCAACTCTCTCTACAACTCCAAGACCTTACTGTTGAGGTAGCAGTTCCTGTTGCCTAGGTTGGCGGCTTTGTCCTGTAAGTCGTCGACCTCAGCTCTGTGGATTTCTTCACGGCGGTTGAGCTCGTCCAGTAGCTTGGCAACTGTCTCAAGTAGACTAGCTTGCTCCTGTGCTCTCTACGAGTCTCGCTCTTGGTACTCCCACCGAAGGGCCTGGTCCTAACGTCTCCTCTGCTCTAGCTGGGTCATGTACCTATCCTGCTCCAGTAGGTGGATAGCTGAGACACGAAGGCATCTATCCTCCTCGGTAAGGATAACTCTATCGGCTATGAAACTCTGCTCACTAGGGGTAAGGCTAAGGTCGAGGGCCTAGGGAAGTAGACGGAACTCGGTCATCTTTAGGTGCTCGTAGTGGTCCCTCATCACTCTACGAAGTGCCTTGTGTGAGATAGCTCGTAGTCCCTCCTCGACTATGTCCTCTATAGTCAACTTGGTGGAAGCTGGGACGGAAGGTAAGGTAGTACTAGCTGGGAACTCAACTGAGCTGACAATCGGTCCTTCGATTCCTCCTTCCTGAGCTGGCTTCCTGGTGTAGGTGACCTTGACAAGCTCGTCGGGGACACCTAACATGATGAGAACTCGGCAAAGGGTCTGTGCAAAACCCCCAAGCTCACGTAAGTCAAAGGTAAGCTTGGCGTGGTCCAGAGGTAGCGGTCCTAGAGGCGGCCAGTCGACGTTCATTGCCATCTGCATGTTTTAAGGAACAGGTGTTAGTAGGTCATTAATAGATAAGCTTTGCATAAAAGTAAATGCAGGGTCAGTATATAACCGAAGGAAGGGCTGTTCACGTCCTATTCTATCGTCCATTTCTAAGGGTTTTGTCCTATGGTCAAGTATGGCTCTGATACCAACTGAAACGACCCCGATTTCCACGAAGGGAAATCCACAGCGTCGAAGTGTAATAAGACCGTTGTAGATCATATTACCCAAATTCCAGTCGAATATCACATCCATACAACGATAATACTAGAGTACAAATAGTGCAGAATTACATAAATTATTACATCGCCGTATTGGCAGAATCAAAAGTAGCATTCATTCAGAATAGCTTGAAGATAAGATCACCAAATTCGAGCGTAGGCACGAACCCCTCAACCGTCAAACTCCTCGGAGCTATCTCCTCAGTAGAACCTGTATGCCAAAATTTATCAGTATGATTTGTACTAGCCACTCCCAACCCTATGAGCATTGCTTTGTGGAGATTGGATGCAAGTTGGATATAGTCAAAAGGAACCTATAAGGCTAGGGTTTCCTATGTATTTTAGCATATCAAGTATATAACAGTATAGTCAAGTTTTAACACCATTCCCACACATATTTCACCCATTCCCATTCTAGAGCTAGGTTTCGATCCTAGGAATCAACATACCACCATCTCCACACCATCACCATACCATACCATCGCTCAGTCGACAGGCCAACTCCCTCTTGGCACTGTCTCAAGGCCCGTAGCCCCTGGCTACGACCGAACACTCACTTCCAGGGGGAAGAAAAGAAGGACTCATCTCACTATCTAGTTTAAGCGAAACCTAGGAAAGGTCCATAGCCGATAACTCGGCACATGTATCGATCGATCAACCATACACTCTGTAGAGGTTTTACATAACCACAAGATCCGCCTTCCTCGCTGACCGTCGTCAACTAGGCTGATTCCGGCCACTTGCTAGCCTAGGATAATGCCACTCTACCTTTCAGCCCTGGTTCACCCCAAGTCAAGTCTGGGGTGGCTGAAACTATGAGTCATGAGCCAGGTCCACAAGGTCTCCATGAAGTCTAGGAAGGGTGTGGGGGAAATCTTCTGCGCCCCATACCTCCTTACACTGTCCGCTATCAACCTAGCAGTAGTGGCAATATCCTACCAAGTAGTCCAGCCGTCCCGCACCATATAGGGCGAGTGGTACGTAAGGCTTCCCGGTGAATCTGAGTACTAGTAAGTCCTTAGAATTGACCAAGCTAGAATGTCTTCATCAGGGTTTCCATTTACCGTGCCACCACAGCACCTCCATCCTGGGCTCCTCCCATCATAGGTTCACACCTAGGACCACCTCATATACCACTTTACCCACCACAGGTATCCATTTCTAGGGGTGCCCAGGTAGCACCCCGTGGCAAGACTTGCCCTAGGCTCATCGTATACTTCAACTTGGTCGACACAACCCTCACCCTCCACACACCCAAGTCACACACGCAGCACTCTCCCCATAATCCAGATAACACCAGTTTCCACCACGCATCAATGTAGTGCAAGCGTAGTAGAAGTAATAAGCAATGAAATATAATAGCAAGCATGTGACTAGCCTAACAGTAGGGTGAGCAGGGATAAGGTTGCGTCAAGGTAAAGGCCATCAAGAAAGCATACTACCATGCAAGTCCTACCATAGTGTGATCACGATAGTAAAGTAAAGCACTAGCATTTCTATTTTAGCCATGCGTAATAGGTGCTATGAGATTGGGTGGGATGTGGCACCTTCAGTGTAGTCGTCTCCGTTCTCCTCACAGTACTCATGGTCCTCGTCTGTCAGGTTCTCCTCCGAGTCTGCAAACGATCGCATTATAGTCGTGTTAGCGACGTCTATAGAATAGCACACGGAAGCAATGAAAATTCAAAAGAGCCAAATGCACTCAAACATGGGTTCATTGCGTAGATCTTGATTTTAGATGAATTTTGGTCCTAGTTTCGTATTTTCTGAGGTCATATGAATTAGTTATGAATTTCTGAAGTTTAAATCTATTTCTGAAAATGGAAAAGGCTGAATTAATCCTGGGCTGACACGTGTCACGCTGTGACTGGTCCACGTGGCATGCTGACGTCAACATGACGTCAGCATGACGTCAACATGACATCAGCATGACATCATCATCTCAGTTCCGAGCTGACAGGTGGGGTCCAACTGCCATCATCATGACGTCATCAGTCCGGTAGGTGGGACCAGGGCTTTCGGGTCACTGACCGATGGCTCCTGAGTGGCTGTGCCACTACATGTGGGGCCAGGTCAATGGTCAATGTTGACCGGTCAACGGTCAATATGGGCCGGGTCTCGACTAGGTCTGGACTGGGCTGGATCTGGGCCGGGCTAACTCGGACACATGGCGTGCTGTGGAGCTGCCACATGGCGTAGTTGGGCTCTTACTGGGCTTCGTTTCCTGGCTATGGGCGTGAGCGCGGCTCACGGTGGACCCAAGTTCATGGTCCATGGACCCAAAGCAGGGTCCATGGTGGACCGAGTCCATTGCCATTTCCCCTCGGCTCGGCTCACGTGCACCGAGTGCAGGCGTGGGCTGCTCAACTCGCCCTTTCTCCTTTGTCTCTTCCACGGCGCACTCCCGCCAGCGATGTGCTCACCGGCGAGCTTCTACAATGGTTCAGGCATCCAATTGAGGTGGGGAAAAGCCTCCCCATGCCATGGTGACTACAATGGTGGGGTCAGGGCGACGGATGGTGCTTCCTCAGTCACTGGTCATTGTGAACGGCGGCTCAAGCACAACCAGCGTGTGGGGATGGCGTGGGTGCAGCGGCATTGGCTGGTTCTGTGGCGCGCGTGGGCGTCACAATGCTCTAGTGGGCATGTTGGGCAGGTCAAGTGGTCCTCCAAGGCCTCCGGTGGCTTTGGCCATGGCGGCGGTCTTTCGATCACGGCGGCAGCGGCGGTGTGGGGGCTATGGCCTCGGAGGGGCATCATAGTGGGGGTGTGTAGGCTCCTATGGATTTGTGTGGATGCGGCGAGGGCATCTAGAGCTCTGGGTAGGACTTTTGGTTTCTAGGTGGCCAGTAGGGTCTTCCCGGCGGCCACGGCGACATGGTGACAACGGCGAGGCGCGCGGGTCACTATGGGGTTCCAGCGGGGTGGTCACGGCGTGCGCGTGAGTTACCTGTGGCTTCAACGAACGGGACGGGTGAGTCAAGGAGGCGCCAGGCGCTCTGATCGGTACTGGCCACGGTGGTCGATGCTCTGACCGGTGGTCGAGTGCTTGGACCGGTGGTCTGGTGCTCGGCACGTTGGTCTGGTGCTCGAACCGGTGGTTGGGTGCTCAGACCGGTGGTCTAGTGCTCAGCACGGTGGTCTAGTGCTCCAGTGGTGGCTGCGCCATGGCGGTGGCATGGTGAGCGTAGCATGCATGCTCGGCTACGGCGTCCGGGGAACATGGAGAGGTCTACAGCGTCCAAGGGCTCGGGGATGGTCACGGTCAACGTGAGTGTGCTGTGCTGGTGTGACTAGAGGCTGGGGATGGCCTTGGCCTACGCGCTCACGGTATGGAGCGCCATGGCCGGAGTAGCAAGGTCCAGCGGCGAGCAGGGGAAAAATTGGGGGCTCACCGTGGGTGCTGTGGAAGAAAGGATGGCGGTGCAGTGACAAGTTGCGGCCATGTAGCTCCGGAAGCAGTGCCGTGCAGTGCCGACCCACAACCATGATGATGACGACGGTGTCGCCCTCGGCTCCAGCGACTTCGGTAGTGCGCGGGGGCTCCGATCCTCCTCTCACGATCTCCTTCTCGGCCCTCTACTCTCGGTGTGGTGCAGCTGCTAGGCCACCAAGCGGCGGCAGAGGCTGAGGGAGAGGCTAAGGCGCCGGGCATGAGCGACGTGCGGGCTGGCTTTATAGCCGAGCGCCATGCCTCCCATGGCGGATGGCATTGTGCAGTGGAGGCGTGTGCATCGCATCAGACGGTGGTGCAGGGTTGCGTGGGCGCGGCGCAAGGGGGACAAGGTCATGCCCCGGGCATGACCCCCTGGCCCGCCCCTGTCACTGCTGTCGGGCACCAGTCGCATAGGCAGTTGTGGTGTGGGTGAGGAAGACGACATTGTAGACGGGGGTGGCTGACATGTGGGGTCCAGCGGGCAGTGGCTGCGAGCGAGGCAGATGGGTGCACGGGCGTGGGCAACGCGCTGGGCTGGCTCGTGGGCCGCGTGCGCATGCTGGGAAGACGGGAAGGGGGATTGGCAGGCCGGTTGGGCTGGCTGGCATGGGCCGAGCAGGCCGAGCAGCCTGGGCTACGAGGCCTTCTCTTCTTTTCTTTTCTTTTCTGTTTTTCTTTCCTTCTTCTTTATTTGAATTCCATTTTGATTTTTAAATTGGTTTCCAGATTGGTGCACCATATTCGTTTAAACATATCATAAATCAATGGAAATCCAAATCACATTTTGAATAACCAAGGTATGCAACACTTTATTTGTTATCATTTAAATAAACACAATTAACAAATGACATGCCATGCTTATGTGTTAGCTTGGGTTGGGGTTAGACCTAATGCATCTCTTAGGTTGGGTTAATATACATGACACTCAACATCACATGGAAGTTCTAGGAAAAATTTTGTAGCTGGTATTTTTAGTGTGTGGATTTTTGGGTTGTTACAATATATATTGTTTTTATGGTGTTTTTTTATTTGTAAACAATTTGAGCTCAAAATAACTTATAGTTTGCATATTTGGATGAAGAAAGGTTAAAGTAGGTATTTAAAATTAGTATTCACTTTTTATTTCTAGCATGCATAGCACACTTCATTGTTTAGAGATATAGATAATTTTATAGTTTCTTAATTTTATTTGTTTATAAAATGAGAAATTTATAGTGTATTAAAAAATGAGTATAGAGAGTAGATGGCAACTGCTTCTGGGTCCTCGGCCTCTCATGGGTTTCCATAGCGACTTAAGCCGGGCCTCCCTCTTATTCCATGCGGCAAGTGCCGTGATGAGACGAAGATTATGATGGAGTACCGAGTGAAGGAGGGTCCCAACAATGGTCATATCTTCTACAAGTGTCCGGATCGCAATGTTAGTTATTTTATCGTATTTTATGATTATGGTTAGTTTATACCTATTTTCATGATGGTTGTGATTAAAGTTCTAATTTTTCGTTTTAATTTCAGTGGGATGGCAGTGGACGATGTTCAGGCTTCTACTGGGAGGAAGAGTATGTTGAACTCGTGCAAAAATATCTTGCACAACAGGCAGATACGGCGGCTAATGAGGCAGTGATCCAGCCGAAGAAGCCCAAAGATGTTGCACAATCGGGGGATCTGTCTATTTTAGTTGAGATTGGTCGCGAAATCCTTGTGCTCCTGAAATGTATTTTAGCTTTAGTTCTTTTAGTGGTAGTTGGGATTGTCTACATTGTAGCGATGCTTTCATAAATTTGTACCTTTTGTGGTGGCACACATGTTGTATAAATAATTAATTATGATCTAGGTTTTAATATAGTATTTATGTCATGTAATGCAGATGAGCCGGCATTGGATGTACAATGCTGATCGCTGCTCCCAAGAGTTCATTGACGGCGTGCATTCTTTGTTACGTGCGGCCAAGGCAAACAAACGCGACAGTTTTATATGCTGCCCATGTGCCATATGTAAGAATACAATGGAATATCCTTGCTCAAGGACTCTTCATTCACACTTGTTCAAGTCGGGTTTCATACCAAACTATATTTGTTGGATGAAGCATGGAGAAACCGGCGTTGTAATGGAAGAAGGTGAAGAAGAACAATGGGACAACAATGGTATTATTTCCGATGGTGCGTGCTTCAATGATACTGCAATGGGAGAAGCTGAAGAAGAGGTAGCCATAGAAGATGAGCCTGCTAATGATCTTTGTCAGGTCATTCGTGACGCACAAAGAGAATGTGAAAGTGAAAAGGAGAAGATCAAGTTCGAGCGGATGCTAGAAGATCACAAGAAATTGCTGTACCCAACTTGTGATGTAGGGCAGAAAAAGTTAGGAACCACACTAGAATTGCTGCAATGGAAGGCAAAGAATGGTGTATCTGACAAGGGATTTGGAGAGTTACTAAAAATCCAAAAGAAGATGCTTCCGAAGGACAATGAATTGCCCGCCACTACCTACGAAGCAAAACAAGTTGTCTGTCCTATGGGGCTAGAAATCGAGAAGATACATGCATGTCCTAATGACTGCATCCTCTACCATGGCAAAGAGTACACGAAATTGGATGCATGCCCAGTATGCCATGCATCGCGGTATAAGATTAGGTGAGATGACCCTGGTGATGTTGAGGGTGAACGTCCACGGAAGAAAATCCCTGCCAAGGTTATGTGGTATGCTCCTATAATACCACACTTGAAACGTCTACTCAGAAATAAAGAACATGCAAAATTGTTGCGATGGCACAAAGAAGACCGTAAGGTAGACAATATGTTGAGACACCCTGCTGATGGGTCCCAGTGGACAGCAATCGACAGAGAATTCCTAGAGTTTGCAAATGACGCAAGAAACTTAAGGTTTGCTTTAAGTACAGATGGTATCAATCCTTTTGGAGAGTAGAACAGTAGTCATTGCACTTGGCCTATTACTCTAAGTATCTACAACCTTCCTCCTTGGTTATGCATGAAGCAGAAGTTCATTATGATGCCTGTGCTCATCCAAGGCCTGAAGCAATCTGGCAATGACATCGATGTGTACCTGAGACCACTTATTGACGAACTTCTCATTTTGTGGAATAAAGAAGGTGTACGTGTGTGGGATGAGTACAAATAGGAATACTTTGATCTACGAGCATTATTGTTCGTAACAATCAATGATTGGCCTGCTCTAAGTAATCTTTCAGGACAGTCAAACAAGGGATGTAATGCATGCACACACTGCTTCGGTGATATTAGAGGTGTATTCTTGAAAAAATGTCGAAAGGTCGTGTACCTTGGCCATCGTTGATTTCTTCCTGCAAATCACCCCGTAAGAAAGAAAGGTAAGCATTTTAAAGGGAAGGCAGACCACCTAACCAAGCCTCACAACCGAACCGGTGAGGATGTACTCGATATGGTCAATGATGTGAAAGTCGTCTTTGGAAAAGGACATGGTAGCCAACCTGTTCTGAACGACGCTAACGGTCACACACCCATGTGAAAGAAGAAGTCCATATTTTGGGAGCTACACTATTGGCCAGTCCTAGAGGTCCGCAGCTCGATCGACGTGATGCACCTGACAAAGAATCTTTGTGTGAACCTGCTAGGCTTCATGAGTGTGTATGGAAAGCCTAAGGACACATTTGAAGCACGACAGGACCTGCGTTGTTTGAGAGAAAGAGACAACCTGCATCCAGAGAAGACAGATGATGGACGCCATTACTTACGTCCTGCTAGCTACACTCTAAGCAAAGAGAAGGAAATCATGTTTGAATGCTTAAACAACATCAAGGTACCATCTGGATTCTCCTCGAATATAAAGGGTATTATAAATGTGCTAGAGAAGAAATTCTGTAACTTAAAGTCCCATGACTGTCACATTCTCATGGCGCAATTACTTCTAGTTGCATTAAGAGGAATTCTACCTCCAAATGTACATCTAGCCACTGTGAAGCTATGTGCATTCCTCAATGCAATTTCTCAGAAGGCAATTGATCCAACTGATCTAGCTAAACTACAGAATGATGTGGTTCAATGTCTCGTCAGCTTTGAGTTGGTGTTCCCTCCTTCCTTCTTTGATATCATGACACACCTCCTAGTTCACCTAGTCAAGGAGATTTTCATTCTCGGTCCTGTGTCCCTACACAACATGTTCCCCTTAGAGAGATTCATGGGAGTCCTAAAGAAATATGTTCACAACCGTGCTCGCCCAGAAGGAAGCATCGCCAAGGGCTATGGAATAGAAGAGGTCATTGAGTTCTATGTTGACTTTATTCTCGACCTTGACTCGATTGGTGTTCCTGAATCGAGACATGAGGGGAGACTAAGTGGAAAGGGGACACTAGGGAGGAAAACATATATTGGTACGGAGGATGATTATTTCAATAAAGCGCACTACACAGTTCTACAGAACTTCTCTTTGGTAGATCCGTATATTGAGACACACAAGGATCTCTTACGATCTGAGTTTCCAGGGAAGACTGAAGCTTAGATTACACGTAAGCACATGGAAACTTTTGGCGGTTGGTTGCGAAAAAAATGTCAAGGTGATGAGAGCATCCATGAGCAACTGTATTTATTGGCTGTGCAACCATCATGGCATATCATCACATACAAAGGGTACGAGATAAATGGGAACATATTCTACACAGTAGCCCAAGATAAAAGGAGTACCAACCAAAACAGTGGTGTCCGCATAGATGCCATAGACCTGAATGGGAATAAGCAGACATATTATGACCGCATAGATGAAATATGGGAACTAGAATATGCACCTACTTTGAAGATCCCATTGTTCAAGTACCAATGGGTCAAGGTGATCGGAGGCGGGGTAACAGTAGACAACGAGTATGGAATGACAACAGTAGACCTTAGTAATATTGGGTACAAAGACGAACCATTCGTCCTTGCCAAGGATGTGAATCAGGTGTTCTATGTCAATGATATGTCTACCAAACCAAAAAGAGGGAAAAACGATAATGACTCAACCAAAGAGCCAAAGCACCACATAGTTCTTTCAGGAAAAAGAGTCATCATGGGAATTGAGGACAAGTCGGACATGTCAGAAGATTATGAAAAGGATGACCGAATTCCGCCCTTCAAAGTGAACAAAGATCCTAGCATCTTGGTAAATAATGAGGACACTCCATGGTTACGACGCGATCATAACCAAGGGACATACGTAAAGAAGAAGTTCACTATTGTGCCTACTTGATGATATAGTGATTTAATGTAGTGTGTGTTTGAGATATTATGTAATAATTGTGAATTCAGATGTTTATTATGTCATGTTTCAAATTAAATCAATGTTTGATTTGGTGGGATTTCTCTCACGTAAAGTTAAATTAGGATATTGAGTGATGAAAAATTAAAATATCAACGTTAAAATGATGTGAAAACAAATTTCCTGTCCAAAACCAATAGTTTTAATAATTTTAATTAAACACTACATTTTTGCATTAACAAAATAATAAATATTAGTTACATTATGTTTTATAATTATAACAAAAAATAAAAAAAAGTTAGGTTATACATTTTTCCTATGTGCAATAAAGAAAAAGAAAATCCATATTTTTAACAAAATAATTTTATGCCTTTTATTTAATTTACTATGTATTTAACAAGACTATTGCATTTCTATTAAAAAATTTTGCTCAAAACATGAGGGAAATAAAACTACAGAACACCTTTACTCCCGGGTGGGAAGCCCACCCGGGAGTAAAGGTGGGTTGCAGTTTCGTGGCCCGCCAAAAAAACCTTTGCTCCCGGTGCGTGTTACCAACCGGGAGTAAAGGTATACCCTTACTCCAGGTTGGTAACACGCACCGGGAGTAAAGGACCTTTACTCTCGGCTGGTGGCTAGCACCGGGAGTAAATCTCCCTGGTATATAAGCGCCAGTGCCTGGCACAGATCGAACCCCTCCTCTTCTTCCTCGTCAAACACCGCCGCCCTTTCTCTCTTCTTCCTCGCGTCGCTACCGATTCGTCTTCCTCGGCCGGTGCTGTCACACGCCTGTCGCTGCCACACACCGGTCGCCACCCCACCTCGAACACCGACGCTGCCGCACACCGGTCACCACCTCGCTCGACGTCAGTCGCTCGGCCCCCGCGCATCAGCCCGCCGCCGTGACACACCAGAGCCCGCACCTCGCCTTGTGCGGCCGCCGATGCCTCTCCGGCCGCCCCCAACACTAGAGAGCCGGCCAGCTCGTGACACCAGAGCCCGCCCCACCTCGCCTCGCGCAGTACCCTGACTAGCCGACCGCCTCGCCTCAGTCACCTTGCGCGCACGGCCGCTGACGCTGCACCACTGGTCTTCCTCGTCGGTGGGGGGCTGGCACGCCTCCATAGTACCGCCGCCCCTAGCAGTTCGCGCTGAGCACCGCCCCCGGCCCGGCCCGCCTCATGTCATCGTCGTCAGCAGAGACCGTAGTGTGCGCGCCCCCGACACCGGTCGCCATCGCGTCGACACGGCTTGGCCCGCTCTGCTACGCCGACCACCGCCCCGGCCCACTCTACGCCGACTTCGAGACCACGCCGCTCGTCTTGCCGTACGTCCTTGTCCTCGATCGGGATCCATATGTTTTCGTCATTTGTATTCATATGCATGTATATATACATCGCGGAGCACCGTCGCCCTCGTTCGCCCATGCGTTTCTATGTATACGGCGGAGCACCACCGCCCTCGTTCACCCTAGGGTTTAGGGTTTATATGGCGAAGCACCGCCACCCTTGTTCACCCTAGGGTTTAGGGTTTATACGGCGGAGCACCGCCGCCCTCGTTTGTCGTAGGGTTTAGGGTTTATACGGCGGAGCACCGCCACTCTCGTCACACCGCCCTCTCTCATGGCCTGGTCGATCAACATTTGTATTATCGTTATTGTTATCATTAACGCTAAACAATCACACTAGGGCGAATTGTGTCGGTGACTAGGGCGAACCGCGTTGTTGATGTCACCGATGTGGTTCGCCCTAGTCACCGACGCAATTCGCCCTCGGCCATTTATGTATAGCCCTAATTCGCCCTAGTACCGATGCAGTTCGCCCTAGTGTGGCGAATTGCGTTCGTGACCGAGAGGCAAGATTTAATAATGCATATTATTCGTAGAATTTACGCATGTAAGCAAAGATTTGACATACTATATATTAGTTTTGTTTTTTGAAGCTAGATGGCCGACCCAAGAAACATGGATGAGGAGGAGTTGATGATGAATTTGATCAACACTGGCACTCAAGTTGCCGGCGATGATGGTGCTAAAAATAACGTGCAAGAGGATGCAGATGACGGGAGTCAGTACTTAGCTCTTGAACAAAATGAGCAACAATATATTGGCCAAGTATATTTTTTTTATTATTAGTTATATATATTATCATATGTCTTATGTGTGCTCATGACATTAAAAATAATGTTTATGTTTTGTAGCCCTCTGGATCGACATCAACAACTACAACGAAGAGTAAAAATGTTCGACGTCCCAAAAAGCCATTGGAGGGCCGCTTCATCATCTCAGAGTTCAATGTGGATACAGGTGAACCAGGGGGCCAAATAAAACAAAATTCGTGCACCACTGTGGTTACCTTGTAAGGGACCGGCTCCCGATCAGTACCCACGAATGGAAGAAGAAGACCAATGCTCCTCATATCAGTTTTGTCTCCGATCGTGACAAGACGTTAATTTGGAATGATGTCTTGGAACATTTCACGCTCCAAACAGATGGTTATGATGATATAATAGATGGTGATGAATTGAAGGAGCGAGTTAGGGATTGGGCAATGAAGAAGATGGCCACCCAGTTTCAGACTTGGAAGAAACACCTATACACGACGTATGTCAAGAAGAACATAGCACCAGATTTCACTGTCCTAGGCCCGATCTCAAAGTAGAGGCCCTATTGGGATGAGTTTGTACAATACAAGACGTTGGAAGAGGGTGTGAGTTGGGTAATAAAGAACCAACATAATGCCTAACAGAAGACATACCACCATAACTTGGGATCAGGTGGCTACCCGACTGCCATTAAGAAGTGGAACAAAATGGAAGCAGATCTTCTTGCCAAGGGTATCACACCAGAATCACTCGAGTGGGGAGAGCGTGCAAAGAATTGGTTTTTTGCTTATGGGGGAACACTAGACCAGGAGACAGGGAAGTGCATTTATGGCGCAAGACTACAAGAAGCAGCAGAAAGATTGTTTTATGCTCAAAGAGCTACTGCTAGTGGTGCGTTCAGGCCCAACAGAGAGAAGGATGAACTAACATACGCCATCGGGACTATTGAACACGATGGCCGAACTAGAGGCAAAGGAAGTGTTTCGTGGGAGCATGGATTCCCTTAGGATAGACCTTCCTACAGAAGCCGCTAGAGAAAGAAGGAAGAAGAGGCATAGTGGCTCCAGAGGTTGGAGGAAGCGGTGCGTGAAGCACAGGAGCAGAAAAAAAACCTTGAAGCGAGAATGCAGGAGGAAATCAGAAGGCAAGTGCAAATAGCAGTGAGTGCAAGCAAGCAAGCATCAGAGCCAGGAATCAACATTAGCCCCCTGCTCAGTTGAAAAGCAGCTGCGCTTCCACGGAGATACCAAATCAAGAGGACACAGGACTGCGCTTCCCTATGGATGACGTCATTGAACCTTGTACATCATGTGAGCTACACATTCCAAAGGGGAATTCCACAATCAAGGTGGCTATCAGTCTTGTGTTGATGCAAAAGTGGATCTGCAAACACAAAGGGCTAATACCCGAATCGATATCCAAAGCGTGCCAGTCGATTTGACCTGTTAATCGACAAGGATGAAGATACGAACACTTTAGTCCTGACAACAGCGATACACCCGGAAGTCACGGCCAAGAGGTGCTCACGCGGAACTCGAGAATCGCCGAAGGTCGCACTGAAACGATGCAGCTCGCCGATTCAATGAGAACTCGTAAAAAAGAAAAAGTATGCAAATTGACGAAGTCGCCGAAAAGTAAGTAGATGCAAATAGGAGTAAAAGTTGGTTTTGATGTTGATTGATATATCTCTTACATTGCCCCTTACTCCATATTTATACCCTGATCTAAAGAGACACAACCAAACACAACTAGGACACCAATCCCATATCTAAGGAAACACGTGACTCTTACATGAATCATACTCTAACTAATATAGAAAAGGAAATCAACTTCTATCTATTTCCCTGTCCGCCTCAATTACGATGGAAACCTCACTGTCCTCCTTCCCATCGGCATACTCCCTATTTCATCGGCAGTAGTCTTCAAGCCTTCCTTCATCGGCATATTCCCTGTTTCATCGGCAGTAGTCTTCCAGCCTTCCTTCATCGGCATATTCCCTGTTTCATCGGCAGTAGTCTTCCAGCCTCCCTTCATCGGCATTGACAACAACACCTCCAACCTCATCGGCAACGTCCGAGTCCAAATCAACCTTTCCATCGACCATCACCAGCTATCGGCAACCATCTTTACAAGCTGGCTTTCATCGGTTATCAAAGTATTCAATAACTTTCCCCTTGCCGATTAGTCCACTCCGATTATTTTGACACGTGCAAAAAACGGTGTCAACACATGCCCCCCAATTTCGGAGTATAAAACCATTAATGCTCCGAAATTTACTTCAGATAACGCTTGCCTTCGCCCGATTACCGTAACTCATTCTCCAAGCCAAAACTTGATTTGTTATCAAATCCAATCAAATCTAATCTTGATTCACGCACTTCAGTAAATATCGCACAATCGCCAACCACTCTTGCCCTGATTATGGTTAAGATACCGAAGCAATAACCCATCGGCAAGATCTTAACATGATAATGCTGCCATTTTCAGAATTAAAATATCCTGTATCGATATCCCTTCCAAGTCATGATTACTTGTCATCAACTCATCTGTACAATCCCCTGATTATCGTGCGAACAGTTACCATATCCTTCTGAACTGTCTCGACCTATATGCACGCGATATAGAGATAAGTCCAAAATACCCTTACTCCGGGCGGCTTATAAATAGATTTCTCCGGAACCCTCATTTTCTACTTTCAGCCTCCAATCCTTGGCATTTTCTCTCTCCGGCGGCGACTCCGACGAACAACCGCGCGACCTCAACCAAGGAGAACCCTTCTCCGGCGCTAACTTCAAGTTTCCTCAGGACCATGGCCATCAACTTTGACGTCCCCGCGGTTCGCTCCACTTCCATTACCCTTTACTTTAATCTTTTCGCAAATTCATTCAGTCGGTGATTTTTCCTTTCTTCTGTTCTCTGGATTCTATAACCTTAGGAACTGCGCAACAAATTAATTATCCCAACCGATCAACCGCACGTCCAATGCCTCGGTCCAATGGGCAACCCAGATCCAACCGATCTGATTAATGCAGAGGTTAACAGAATCCCCTTTAGAGCCCAAAATTTTTCTCTGAATTTGTGGAAAGACACATTCCGATCTTGGCCCAAAACCACCAAGGGGTGGAAAGATTGGTACTTGAGAGTTAATAGATCGATGCAAGTATACTGGGCAGAACGAAGATTAGACCAATGCATTAGGCTATCTATTGCCGATATGCAGAAAAATGAATCAATGATGATTGCAGCTGCTTATTTCTGGTCAGACACGACCAATACTTTTATGTTTGGACATGGCCCAGCCACTCCTACCCTTGCCGATATCCATATGCTTACTGGCTTGGACATCTCAACTGCCGATGAAGGCTCCATCTATGGTAGAAAGCCTGAATACAGGGTAAATACCCGCAACATCGGCGGTTGGACAGGATACATTCAAGAATACCAGAAGACCGGGACAGTTAACCAGAGGGAACATGCCACATTCCTGAATATGTGGTTGGAAAAATTCATCTTCTGTGGTCGATCAGTAGGACCAACCAACGCCTTTCTCCCTGCAGCTGAACTTTTGGCTAATGGCGTAAGGTTTCCTCTTGGCCGATACCTTCTGAGCTCCACTTATCATCTTCTTCATCAAGTGTCTCAGAAACTTTTGCTCGGCGAACCCATCGGCAATCTGGGAGGCCCGTGGTGGTTTATCAACATGTGGCTGAATGCCCATATGCACAAACGTTTGCAATGGGACTTTTTTGCTCAACAATTCCCACGAGAAATTGCTGAAGACTATGTGCTTGGGGATGATGAATCGGCAACACGCTCACCCTTCAATTTTGGTGAAGCCATAATTGTCCTTCCTGGAACAGAAGCCAACGAAGACCAAATCGGCAGATTCTTTCAAAGCTTCTACAATGGTCTTTCTCGTGATCATAGGGCCTGGGTGCCTTATATTGACGAAGACAACAGATTCCCCCTTCTTTTCAACTTTGCCGATAACACTCTGAATCAAGATAATGAGCTCATGATGGCTATCATTACTCCCAGGGCAATTCCAGTAAACACATTCGGCAGCGGGAAAAACACCAACATTACTTATGAATTTTACAACACATCGGCAGTATCCCGCCAATTGGCTTTTGGGCAATTGCCAATCAAACTCTGCTTTGCCGATGTGATCAAACCCAGGGAAACAATCACCTGCGGAACAGATTGGAACAAGGTAGTACAACTCTCCCCCGATGCCGATACTACAGATGTTGATATATCCACCTGGACACCAATATCTTTCATCTCCGAGTCATATAAGCAATGGTGGCAAGAGTGGAAAGAACAACTGTTCGCAACTTCTGCTCACACATATCGGCACATGATCGACCCTGAATACGCCATCCCTGACGACGCGGTAAGTTTCCTTTAACTCCCTTCTGCTTTTCCCTTCATATATCAGTAACCGATTCTCTTGTAACAGGTTAACAACCCAGCACCATCGGTGAGCAAAAGTGGGAAACCCTTCAATCTCCGGCCTATTTTCCCAACATCGCTGATCGGCTACAACGCTCCCACCTTAGCCGCTTTGACCCACCAGAAGATTCGTACCAAGACCATCACTTCCAAGTCCAAATTGGCTACATCCAGGGCTACTCCATCGGCTGCTGCTACAACCTTGGTCAAAGCATTTAAGGTAACAACCTCGTTTATTTTTACTTATGCCGATCACAAACTGTATTAACCTTAATCATCAGGGGGTAAGAGCTACTACTGGATCGTCATCGGCAATTCCGCCGATATCAAGCACCACTTCCTTCGATGAACCTTCAGAGGTAGCTTCTTGACTTTACATTTTACTTGTTAAATATCATCTCTTACACTTGTTTTGCAGCAACAATTGGGTACATCGGCAAACGTACCAGATGTCCAAGCTTCACAACCAACAAGTGTCGATGCCCCCCAGCCCATCGTTGCCGATGCCCAAGCAAAACGCAAAGCTTCAACAGATACTGAAGCACAGCCAAAACGACAAAGGTCTATGCCGATCCCTACATCTGCCCCAATGTCATCGGCCGTCATACCTCAAGAGCCCACCATCGATGAAGTCACAGAGGATATCCCATCGGCAAGCTCAGCCGATCCCCCACACGACATACTCCAGGTTGCTTCCTCCAGTCAAGCACAAGAAATTGCCTTGAAACAGGTAAACCGATCAGCCTAGTTGATTTACAATACTCATACTTACCCCTAACTGATCTCCCTCTCTCTCTCTCAGGAACAAGACTCCCCGAACAGCCTATTTTCCTTTGCCATTGATATTTCTGACGACGATGGAGAGGAGACAAGTTCTTCTCTTGCACTGGGAACAATATCGGCAGAGACTAAATCCAAGTTGGAAACCCTCCTGAACTTGCTACAACAAGGTACCGCCCAACTGGTAGATGACTCGGACCCCGCAAAGGCAATCTTCAAAACAATTCGGGGCCAGGTCCCTGCCGATGTTGAAGAAGTACTCTTCCCAGCAGCTCACCTAGAAAGCCACCAACTGCAATATCAACGGGCCGCTCAGCGCATTGCCGATAGAGCAGCTCAGGCTCAACTCAAAGAAGAGATGCTACAACTGAAACAGATTGCCGATGAGAAGCACAAGGGCATCGGCAACTTGCAGACTTCGGGCGCTGAACTTAAGCAGAAAATCTTAGATTTATCAGCAAGGAAGATGGCTCTATTGGCTGAACTGAAAGAAGTTGAGGCAGCCTTAACTCATGCCCAACAAGAAGAAAGCCAGCTACCCGATGCCATCAAGACCCTTCAGCAAGAAAGAGATATCCAAGCTCGCAAAGCTTTAGCCATGAAGAAAAAACTCAAGCCTGTGGAGGGTGCCGCCGATGACGATATCAAGGAAATGGAGGAAGCCGACCAGATTCGCCTGCGTGCGATATTAGCTATCCAATCCTTGTTGAACGTGTAATCTTATTTATTGTATCGGCACTTTATACTTTTATGCATCTATCCAGATACTAGGGTAATATTTCTTTAAATATTTTCCATTCATCGCTCTGGGAAACACAACCCCTTCGAGGGTTTCTAAAATATATGCATTACCAGGAACAGACTGATTTATCCGATATGGACCTTCCCAATTAGGAGACCACTTTCCAAACTTTGAACTTTTAGTCCCAATCGGTAAAATCAATTTCCAGACCAGATCTCCATCGGCAAACTCTTTTACTTTCACCTTCTTGTTATACCATCTAGCTACTCTTTTCTTATTTTCTTCGATACTAACTAAAGCCCTTAACCGATGACCCGCCACATCTTCCAACTCATCCTTCATAAGAGTATTATAATCATCGGCTGTCAGCTGATCTTGAGAACGTATTCGTCTAGAGCCAACCTTAATTTCCCAAGGCAATACTGCATCGTGTCCATATACTAACTGATAAGGCGTTACTTTGGTTGCACCATGACATGACATCCGATATGACCACAAGGCTTCATTTAATACTGTATGCCACCTCCTAGGATTTTCTTCAATTTTGCGCTTAATGAGTTTGATGATCCCTTTGTTAGAAGCCTCAGCTTGACCATTAGCTTGAGCATAATATGGAGAAGAATTTAAAATTTTAATTCCCATACCTACAGCAAACTCATCAAATTCTCCTGATGTAAACATAGTGCCCTGATCGGTAGTGATAGTCTGAGGAATACCAAATCGGTAAACAATATGCTCTTTCACAAAATCAATCATATTGACCGATGTCACCTTTTTTAAAGGAATTGCCTCAACCCACTTCGTAAAATAATCGGTAGCAACCAGGATAAATTTATGTCCTTTACTCGATGGCGGATAAATCTGACCAATGAGATCAATAGCCCATCCCCGGAACGGCCACGGTTTGATTATAGGATTCATAGCCGATGCAGGCGCTCTTTGAATATTACCAAACTTTTGACACTCCTGGCATCCTTTAAAATACTTAAAACAATCTTCAAGAATAGTCGGCCAATAGTATCCATTCCTTCTGATCATCCATTTCATCTTGAAAGCCGATTGATGTGCCCCACATACTCCTTCATGAATTTCACCCATCAAGCTTTTCGATTCATCATTGCTAACACATCTAAGTAAAACTCCATCTATAGTTCGATAATATAATTCATCATCGAGGAGCACATATTTGGTAGCTTGGAACCTTATACGTCTCTCAACCTTTCTATGTGGATCCTTTAAGTAATCGACAATCTCTTTCCTCCAGTCATCGGTATCAACTACCGATGTTAGCACTTCCTGAATAGGCTGATACCCTGAAGCATGCTGAGCTAGTCGATTAGCTTCCTCATTATGCAATCGAGAGATATGTTCAAGACGAAAACCTCTAAATCCTTTCAACAATTGCAAACATCTTTCATAATACGAAATCAAAGCTTCACTTCGGCATTCATAACTTCCAGTCAATTGATTTATAACTAGCATAGAATCACCAAAGATTTCAACAACATCGGCACGTATTTCCTTCAGCAATTCTAACCCTTTTATCAAGGCTTGATATTCAGCTTGATTGTTTGTTGCCGTAGCAACAATCGGCAATGAAAACTCATACTTCCTCCCTAGAGGTGAAATTAACACAATGCCGATACCTGCTCCTTCACCACATGTGGACCCATCGAAGAAAAGTGTCCAGGGAGCAATCCCCAGAAAGTCCACTGTATTACAATGCTGAGTGACAAAATCAGCCATCACTTGCCCTTTAACTGCCTTAGTTGATTCGTAACGTAGTTCAAATTCTGATAATGCCAAAATCCATTTGCCGATTCTACCACTTAACATCGGCATCGACAGCATATACTTGACCACATCGTCTTTGCATATGACCGTACATTCGGCAGTTAACAAATAATGCCTTAATTTGACACAAGAAAAGTATAAACACAGACACAATTTTTCGATGGCCGAATACCTCGTCTCAGCATCCACTAACCTTCTGCTCAAATAATAAATAACACGTTCTTTCCCTTCAAATTCTTGAATAAGAGCCGAACCGATAACTGTATCATCAGTTGATAAATATAACCTGAAAGGCTTCCCATATTGAGGTGGAACTAACACTGGAGGATTTGATAAATATTTCTTAATTTCATCAAGGGCTAATTGCTGTTCAACTCCCCATACGAATTCCTGATCAGCTTTTAATTTAAGTAGTGGGCTGAAAGCCTTGATCTTACCCGACAGATTAGATATGAATCTTCTAATGAAATTAATCTTACCGATCAAAGATTGCAATTCAGTCTTATTAGCAGGAGCAATCACCTTGTTAATTGCATCAATAGACTTCCTACTGATTTCAATGCCTCGCTGATGCACCATAAAACCCAAGAATTGTCCTGCCGATACACCAAATGCACATTTATTAGGATTCATCTTCAATCCATGCTTCCTTGTGCACTCTAGTATCTTTCGCAGATCGGCTAAATGCGCTGTGATATCTCCAGACTTAATCACTACATCATCAATGTAGATCTCCACTAATGTGCCGATGTATTCATGAAAAATAAAGTTCATAGCTCTTTGATAAGTAGCACCGGCATTTTTCAAACCAAACGTCATGACTATCCACTCGAACAACCCCACATGACCTGGACATCTGAAAGCAGTCTTGGGAATATCTTCTTCAGCCATGAATATTTGATTGTAACCTGCATTACCATCCATGAAGCTGATAATTTGATGTCCAGCCGCAGCATCAATCAACAAATCAGCAATCGGCATTGGATAGCCATCCATTGGTGTGGCTTTGTTGAGATTCCTGAAATCAATACAAACACGAAGTTTTCCATTTTTCTTATAAACAGGAACCACATTAGAGATCCACTCTGCGTATCGACATTGCCGAATAAACTTTGCTTCAATTAATTTAGTTATTTCGGCCTTAATGTCAGGAAGTACATTAGGGTTGCATCGGCGCGCTGGCTGCTGATGTGGCCGAAATCCAGATTTGATAGGTAACCGATGTTCAACTATCGATCGGTCTAATCCAGGCATCTCAGTATAATCCCAAGCAAAACAATCTTTATATTCTTTTAACAAATCTGTTACTCGCTGCTTACACTTGGAATCTAACTTAGCACTAATAAAAGTAGGTCTTGACCTATCACCATCACCAATATCTACTTCTACTAAATCATCTGCCGATGTGAACCCTTGACCTAATTTTCCATCATCGGCAAACCTATCCATTAAAACTCCTCTTCAGAACCGACTGCTTGGATCGGTGGAATTTCATAATCAGCAACTCTAAGGAACTCTTTTTCCCAAGCTTCTCCTGACATGCATTTAGTTCGCTCATAAGTATCTGATTCTGCCGATGCGATGATATAAGAAGAATCACCAGGGACGACCTCAATCTTATCCCCAATCCACTGTACGAGGCATTGATGCATTGTAGAAGGAACACAACAATTAGCATGAATCCAATCCCTCCCTAGAAGCAGATTATATGCACCCTTGCCGTTGATAACAAAGAACGTCGTTGGCAAGGTTTTGCTGCCGATGGTTAATTCCACGCACACTGCCCCTTTAGCCGGTGACACATTGCCTTCAAAATCTTTCAACATCATATCGGTTTTGGTCAAGTCTTGATCCCCCTTACCAAGTTTCCGATACATCACATAAGGCATAATATTAATCGCAGCCCCTCCATCAATAAGTACCTTAGACACAGGCTGCCCATCAACTCTGCCCTTCACAAACAAAGCCTTAAGATGCTGTCTCTCGTCATCGGTAGGTTTCTCGAAAACAGCCATCATTGGATCTAGTGTTAACTGAGCTACTTGATCAGAGAGAACAACTTCTTCCTCATTATCAGATAGTGCCAAAAATTCCATCGGCAACATGAATACCATATTAACATCTGCCGATGGACCCTTATTTTTGTGTTTTACCTGCCACTGCTGACGACCAGGCTTTTCATTGGAGGAATTTTCCTCTTGGTATAAATCCTCCTGACGCTCACGTTGCATCCTCCTCCTCTGCGTCTTTGTCAGACCCTCTGGGCACCATCGAGGAAACTTGGTTTTCCAAACCGGCTGATAACAAGTCCTAGTTGATTCTACACGACGTATATTAGGGTCCCTGTAGAATATTTCCTCATCGGGAACTCTTGCGTTTGCCATCTCCTCAAGCTCCTCTTGATTCCTTGGAAAATATCCAGCGCGTTTACCAAGCCTCTCATGTACACTAAGTCTGCCCCCCAGCCGATCATGCACTGATGCTCTGCCTCTGATCGGCTCATTGACAGACAAACCCTGATTACCAAGTTGAAACCTCCTTTCTGAGCGATTGACTCCGTAATAACCATTACACTCAGGGCAATTTTCAACAGTTGGCAATTTAATACCTTCTTCCCAGCAATGGATGAAAAACGGACATCTCCAATGATCTTTATGTCGATTCCATTCCTCCCGACGTCTCACTTCTTGCTGTTGTCGATATCGGTCATTACGTTGACGCCAACCCTCCTGCTGCCTCCGATGAGTAATCACAATGCCAGATCGAGGAGGATTTTTGGAACTACTGCTTTCTCCTAGCAAACCCTTACTTTTTGCATCATCGGTAGTTATCCGATGTTGGGGGTCCACTGACGCGTTTTTCTCAGCAGCCTCTGACGTCAAAACCTTGGTCTTTCCTTTGGCATCCAACATATTTGCTGGAAAAGGGTGTTGATCAATTTTCATCGGCTTCTGGGCTTTGGAAGTACCAAACTTAATCCTCCCAGATTCAATAGCCGATTGTAACTGTTGCCTGAATACCTTGCACTCATTTGTACTGTGTGAAGTTGCATTGTGCCATTTGCAGTACAAGATCTTCTTCAACTCTTCTGCCGATGGGATCACATGATTAGGTGACAGCTTAATTTGGCCCTCTTGAAGCAAAAGATCAAATATTTTATCGGCCTTGGTGATATCAAAGGTAAACTTTTCTGGCTCTTTTTGACCAAAGGGACATGATATTGGCTTTTTATTCTTAACCCACTCAGCTAAGCCGATAACTGGTTCTTCATCAGAGTCAGAATCTCCTACTTCTTCAACAAATGATACCTTTTTACTCCAATTCTTTTTAGGTTCAAAAACCCTAGTATCTTGATCAGAGATCCTTTGCACAAGATGACTGAGGCTTTCAAACTCCTGAGAAGCATATCTGTCTTTAAGATGTGGCAATAACCCTTGGAAAGCCAGATCGGCAAGCTGCCGATCATCCAGCACCAGGCTGTAGCACTTATTTTTTACATCTCGTAGCCTTTGCACAAAGCTCTCTACCGATTCATCATTACGCTGTCTCAATTTTACTAAATCGGTAAGCTTCTTTTCATGGATTCCAGCAAAGAAATACTTATGGAATTGTTTTTCTAGATCAACCCAAGTAATAATAGAATTTGGTGGCAATGAAATGAACCATGTAAATGCTGATCCAGACAAAGATGATGAAAATAATCGAACTCTTAATTCATCTCTGTTAGCTGCTTCTCCACATTGAATAATGAAGCGATTGACATGTTCCATTGTTGATGTATCATCTTGCCCAGAGAATTTAGTGAAATCCGGTACCTTGTACCGATTTGGGAGAGGAATTAAATCGTATGCAGGAGGGTATGGAGTCCGATAAGAATAAGTATTGACCTTGGGCTTTATCCCAAACTGATCCTTCATAATTTCTGCTATCTTATCGGCCCAAAAAGCATCAGCCTCCTGCTGACGAACCGGTTGAATTTCTACAGGTGCCTGCTGACATCCCTCCACATATCTTTGTGGCCCACGATCTCCAGCAATCGGCATATTTGCCGTTACTTGTGGTCCATTAGCCTGTTGGAAAGGATTCATCGGCTGGGCTGCCGATGCTTGATTCTGGAAACCAGCTTGCATATGACCTTGTTGAATCCCTGCAACCTGCTGATTTCGCTGAACTATATGTTGAACAGGTAACTGTCCTGACCAATCATTATTAGAACTCATCGGTACAAAACTTACCGATGGCTGGTAATTTGCTGATATTGTTGGATAATTAAAACCGGTTTGAGGCATGAACTGAACCCCAGTTTGACTCATAGCAGGGACTTTCTGCTGCATCGGCAGTAAGCTCGCCGATGGACTTGAATTGAATGTTTGAACCATAGGTATCTGGAAACCTCCTGAAGTTGGTTGCACAGAAGTAGTTGCGGCATATTGAGGCACTTGAGCCATCGGCGAAACGGCCGATGGTATAGGCGCTCTCCCTACTGCATCAAACACTTGAGGTAATCTAGGATTGAAAGCAGATGACTCTGGAGGCATGCCATATCCCCACCAATTAGTAGGAATCTGGCTATTCTGAGACACAGGGCCTGACATAGCTGATGCCGATAGATCTGTATTAAGCTGAACTCGCCCTCCTGGTAGTACCTGTTCTGATTGTATTGGTGTAGATTGAACATTAGGTGAGCCCGCCAATACTGGAGGGGAAGTAACTTCTGTACCCACAACGGCCGAAGGAGCCGATGGAGTTTTGACAGATGCTGGCTCTGGTTGATGATAGGCAGGCCCAACGTAATGTGGTGCCGCTTGTCCTTCTTTGAGAGTTCGAACCACAGCATTATGAACAGTATTGGACAGCACACTGGAGTGATTAATCAAAGCATGATTTACTGCAGAATTAACCATCTCTTGAAGTTTACCAGGATTGGAGTCAAAGGTAACCTGCCGAGGCAACGGCAAATCTTGCTTCTGGATGACTTGTCCACTCTTGTTCAAGCTAAATGATCTCAGACAAAGCTGCTTGTATTCTTCTACAGCCTTTTCCATAGCCTGCCTCTGTTCTTCCTTGAGATCTTCTTCTGATACTGCGATAATGTTCCCTGAATCGATCTCAGAATTGAACATATTGATTGATTTGTCCCACCGGGCGTGCCAAAAGATGTGTTGATGCAAAAGTGGATCTGCAAACACAAAGGGCTAATACCCGAATCGATATCCAAAGCGTGCCAGTCGATTTGACCTGTTAATCGACAAGGATGAAGATACGAACACTTTAGTCCTGACAACAGCGATACGCCCGGAAGTCATGGCCAAGAGGTGCTCACGCGGAACTCGAGAATCGCCGAAGGTCGCACTGAAACGATGCAGCTCGCCGATTCAATGAGAACTCGTAAAAAAGAAAAAGTATGCAAATTGACGAAGTCGCCGAAAAGTAAGTAGATGCAAATAGGAGTAAAAGTTGGTTTTGATGTTGATTGATATATCTCTTACATTGCCCCTTACTCCATATTTATACCCTGATCTAAAGAGACACAACCAAACACAACTAGGACACCAATCCCATATCTAAGGAAACACGTGACTCTTACATGAATCATACTCTAACTAATATAGAAAAGGAAATCAACTTCTATCTATTTCCCTGTCCGCCTCAATTACGATGGAAACCTCACTGTCCTCCTTCCCATCGGCATACTCCCTATTTCATCGGCAGTAGTCTTCAAGCCTTCCTTCATCGGCATATTCCCTGTTTCATCGGCAGTAGTCTTCCAGCCTTCCTTCATCGGCATATTCCCTGTTTCATCGGCAGTAGTCTTCCAGCCTCCCTTCATCGGCATTGACAACAACACCTCCAACCTCATCGGCAACGTCCGAGTCCAAATCAACCTTTCCATCGACCATCACCAGCTATCGGCAACCATCTTTACAAGCTGGCTTTCATCGGTTATCAAAGTATTCAATAACTTTCCCCTTGCCGATTAGTCCACTCCGATTATTTTGACACGTGCAAAAAACGGTGTCAACATCTTGTTAATCCTATCGACCGAACCAAGACACCAAGGATTCATGGGAATATAATCCAAGAAAGATATGCTACCATCTCGGTAGATAAAGCTGAAAAAGGTTTTAGTGATTTGCCTCTTGACATTCCTGGAGGTGATGGCGAGAAGACTCTAGGAGAAGCAGAGAAGACATTCATTCTATGGTGCAAGCGCTACATCATCATTCCTAGGATGTCGCCTCCACCTCCTCCTGAACTACCTCACCATAGGTGCGGACGAAAACACTACATCATTAATTTATATTGGCTTAAATAATTAACAATCTGCTCATAATAATATGTCATTCCTTTTTTTGTAGCAGATCCTCCCCCAACCTAAGTCCAATTGTTCAATCGCCAGATCATCATAGTGCTCTGTACGATGACAATGTGTTGGAAGGCGAGGCTGCATCCACACCATCTCCAAGGAGGTCTCCAACGCCGCAGCCGCCATCTCCAAGGAGGTCTCCAACGCCGCTGCCACCACCTCCAAGGAGGTCTCCAACGCCTCCCCTGCCCTCGCCTACCAAGAAGCCAAGTACTAGCAAGAGGCCAGCCCCGCAAACGAAGAACTAGTCCCCGTCGACAAAGAAAGCCACCGTGAAACCAAGGGCTATTCCCAAAATAATATCTGAAGAGAAGGAAGAAGTAACTGATGCATATAAAAAAGATATGTCCAGATTCTATGACAAACTTAAAAAGGATCAAGAAGTAAGGAGAAACCCAGAGAAACCGTACTTCTTTGTAGCTCTAGATATTCTAAGAAAAAAGGTGGCTTCTTACCAGCAACAACGGCGGGAATCTCGTAAGCCGTCCAAAGCAACGTTAACGAACTATGACCGCACTCTCACCAAGTCAATTGAGGTGACACAGAAAAAGAAGTGGGCAAGGAAAGAAGTTGCACAACTCGGACAACAATCGCACCAATCAGTCCCCCTGCTAGTTGTTGGTAATGAATATGGTTCGAATTTAGGATTAATGCATTAGGCAAACATACCTCCGGATGTCGATTTGGATCACCTTGGTGAATTTATTGAAGAGACTGGTCTCGACCTTTACCAGATGTTTGGTGATAGAAACATTAAGAGTGCGGCGGAGGTTGATATTTGGAAGAAAAATTTGTACTAGGCCAGAGTCTATACAACCCTCAAGCCTTAGGTGATCTGGGGACACAAATGTACCTGCTAAACAAGTGGTACATGTAGGCGTCTACCGGTGGATACTTCTGCGTTGGTGTTAGAATTAGAGACGAACATTGGTTCCGTGGCGATGATGTTATGTATGTTGACTTTGCAGAATTTCATCGACTATGCCACCTGACCTCTCTGGACAAAGTTATCATTAGCTGCTATTGCCTGTAAGTAATAATTCTTTCGATCTATTATTAAACTCATCATATGTGTGTATATGCATATAAATTATCCTAACAAGTACTATATATATGCAGATTTACAATGACAGAGCGCAGAAAGAAAGACTGCAATGAAATTGGTTTTGTTAATCCCCATATAGTATTCAAAGACCCAGTTACTCTAAAGCCTAATTGGATGTCTGAGTCAGAGAGTAACCTTATGAACTTCTTAGTGAACCAACGCCACAAGAAGGATATACTCTTCCCTTACAACTTCAAGTGAGTGTTAATAATGTCGATCATCCTTAATGGCTCATATGTTGATTCTAGTTAATTAATAAGTGTTATGCATTATATCCTATAAACACATGCAGCAATCACTCGATATTGATGGACATCGATCTGGTGAAAAGTCACTTGATAATCTATGACTCGATGAGAAAACGACAACAAGACTACCAAGATATGATAGATATTATCCAGAGGTAATTTCGGTATCTCTAGCAACTATATATACACACAAACATGATGATTAACTATATCTGATGACGTGGCAAATTTTTTATTGGGCAGTGTTTGAAAAACCTTTATTGAGAAGCAACACATGGAAAAATGCAAAGCGCCACTGAATGTAATCCTTTTAAAAGTAAGTCTCCTAAATCGTATTATCTTTATTAATTAAACATATAGCTTTCACCGGATCACCAGATTGGATAACAAATCTTTTTCTCGTAAAGTGGTGTCTGAGGCAGGAACAGGGGAACAACTACTGTGGTTACTATATTTGCGAGTTTATAAAGCAGGTCTCCCAAAGAACTCCTACAGAGAGACTCAAAGTACGTTAAAAATACACTATATATTTATTTAATTATTATTATTGATTATGTTACTATGTATATATATATATATATATATATATATATATATATATATCCTGTAGGCTCGATGGTTGGAGGAAAAGGTCATACGGCAAGACCAGTTCAAAGCAATTCAAGAGTTTATAGCCGAATTTTTTAATGACCAGGTCATCGATTCCAAGGACGAGTTCTACTTCGACCCAACACTGCCATGGAAGCCAAGCTAGAGGATGAGAGGAAACTTATTATATCACAACAACTGTAATGCAATCTTTTGTAATATATGCACATAAAATAATATAATATAAAATACACATATGCATGCATTCATGTAAATATATATATGATGCATGCATATATATATATATATATATATATATATATATATATATATATATATATATATATATATTTCTATGCTTGAATTGTGTCATTTAATACGTTCATTGTGCTTGAAACGAAACATACTATACGCGCGTATAAATATATTATTAGCAGCGTACAATACGACTTTGAAAACCTATTTTGAAAAGAAAACAAAAAATGAAAAGAAAAGAAAAAAGAAAAAAAATAACCTTTAGTCCCGGTTAGTATTACTAACCGGGACTAAAGGGTGCCGGCCCCGTGGCATGTCAGGGGGCACCTTTAGTCCCGGTTGGTGTTACCCACCAGGACTAAAGGTCCCCCTTTAGTCCCGATTCCTAACCCGGAACTAAAGGACCCCTCTTTAGTCCCGGATGCTTGCTCCCAGGTGAGGAACCGGGATTAGAGGGGTTCCCCACCGGAAGTAAAGCCCGTCTCTGTATTAGTGCCTTTGACCATGTGTGAGTGCATTAAACTTAAAGCAGGCAAACACACATTTATTTTTCTGCCAGCTTGCATGGCTCTTTAGCAGGGATGGACGTAACACTAACACCCTATCTCTAGCTGAACAAGCCCCTGCATGCATGCGCATGCTAACTAAGATCACTCACATCATATCCTATATATCCCATTAATTTGCTGCAAGTATACACGAGCTAGTTAACATTTATCCAAGTTGGACCCATACTATTTGCAATAAAAGCATGTACATAAATGTAAATAAAAAATCATGCAAAAATGATAACAATTTGACATATATTTGTCATCATTTATTTTATTTTTCCCTAAAAACGTTTGAATAAACCGTGGGTAGTATAGTCCGATTAGGGATGGAATTAAGGTCCACTAGAATGACATGTCATAGTAGAAATGAACTACAATAATTTATTACATACTCCCTCCATTTCAAATCGTAAGTCATTTTGGCTTTTATAGGTACATAGTTTTGCTATGCACCTAGATATACATTTTGGGCCTGATTGGTTGCATGTATTATCCAGGCTTGTACAGCAGTTTGCTCGTGTTTGGTTGCCTGCATAGGCTCTTATGCAGGCTTGCTGCACAACCCTCAAAGTAGGCCCAATGTTGCATTAGCTAGTATGCCATGTTTGGTAGTATTACATAATACAGGTTTGCACAAGCCGATGCCCACACAAAATTAAATATTGTCATCCTCAATACCTCCATTATAAACATCAGACCTAAACTAAAACATGGAGGTGACTAAACGTAATAAAATGTAAAAACCCAAACATAATTTTATCAAATGCAGGTTGTGTGTAGAGTAACCAAACAGAAATTGCATATGTATGTTATGATGCATAAGTTCTAATGCAGAGCTAAAAGCTAATGTGGTTAAGCAATCAGACCTTATGTCCAGATGCATAGTAAAAACTATGTATCTACACAAGCCAGAACGACTTACAATAAATTTGGAATTTAGTGAGTACTTAATTAGCTAAGCTAGAAAACAGTGTTGGGGAGCCATATGCAATATGTAACACCACGGCTAGAAATACCACCGAATGCTGCCAAGCAACTGGTAAATTCTACTAAGTGTAGAAATTATTACAAATTTTGGCAAAGAGGTAGAGACAACAACGTTGATCTAGAGAGGAGAGCAGTAACTTACCCAACTGCACAACCTGATCCAGTAGATATATCGCCGGCAGCCATAAAGACAAAGGATGGATGTGGCCACACAAGAACAATTAGAGTTGCGGAACCAAGCCTGAAGAACGTACGGCAGCGGCGCACAAGAAGTCCAATGGGGGAGAGGGAGTCGGGTCCTGATAACATACAAGGTCGATCCTAAGAAAAAAAATAACCTAATTGAAATCTAACGGTTCAAACAATATCAAAAATTTCTTCTCTCATTAGTCTTAAAAAATTCAGGGTATTACTTCTCCCCTCCTTCAATAGAATTCTTCCTCGAATTCTTTATTTTAACTTCTGTTGAAAAGGACTAGGCTTATAGGCATAACCAAAACAAGAATTAAATCATTCTCTAGTTTATTTATGGGTTTTATTTTCTTGGTAGTTTATTTATTACTAGCAAATATGCCCATGCAATTAACGGAAGAAACAACTATCAAATGTTCATAGAAAACAATGACATGAATGATATATCTATTTATGTTTTATCCTTTCTATAAATGTTCAAGCTATAATTTATATTATGATGACCATAACATCCATAATATAAGTTAATGTTGGCAATAATATGACAATGTCCTATTAAACCATGTATAAAATTAAAATGCAATCCTACTATATTTTTTCTCATGTTACAAAAGCATATAGATACTTTTTTTCGAGACCCGGTATAGAAGCAGACGCTCATATACACGAGCGTACACTCACCCCTATGAAAGCATGCACCTACACTCGATCTACCCTATATATATGAGCACCTCCGAAGATCTTAGATGCAAATATATCATACCTTTAATTTTCATACTATTCATATGTTGCTACAGTTAAATTAATATCAAGCTATTTGACTTTCTTTAAGGACCCAATAAAATATGTCATTCTAATCTCTAGTTAAAATTGACAAGAAGTTAGTTATCGATGTGTCAAAATTGGTCTGTTCGCCAATAATTATGACAAGAGACCTTTCTCGATTTTTAATATGGCAGCCCTCATCAGGGGTTATATAGATGTATTTATTTAGACTGGATTAAACAAAAAACTGCTCATGATTTGTCGATCATCCTTAATGGCTCATATGTTGATTCTAGTTAATTAATAAGTGTTATGCATTATATCCTATAAACACATGCAGCAATCACTCGATATTGATGGACATCGATCTGGTGAAAAGTCACTTGATAATCTATGACTCGATGAGAAAACGACAACAAGACTACCAAGATATGATAGATATTATCCAGAGGTAATTTCGGTATCTCTAGCAACTATATATACACACAAACATGATGATTAACTATATCTGATGACGTGGCAAATTTTTTATTGGGCAGTGTTTGAAAAACCTTTATTGAGAAGCAACACATGGAAAAATGCAAAGCGCCACTGAATGTAATCCTTTTAAAAGTAAGTCTCCTAAATCGTATTATCTTTATTAATTAAACATATAGCTTTCACCGGATCACCAGATTGGATAACAAATCTTTTTCTCGTAAAGTGGTGTCTGAGGCAGGAACAGGGGAACAACTACTGTGGTTACTATATTTGCGAGTTTATAAAGCAGGTCTCCCAAAGAACTCCTACAGAGAGACTCAAAGTACGTTAAAAATACACTATATATTTATTTAATTATTATTATTGATTATGTTACTATGTATATATATATATATATATATATATATATATATATATATCCTGTAGGCTCGATGGTTGGAGGAAAAGGTCATACGGCAAGACCAGTTCAAAGCAATTCAAGAGTTTATAGCCGAATTTTTTAATGACCAGGTCATCGATTCCAAGGACGAGTTCTACTTCGACCCAACACTGCCATGGAAGCCAAGCTAGAGGATGAGAGGAAACTTATTATATCACAACAACTGTAATGCAATCTTTTGTAATATATGCACATAAAATAATATAATATAAAATACACATATGCATGCATTCATGTAAATATATATATGATGCATGCATATATATATATATATATATATATATATATATATATATATATATATATATATATATATTTCTATGCTTGAATTGTGTCATTTAATACGTTCATTGTGCTTGAAACGAAACATACTATACGCGCGTATAAATATATTATTAGCAGCGTACAATACGACTTTGAAAACCTATTTTGAAAAGAAAACAAAAAATGAAAAGAAAAGAAAAAAGAAAAAAAATAACCTTTAGTCCCGGTTAGTATTACTAACCGGGACTAAAGGGTGCCGGCCCCGTGGCATGTCAGGGGGCACCTTTAGTCCCGGTTGGTGTTACCCACCAGGACTAAAGGTCCCCCTTTAGTCCCGATTCCTAACCCGGAACTAAAGGACCCCTCTTTAGTCCCGGATGCTTGCTCCCAGGTGAGGAACCGGGATTAGAGGGGTTCCCCACCGGAAGTAAAGCCCGTCTCTGTATTAGTGCCTTTGACCATGTGTGAGTGCATTAAACTTAAAGCAGGCAAACACACATTTATTTTTCTGCCAGCTTGCATGGCTCTTTAGCAGGGATGGACGTAACACTAACACCCTATCTCTAGCTGAACAAGCCCCTGCATGCATGCGCATGCTAACTAAGATCACTCACATCATATCCTATATATCCCATTAATTTGCTGCAAGTATACACGAGCTAGTTAACATTTATCCAAGTTGGACCCATACTATTTGCAATAAAAGCATGTACATAAATGTAAATAAAAAATCATGCAAAAATGATAACAATTTGACATATATTTGTCATCATTTATTTTATTTTTCCCTAAAAACGTTTGAATAAACCGTGGGTAGTATAGTCCGATTAGGGATGGAATTAAGGTCCACTAGAATGACATGTCATAGTAGAAATGAACTACAATAATTTATTACATACTCCCTCCATTTCAAATCGTAAGTCATTTTGGCTTTTATAGGTACATAGTTTTGCTATGCACCTAGATATACATTTTGGGCCTGATTGGTTGCATGTATTATCCAGGCTTGTACAGCAGTTTGCTCGTGTTTGGTTGCCTGCATAGGCTCTTATGCAGGCTTGCTGCACAACCCTCAAAGTAGGCCCAATGTTGCATTAGCTAGTATGCCATGTTTGGTAGTATTACATAATACAGGTTTGCACAAGCCGATGCCCACACAAAATTAAATATTGTCATCCTCAATACCTCCATTATAAACATCAGACCTAAACTAAAACATGGAGGTGACTAAACGTAATAAAATGTAAAAACCCAAACATAATTTTATCAAATGCAGGTTGTGTGTAGAGTAACCAAACAGAAATTGCATATGTATGTTATGATGCATAAGTTCTAATGCAGAGCTAAAAGCTAATGTGGTTAAGCAATCAGACCTTATGTCCAGATGCATAGTAAAAACTATGTATCTACACAAGCCAGAACGACTTACAATAAATTTGGAATTTAGTGAGTACTTAATTAGCTAAGCTAGAAAACAGTGTTGGGGAGCCATATGCAATATGTAACACCACGGCTAGAAATACCACCGAATGCTGCCAAGCAACTGGTAAATTCTACTAAGTGTAGAAATTATTACAAATTTTGGCAAAGAGGTAGAGACAACAACGTTGATCTAGAGAGGAGAGCAGTAACTTACCCAACTGCACAACCTGATCCAGTAGATATATCGCCGGCAGCCATAAAGACAAAGGATGGATGTGGCCACACAAGAACAATTAGAGTTGCGGAACCAAGCCTGAAGAACGTACGGCAGCGGCGCACAAGAAGTCCAATGGGGGAGAGGGAGTCGGGTCCTGATAACATACAAGGTCGATCCTAAGAAAAAAAATAACCTAATTGAAATCTAACGGTTCAAACAATATCAAAAATTTCTTCTCTCATTAGTCTTAAAAAATTCAGGGTATTACTTCTCCCCTCCTTCAATAGAATTCTTCCTCGAATTCTTTATTTTAACTTCTGTTGAAAAGGACTAGGCTTATAGGCATAACCAAAACAAGAATTAAATCATTCTCTAGTTTATTTATGGGTTTTATTTTCTTGGTAGTTTATTTATTACTAGCAAATATGCCCATGCAATTAACGGAAGAAACAACTATCAAATGTTCATAGAAAACAATGACATGAATGATATATCTATTTATGTTTTATCCTTTCTATAAATGTTCAAGCTATAATTTATATTATGATGACCATAACATCCATAATATAAGTTAATGTTGGCAATAATATGACAATGTCCTATTAAACCATGTATAAAATTAAAATGCAATCCTACTATATTTTTTCTCATGTTACAAAAGCATATAGATACTTTTTTTCGAGACCCGGTATAGAAGCAGACGCTCATATACACGAGCGTACACTCACCCCTATGAAAGCATGCACCTACACTCGATCTACCCTATATATATGAGCACCTCCGAAGATCTTAGATGCAAATATATCATACCTTTAATTTTCATACTATTCATATGTTGCTACAGTTAAATTAATATCAAGCTATTTGACTTTCTTTAAGGACCCAATAAAATATGTCATTCTAATCTCTAGTTAAAATTGACAAGAAGTTAGTTATCGATGTGTCAAAATTGGTCTGTTCGCCAATAATTATGACAAGAGACCTTTCTCGATTTTTAATATGGCAGCCCTCATCAGGGGTTATATAGATGTATTTATTTAGACTGGATTAAACAAAAAACTGCTCATGATTTCAATTTATGGTTTGATTAGTTAGACCATTTGGTTGATCTAGGTTTCAGTAAAAATATAAATTTCATTTCTAATCAAAACTACAGTCTAGAAGAGTCGATGGTTCAAAGACCTATAATGTGATATTTATAATACATTTTTATAGTTTATGAGAAAAAACCACCGGATCATTGAAATGGGCAAAAAAATCAGACCAAAGACCGACTGAACAAAAAACACGAAAATAAAAAATTAGAGAAACCCAAAATTGAGCGGCGGGAGAAAACACGACCACAAAAAATCATAGAAACCCTGAGCGGAACACGAACAATGCCGGCGGACAGCAAAAACAGAGCATAAGCTAAGTAGAACATAACACAAAAAAATAACCAAAACATAAACACGGACGGCACGATTTATTTTATTTTGTTCTATTTGGATTCTTATTTAGAGTACACAGAAGAGGGGTCTATTTAGATTAGGATTCCTAGTTATCTAGGTTATCTAAAGAAGATCTGCATATAAAACAGGAGGGTTGTAAACACTAGTACAGAAAAGATTTTTTAGGAATGCCTCCATTTTCTATCAGAGGCGGTTAAACTAGCACGCCGCCTTTAACATCGCCGGGAGCACTGTAGCTCCATGACCGTCGCTGAAAATCCATTTTCAGGGATGGTTCCATTAAGAAATTCACCTCTAAAAATGTAAGAGAATCGCCTCTGAAAATGCTATTTTTAAGGACGGTTGCTTATGTCAACCGTCTCTGGAAATCGATTTTCAGAGGCGGTTGACTTAGTCAACTATCCTTAAAAATAGTTGCAGCACAAATAAATTCATATCTTTTTTAAATGAAGTCGGATGAAGACAAAGTTTATATCAAAATTATAGAGCTCGACGAGATTTAAAACTTTGTACTCCCTCCGTCCAAAAAAAATGCAATTCTAGCTTTGAACCGAGACATGCGCCATGTCCAGGTTCAAAGCTAGAATTGTGTTTTTTTGGGACGGATGGAGTAGTTGATAAATTTTTTGTTTCAGATCATCTAGGGTTCCAAATTTATAAATTATGTCTCAGATTTTTCATTTCAAAATTTTGAATTTCTCAAATGACCTTGGATGGAGAAATATCCTATATGAAAGTTGTAGTGCTCAAAGAGATCTAAAACTTTGTAGTTGAAAATTTTTCCATTTAAGGTCGTTTAATAGTCCAAATATTGATTACAAGATCCATACGTATTAGTACAAATGGGTAGTATTGTATATCTCAACACAAGTGACTGTGGTGTAGTGATAGGGGATGGAGTGCGCGGAGCGAGAGGTTACAAGTACGAATCCTAACTGCTGCACTATATCGGATGGTGGTGAAAATTAAATTCTACAAGTGGCTAGTTAGCCTCTAGCCACACTAATTTTTTCTTATTTTTATTAGACTGTAAATGATTTTAAAAAAATTCTGAAAATTATTTTTAAGTCAACCGTATCTGAAAATCGATTTTTAGGGACGGTTGCCTTAAGAGAACCGCCTCTGAAAATCAATTTTTAGAGGCTGTTTTAAAACCACCTCTGAAAATCACTTATTTTTACCATCGGTGACATTGTAGCGGTTTTTAGCCGCCTCTTGTGACTGATTTTAACCGCCTCTAAAAAATCTTTTCTGTACTAGTGAAACAGACCAATGGAGATTGTTTCCATATAGAGTTAGTTAAGAGAGGTCAGACCAAAAAAATAACGAAGAAATTTTTACTCTTTAATATTAGATATAAATATAGATATATGTGTTAAAAAATAATTGCTGACTATGTACAATCATAATATATAAAAGAGTTAAATACACCAGCGGTCCTCGAATTTGTAGGCGTGTGTCACATAGGTCCATGAACTTGGAAAATGCATTTCTGGGTCACTAAACTTGTTAAGTGGTGCACCGCAGGCCCATACCAGCCACGTGTACATTTTTTTGCTGACGTGGCATGCTAGTATGACATATAAATGTACCAGCGGCCCTCGAACTTGTAGGCGTGTGTCACATAGGTCCATGAACTTGAAAAATGCATTTCTGGGTCACTAAACTTGTTAAGTGGTGCACCACAGGCCCACGCTTGCTCCACTGTGCAGGTCTCTTCCTCTAGGCCGACGGACGTCAGCAAAAAAATGTGCACGTGGCTGGTATGGGCCTGCGGTGCACCACTTAACAAGTTTAGTGACCCAGAAATGCATTTTCTAAGTTCATGGACCTATATGACACACGCCTATAAATTCGAAGGTCGCTGGTGCATTTAACTCTATATAAAATGTTCAGTGCTCAAAAAGTGACGTTTTTCTGCCCGTTGCCACCGAGAAGGTCAAACGCGGTGTTGATGTCAAACATGTGATCGAGGAACAGCGCATGTGCATCTGGAGAAGAAAAAATAAAACTAGTGTATACGATATGTCAAGTCAAACAAACTGCATGATCTGGCAAGCTGAAATATTCGTCCTTGTCCAAAAACAATTCTCTAGTCTAGCTTGCTGAATAATTCTCTGCAGGGCCAGTCCATCGATCTCAAAGCATATCTGACACCCATTAGCTGCATGCATGCATATATCACACTCACAGACCATGCATGCATCGATCCATCAGGAAGCCCAGTCGTGTCTACGTATATAGGCTGAAACCGGCCTAGCCGTGTAGAGCCGACCTATCCATGACATGTATAACCAAGGCATTAACACTTAAGAGATGTGGCAGAGAGTGAGTGACAAGAGATCCTCTCCTCCGTCCATGGAGATGGGAGGACATGAGCAAATGGCACACTTCCACTACCTCAACTACTACACAACATGCACGGCCATCGACGACATACGTACACAGCATGCACTCCCTCCCTCTCTCTCTCTCTCTCTCTCTCTCTGGGGATCGAGCTCTGTGTTTAGAGAGAGAAAGCAAAGCCATGTATGTGATTGGCTGCTTGGACGGTGGCTAAACTAGAAGCATCCATCCGGACCAGCAAGCTGCAAAAAGTCTACGCCCTACATACATACGTGAGCTAGATTGGGGCTTCCTCTACAACTCTACTCCTACTGTACATGGAAGAAAAAAGAGAGAGACGAGACCAAGAATGACGATCTAGCTAGCTAGGCCGGCTAGCCGCCAGCACCAGCACCAGCAGCTGCTAGCTATAGTACTAGCCACACACTCAGCATATGATGCATATCATGCATCCTGGAAAATGTATTTACTCACCAAGACGTACGATGGCTGAAGTTACGATATAATACTCCCCGTGCCGTGCCGTTCGTTCAGTCGTTCACCGTCCGACGTAGCCAGCGGTGGGGCTAGGGTGAGCACGTGGAGTTTTTCTAAGTCCTTCTTTAAAATTTTATGCATACATGTATTAGGTAGGAGGAGCTAAAGTTAAAAGAAAATAAAAAAACCTCTATTCTTTTGTTCAGCCTCTCCTAAATTTTTTTCTGGCTTCGTCACTGCGTCGCATTCATGGTGCCGTGCCGTTCGAGCCAATCTTCTTCGTGGCCGACGACGACGTACGGGCGCAAGACGTCGAGCCCGCCTGCGTTGTCCTCTTGACCGCGCATAGGCGAGGACGATGTGTCCGGATCGAGCCACCGTTCTCATATATCAGGGGAGAAAAGGGACTAGGCTTCGGCTTTACATCCAAGTGTTTTGTTCCCTTTTTTCGATGAGAATGGATATGGAGGAGCAATAATAGACATTGCTTATAATCACCTTCATCTACTTGGGTTATCGTTTCTTTTTCCAGCTAATTAACTGAACATCTTGTAAGAACTTGGTTGTTTGCGTGGCAGAGACCGAAAACAATTTCCAATATCTAAAAAAATCAAAGTGTTATGTTCGCCTTCCGTGTTCTCCCGGAAGAAGGAAAGAATAATAATATGCATGGAGTAAAGTTCATGGCCGGTTCTCAAACTTGTGAGGGTGTATTATTCCGGTCTCCAAACTCAGAAAATGTGTCCATAAACACTGTTTGGGTCTTATAAGACTTGATTATTTGAAATAGAAGATTAGAGGGGGTTATATGCAAAATCGCTCAGACACAAAACATTGCACAAATATTTACAAAATTTATGAGGGTTGTTTCGAAAACAAGTCGTCTTCTTCCTCTGATGCCGCCGCTGCCTGGCCGCATGGGCGGGCCATTTGCCGCGGTCGCGTAGGCGCACGGGCGACCCGCCGCCGCCGCCACGCAGGCACACGAGCGAGCACTCGCCACGCGGTCACGTTGGCGCGAGGGCGAGCCCGTCGCTGCCGCCACGCAGGTGTGCAGGCGAGCCGCCACCACGGCCACACAGGCGCGAGGGTAAGCCGGCGGGGGAGAGACGCTGCCATATCACCGCCGCGATGTTCACGAGCAAGCACAAGGTGATGTCGTTCAGGAACACCGACGACAGGGACAGCTTGCCGAACAGGCGGCGCCAGTACTGGAAGCTCATGTCCCCGAACCATGGCTCGGCGCTCGGTGTCAGCTTGATGCCGATCTCCGCGAGCTCCGCGGCGCTGCTGGACTTAGAGCGACAACACGATGCCACATATGGTTGGAAAGCTAATTTGATAAGGAAGCCAATCTAAGTGGTCTCACGTCAAAAGCCCTTCAGAATCAACGAGAATCGTGTTTGGGCCCATTAGGGGGCGCGTCCAGTGTAGGCGACGACCCTAAGACCTTTATAATCATACGTCGCCGCCGACATTAGGTTTTGGGTTTTGCTTAGATTAATCTGTCAAGAACAGTTTCACCGTTCATCGGTTTGTGAGACCCCAACTTCGTGAGATTAATCATTCATCTATAATTTGGTTGCTTTCTTTCTTGTTTTTGCTTGCGTTCTTCATTGCGCAGGCAGGGATTAGCCTTCTTGGCGAGATCAACCGGATCCGTGTCTCGGTTGATAACCAGAGGAGTTGTGGTGCTAAGATTGCAGGGTTCAATCTTTTGATCTGAAGTTGGATCGGTGTGTCATTCTCCGCCACAACGATAGTTACCTCTACCTGACGGAAGATCGGGATCTCCGTTCCCATTAAGTACTATCAGAGCTAAGGTATACCGTCAGGTTCACATTTATCCTCTAGTTTTGAGTGTTTTGCATTCGTCTCATAGTCCAGTGCCATACTTGTTTTTTTCTGTCCTAGAACCTTCCGCGCCATAGCCTTTGCATATTTTAGTTTCAGAGTCCGTCGTGTTGAGTTTGTGTCCTGGTCGAGGTCTTGTTGCTGGTTAGGTCATGTTAGAGTCCAGTTCGTGTGTTTTTCCTCATCATTTCCATCAAATCTTTACTGCCGTGACCAATTTTGCGCACATTATTTTCATTTTGTCCTCTAATTCGGAGCCAATTCTTAAAACTGGTCTAGTTTTCGCATATGAACTCGGATTTCGACGTTCCATATATCAAAATCGGTCAGAAAAATTTTTAGATCCGTCCATCTCCGACCTTGGCGGGGTCGGAAAATTTTAATTTGGTTAAAAACTGGTCACAAGATCCTCTTTTCATGGTCACAAGCTTTTTATCGATTTTGAGCACGTCTTCTGAAATTTCCACAGGCCACGTCTTTCACTTGTTTAAGTTCATATTTTATGTGGTTACTTATTTTGTGCTCCTAAGTGACAAAAAAATATCAAAAAATAAAAAGAAAAAGTCAAAATTTCCTAAAAACAACGACGATCCAAAAAATAGAAAAAAGAGAGGGGCAAAAGAGGAATAATATCTAGAGGAGCACATAGAGAAGACCAAAGTGAGTTGTGTTAGCGTGTGCTATCTTGTTCCTTGTTTGTGTTGCTGTTGCTATCCACTATACTTGTTTTTCACACATCTGTCACCTTGCTATCCATCATACTTATTTGTCACACACCTGGTACTTGAAACATTTTAGACCAACAACGAGAACAAGTACTTTGGATTATAATTCAGCATTACTTTCTGTTACTGACTTGTGTGCCAAATATACATATTATTCTTTGTGTGCCTTCCAATCTCGGTACCACTGCCTCATAGGTATCACGAACCAGCCGCCGGTTGTACCGCCCACTACTTGTGTTGGTAAGAACTTTGTAAAAGCTTGGTAAGACGCTTCCACTTACTGTGAAAAGTGACACCACTGCAACTGCAACCACATAGTCATTTGGTAGGGATTTCACCGTTTGTTCCTGTTTTTGTGTTTACAATGGCAGGAGATGATCAGACTGGAGATAACAATCCTAAGGGTTTCAACGAGTGTGTCAGCCAAGAGCAACTGCAAGCTATTATAAAGGATGCCCAAAAAAGGATGAATGAGGCCGTTAGAAAGGCCGTCACTAACGCACTCATTGAACTCAACATTAGCAATAACATGGAGAGATTGGACAAACGAATTTTCACGCTAACCGACAAGGTTACTGAGTTGGAAACCTTTGTGGCGGACAATAACGACGTCTCCGGCAGCAACACCGATGGTCTCTTGCCAAAAGACATGGTGCATGATGCTAGTGGGAACATAGATCGAGCAGCCTTTTGACAAGCAAGATTATGACGACGTCTTTACCGCAACACGACAGGTATGGATGGTGTCCACCACCATCAAGGTAATAATCATCGTGTGCCCGATGATCCTTATGCTAAGATTAAGTTCACAATACCATCTTTTTCGGGTCATTATGATGCTGAGGGATATCTTGATTTGGAGATGACAGTAGAACAAAAGTTTAGCGTCCACCTTGTGCCTGAGCATCATAGAGTTCGACAAGCTACTAGTGAGTTTAAGGATTTTGCCATTATTTGGTGGAATGGGCTAGCTGCATAGGATGCTTTACCTGGTTCATAGGAAGAACTTAAGATAGCTATGCGTGATCGTTTTGTTCCTCCTTCTTATTATAGAGACTTGCATAAGAAATTAATGCATTTAGAACAAGGAGAAAATCTATACAGGATTACTATGGTGAGCTCCAAAAGGGATTGATGCGTTGTAGTGTTGTGGAGGGGAATGAAGATTCCATTTGTTATTTTTATTCGGGTTTGAGGCATGAGATTAAGGACATTGTTGATTATAAAGAATTTAACACTGTCAACCAGTTGTTTCAGTTTGCTATGCTTGCAGAAAAGGAATTGCAGGGGCGTGAACAACAGAGCAAGGGCAAGGTCAGCACCACATACACGCCACGATCAGCACCATCTTCAAGGCTGACCAAGCCAACCACTTTTTGGCCACCTCCACCAGCGAGTAAGCAACCAACAGCCTCTGGAGTTACCGCTACACCTAAGGCACCTTCCGCACGACCTTTAGATTCAGGTAAAAATTCTTTGCAGGTGCCTACCAAGAGTGCCTCATCCGTTGCATCGACGGGACGTACTTTGAGCATTCAGTGTCACCACTGTCATGGCATTGGCCATGTGCAGAAGGACTACCCAAGTCAGCGGGCATATATTGCTACAGAAGATGGTTACATCAGCACGTCTGACATTGAGGATGAAGAAGACCAAGATGCAGATGAGGAGGACAGCGAAGTCCTTGGTGACGAGGCCACGGCGACCTATAGGAGCATCATTGTACAGCGGGTGCTCAGCTCACAAGTCCAGCAACCTGAGTAGCTACAACGCCATAACTTGTTCCAGATTTTCTTTGTCATTAGCAATCGTCGAGCACGTATCATTATTGATGGAGGTAGCTGCAATAATTTGGTGAGTTCTGATTTGGTCAAGAAGCTTAGCTTGACCACACGCCCACACCCACGTCCATACCATATTCAGTGGCTAAATGATTCTAGAAAAGCAAAGGTAACATAAACTTACAGAGTTTTATTTTCCATTAGTTCTTATACTGATTCTATTGATTGTGATGTGGTACCTATGTAAGCCTGTTCACTCTTATTGGGTCATCCTTGGGAACATGATAATGATGCTACACACCATGGTAGAAGTAATAAATACACCTCCGAGCATAAAGGAAAGAAAATTACTTTGGTACCTTTGACCCCTGCTCAAATTGTACAAGCTGATAGAGAACGTGCTGCTAGTTTGAATGATGTACAATCAGAAAATCAGCAAGTTGCTAATTCTATTCTCCCACCTAAAAAGGATAAGTCTACATCTAATTCTAAGGCCGAGGGGACTAAATTGAAGGGTGGTGTTATGCTTGCAACAAAATGTGACTTTGCTGAAATTTCTGATGATGGTATTTGCTATGCTTTGGTATGCAAATGAGCTATGTTTTTGCTTGATGCTATTGTTAGCTCGGTGCCTCTTGCTGTCACTAACCTTTTGCAGGAGTATGAGGATATTTTTCTAGCTGAGATACCCCCGGGGCTACCACCTATGAGAGGGATAGAGCATCAAATCGATTTGATTCTGGGAGCAATCTTGCCCAATTGAGCTGCCTATCGAACCAATCCCGAAGAGACTAAGGAAATTCAGCGGCAAGTCTAAGACCTTTTGGAACCCGGGTATGTATGTGAAAGCCTTAATCCTTGTGTTGTTCCTGTACTTTTGGTTCCTAAGAAAGATGGAACTTGGCGTATGTGCGTTGATTGTAGAGTCATCAATAATATTACTATTCGGTATCATCATCCTATTCCTAGGCTAGACGACATGCTTGATAAGTTGTGTGGTTCTGTAATTTTCACCAAGATTGACTTGCGAAGTGACTACCACCAAATAAAAAATGAAACTTGAAGATGAATAGAAAACTACATTTAAAACTAAATTCGGGTTGTATGAGTGGTTAGTAATGACTTTTGGTTTGACAATGCACCTAGCACTTTCATGCGCTTAATGAATGAGGTTTTAAGAGCTTTTATTGGTCATTTTGTGGTAGTTTACTTTGATGATATATTGATTTACAACAAGTCTTTTGATGAACATATGGATCACTTACGTGCTGTTTTTAATGCTTTACATGATGCACGTTTATTTGGTAACCTTGAGAAGTGCATCTTTTGCACGAATCGAGTTTCTTTTCTTGGCTATGTTGTAACTCCACAGGGAATTGAGGTGGATGAGATAAAAATTGAAGGCATAAAGAGCTGGCCGGTTCCCCAAACCGTCACTCAGGTGAGGAGTTTTCTTGGTCTTGCAGGATTCTATCGCCGCTTCGTCAAAGATTTCAGCACCTTTGCTACCCCGTTGCATGAGTTGACGAAGAAAGGGGTGGTGTTTCATTGAGAAAAGGCACATGAGGAGTCCTTTGACACTTTGAAGGACAAGCTCACACACGCACTATTACTGCAACTTCCAAATTTTGGTAAGACTTTTGAGTTAGGGGGTGTTTGGTTCTTTAGGCGCTTCTAAAATTTATGTCACATCGAATGTTTAGAGGCTAATAAGGAGTATTAAATATAAACTAATTACAAAACCAATTACATAGATGGAGGCTAATTTTTTAGACGAATTTTTTAAGCCTAATTAATCTATCATTAGTACATGTTTACTGTAGCACCACGTTGTCAAATCATGGACTAATTAGGCTTAAAAGATTCGTCTCGCAAATTAGTCGCAAGTTGTGCAATTAGTTTCGTAATTAGTCTATATTTAATACTCCATGCATGTGTCCAAACATTCGATGTGACAGAAATTTTAGGAGGAGGGGAAGAAACCAAACAGCCCCTTAGAATGTGATGCTAGTGGAGTTGGCATTGGGGGTGTTTTGATGCAAGATGGTAAACTCATTGCTTACTTTAGTGAAAAATTGCATGGTCCTGTTCTGAATTATTCCACGTATGATAAGGAATTGTATGCACTTGTCCGTTCTTTAAAGACGTGGAGTCATTATTTATGGCCTAAAGAATTTGTTATTCATTCTGATCATGAATCACTTAAGTATCTTCGCTCTCAACATAATCTGAATCGTAGGCATGCTAAATAGGTTGAATTTATTGAATCTTTTCCTTATATTATCAAACACAAGAAAGGAAAGGATAATGTGATTGCTGATGCTTTGTCTAGACGATATACATTGCTGTCCCAACATGATTGTCGGATTTTTAGGCTTGAATCAGTAAAAGAACAATATGTGTTTGATCTTGAATTTAAGGATGTGTTGCTAAATTATAGAGAGGGACGTACATGGAATAAGTTTATGATTAATGATGGGTTTTTGTTTAGAACTAACCATCTATATATTCCAGTTGACTCCGTTCGTCTTTTATTGTTGCAGGAGGCATATGGAGGTGGATTGATGGGACATTTTGGAGCTAAGAAGACAGAGGAGGTGTTGTCCACACATTTCTTTTGGCCTAGGATGAGGCGAGATGTAGAACGGTACGTGGCTCGGTGCACCACATGTCAAAAAGCTAAGTCGCGGTTGAACCCACATGGTTTGTATATGCCTCTTCATATTCCTTCTACTCCTTGGGCCGATATATCTATGGATTTTATGTTGGGTTTGCCAAGGACTAAGAGAGAGAGGGATAGTATCTTTGTGGTGGTTGATCGTTTTTCTAAGATGGCACATTTTATTCCTTGTCATAAGAGCGACGATATTGTTCATATTGCTGACCTTTTTTTAAGAAATTGTTCGCTTGCATGGTATGCCTTCTACTATTGTTTCATATTGCGATGCAAAATTCTTGAGTCATTTTTTGCACACTTTGTGGAATAAATTGGGGACCAAGCTGCTGTTTTCTATAACATGTCATCCCCAAACTGATGGGCAAATGGAGGTAGTGAATCGAACATTGTCCACCATGTTGAGAGCAATTTTGAAGCGCAATTTGAAGATGTGGGAAGAGTGTTTGCCGCATGTGGAGTTTGCATATAACAGAATGGAACATTCCACCACCAAGATAAGTCCTTTTCAGGTAGTGTATGGTTTTAACCCTCACGCTCCTATTGATCTTTTGCCTTTACCTACCACTGAAAGAACAAATAGTGATGCTAGAGAGCATGCTGATTTCATTCGTAAGTTGCACGAAACAACTAAAGCAAATATTGAAAGAATGAATGAAAAGTATAGAATTGCTGATAGTAAAGGTAGAAAAGAAATTAAACTTGAACTAGGTGATTTGGTTTGGTTACATTTGAGAAAAGATAGATTTCTTAAACTGCGTAAGTCTAAATTAATGCCAAGAGCAGCCGGTCCTTATAAGATAATTGAGAAAATAAATAATAATGCCTACAAACTTGAGTCGCCACCCGAGTTTGGGGTTAGTCCTACCTTTAACATTGCAGATCTAAAGCCTTATTTGGGAGAAGAAGATGAGCTTAAGTCAAGGACGACTCAGTTTTAAGAGGGGAAGGATGATGAGGACATCACTCCTTCAGATGTACCCGTTATCCTCCAACCGTCATGCAAGGTCCAATGACCCGGGCTCAAATGCGTCAACTCAATTTAGAGATGAGCTCGTTTTTAAGCGATCCTTTTCATACTTTTGAGAATAGACTACTACCTAATGATGTTATCTTGCTTAGGAACATTGGAGAGGGTCATGAGAGACTTAGAGGACGTGGTGGAGGCGATGATGATCAGCAAAGACGTCCAACAGAAACTGGAGGCCCGATCCAATATGATTTCGAGTCTGCCTCGACCTCCAGGACCAGTCTGCCTTAAACTGGTCACCCAAGACGCATCCAGACTCCGTTTTCAATGATCCACATATGGTTGGAAAGCTTATTTGATAAGGAAGCCAATCCAAGTGATCTCATATCAAAAGCCCTTCAGAATCAACAGGAATCATCGAAACAAGTCAGTGTCCAGAATCTGCCAGGGTGCTACGACACCGTCTTTTGGTCCGTTGGACCATGTATCGTGTTTGGGCCCATTAGGGGGGCACGTCCAGGGTAGGCGACGACCCTAAGACCTTTATAATCATACGCCGCCGCCAACATTAGGTTTTGGGTTTTGCTTAGATTAATCTGTCAAGAACAGTTTTGTCGTTTATCGGTTTGTGAGACCCCAACTTCCTGAGATTAATCATTCATCTGTAATTTGGTTGCTTTCTTTCTTATTCTTGCTTGTGTTCTTCGTTGCGCAGGCAGGGATTAGCCTTCTTGGCAAGGTCAACCGGATCCATGTCTCGGTTGATAACTAGAGGAGTTGTGGTGCTAAGATTGTAGGGTTCGATCTTTCGATCTAAAGCCGGGTCAGTGTGTCATTCTCCACCACAACGATAGTTACCTCTACCTGACGGAAGATTGGGATCCCTGTTCCCATTAGGTTCATCCATAGATCTATTGATCACAGAAAGAGGGGGAGATTAAAACACCTGAAGGTGAAAGTCTTGTTTCAGTTTTGGTAATTAACTGACAACCTTAGATAGACTAATGTGTTTCATGTTAGATGAACATGTACTTAGTCCAAAGGTGCACTAGGTCGAGCAAGACATAGAACCATTGTCGAGAGGTGGCTTGGACATGTAATGGTAGTGCTCAACTAGTGAAGACGAAGGAGCTCATTGAATATGAGAAATGACATAGTGTCATATGTCTTGGTGGAGAAGATCAAGAGGCGAGACTTGGCTATGAAGAACCAAATTATTGACCAAATTTATCATGCAAAACAGCAATAAAAAAGCAAGTGCCTAATTGTCTCATCTTTGTGACAAAAGCAACAAGTTTTGTGTCCTTGTCGATTATGCTTAGCTAGGTTACTTTTGTGAGCACTACTCCCCTACAAAGGTACCATAAAAGTTTTTTATCTTAAAGGGAGCTTTTAACTTCCATAAGCGTTTTCAAATTTGGAACCTCTATGTGGATAAGGGCCTGATAATGTGATTTCACTGAAAATTCACCATTTTGGTTTAAATTCCAGCGGAACAAATCAGATCCTTGCTCAAGTGTGATGTTAGTAATTCTTGGTAAAAGGTTATTCCAAGCTACTAACTTTGACCCTAAGAGATCTCTATGCCATGAGAGATTAGATGGTGAAGAGCTAAGTGCTTCTGCTAAGGTTATCTGTTTGGGTCTAGCTATATTGTAGAGGCATGCAAGGATATTGTTCACGCAAAGTTGTGATACCTAGGCACTTGTCCTCCTAGAACTGAATCTGCGATCCGTCTTTTACTATGAAGGATCCAAAGCGGAAAAAATCCTGTTTTACCTTCATCAAACCAGACCAAAAGTGTGAATCTCTAGCTTTCCACTCCACCTGGGTTAGTGGTTTGGAGCCTAAGTATTTGTTGTGCGGTATCTGTTGCCATGTACCATCTGATGTGAGGAGCTTGAATAACCATTTGCTAAGCAAGGCTGTATTTTTAGTGTCAAGATCATGCATTCCTAGACCACCTTGGTCTTTGGGTTGACATACTACACTCCACTTGGCAAGATGATATTTCTTCTTATATGTTCATCTCCTTGCCAATAAAACCTAGAGCGAAAGTAATCCAACTTTTTTAGCACACCCCTTGGCATAGCAAAGAAGGACATCATGTACATTGGAAGGCTACCGAGCACTTAATTTATCAATGTCCAATGACCTCCAATTGAGAGGTTTTTACCTTTCCAACTGTTGAGTCGTTTCTCAAAATGCTCCTCAACTTTTCTCCAATCTGAGTTTCTCAACTTTTAAAGTGAATTGGAATGCCTAAGTAATTGAATGGGAGTTCACCACCCTTGCAACCAAAAAGTTGTATGTACTGGTTTAAAGCATCATGGGCTTCACCAAATCAATATAACTCACTTTTATAGAAGTTAATTTTAAGGCCTGAAGCTTGCTCGAACACACCAAGCAAGAGTTTCATGTTACGGGCCGTTTCAAGATCATGCTCCATAAATAGGATCGTGTCGTCTACACATTGTAGGATAGATAAACCTCCATCAACTAGATGTGGAACTATCTCATTGATTTGTCTAACTTTCGTGGCCCTCTTTGTGATGACTGCTAACATGTCAGCCACAAGATTGAAAATGAGTGGAGATAATGGATCTCCCTGTCATAGCCCTTGTTTAGTTTGGAAAAAATGACCACGTCATCATTGACATTGACAACAACACTACCACCTGATACGAAGGACTCCACCCATGATATCCACTTAGACGAGAAACCTTTCATAAGAAGTGTATGTAACAGGAAGGGCCACCTTACTTTTATCATATGCCTTTTCAAAATCTATTATGAAAATCACTCCATTTTGTTTCCTTCGATGTAATTCATGGATTGTGTCATGCAAAATGATAACTCCTTCTAGGATGATATTTCGCCCTCGCATGAGAGCTGTCTGAGTTGGGTTGATTACATGGTCTACCACTGTGTTTAGCCTTTTTGTTGCCACCTTGGTGAAGTTTTTAAAGCTCACATTTAGCAGACGAGCATATGCATTACAACGAGAGGTTGGTAGCTAAGGCAAGAAAGCTTGTGGTAGTGTGGAGCGATAGAACTCATAAGACTCTGGAAGATGAGAAAATTATGTTATGGATCTTGGTGGTATGGCTGAGCCACAACAACATATACTACAAGCTAGATCCTACATAATGAGATCCTGACTCGTCTATTTAATAGCTCAAGACCTTAAGTTGATTAGGGTGCTTAGACATTTTTGTTGTCACGTGTACTGTTATGGTCGTGAACTTATTTCGCAGAATATTATCATGTATGTATTAAAAGAACAATTTGATTTAGAGTTACATGACCATAACTGAGTTTTTGTGAGATAATAAAGGGAATGAATTTCAAAGAAGATGTCGGGGAGATAAGATATACAAGAATGTATCTTTTGTAGTCATTTCTTTTTCGGTGTATATCCGCTATACGACTATGGTAGAATGGTAGCCTGGAGGCCCGCGGTAACATACATGACCATTGCCACGGATGCGCCGCACAGAAAATTAATGAGGCCAATAGCATCGAGTGGCAGAAACGAACTTGGCCCATACTAGAAAATGAATTGTCCACTAGAGGGAGCCCGTTTGAATCTCGGCCCAATTCTTTGGTCCACTAGATAATGCCCAGTTTGAGCCCATAAATTGAAACAGATAAGATCCACTAGAGAAGAAGTTAGTATGGTTTGATTTTCGGCAGGAATCGTTTGAAGAGAAATCATTGAAGGAATGGTTTTTCAACACACATCCTATTCTGTTTCTCATTCCGGTATGTCTTGGTCCCGAAGCCATTCGCCAAATCGACGTTTTTGTTTTCGAATAGTCCGTTGCTTCGGGCGCCCTGGATTTTTTTTGCTCTTATGAGAGCAATGTGTGTTTCTCGATAGATATGCAACTTTATTGTGTCCTTTTACTTGTTCTATAAACACAAGACCTAAACTTAACATTAGTCAAAGTTCAGTCTTTGGGCAGAGTGCGAACTGAATAGCATACAAGTTTGTTTTTGTAAGAACAGATGGAGGCATGCATTGAACCAGAAATAAAGCTTGAAGCAGGTCAGTGCGAAGCAGCCTAGCAGGACTGCTGACTGCATCCCGTGTGTCGGGGGGAGAGAGGGAGAGAGCGCGCGCTGTTGGATTTGTAAACGCTTTTGTCAAGACTCAACTTTACGTTGCAGCGCTCGATGCATCGCGAGCTTGCCAAAAGGAAAAAGGAGCGCGCGCACACACGATCGAACACGTCGTCGCTCCAGCTGAAAGCCTGCAAAGCATGCAGTGCAGAGCACTGGTGGCCTCGAACGGCGATCGCCGGCACAGACCACGCGCCCGCGCGTGGCGTGCAGCAATTGCAATGCTTGCCGACACAGCGGAGGGATCCGATGCCGGCCGGTGCGCACGCCGCCATGGAAAGACGTAGTGGTACGTGAGCACAACAAACACATGGCGAGGCGGGGCGGAGAGGGAGTAGTGAGTACTACTCCTACTCGTCCGTCGTGTGCTGTGGACGGATGTGCCATGGCTCATGCTCATGGACAAGTTTGGCGTTCGTATATTCCTTCAGTCGTTGCCTCAGCCTGCTCTGCTCCCCAGATATACATACTCACGAGTCATGTGCAGCAGAATAGGAGTATATACTACTAGAACTCCACTGGCAGTATAGCCTCGACTGCAATCAACTCGTGGATCGGAGGAGCTTTAGTTAATTACGGTTGTGACGCGCAAGAGGCAGGATAGAATAAGGCATTGTTGTATGAAAGCAAGACACAGCTCCATCATGCAATGCAAACCGCCACCAGCTCCCCATAAGCCATCATGAGACCTGAATGAATTCATTAGTCTCCAGTTGATCTGGTGACCATCATTTTATATATATATATATGATGATCTGGTGACCATCATATGCAGTGATCCCGTACAAATTTCAGTGCACCACTCGGGCTCTATTCTATTGTTCTGATGATACAATGACATCTTCCTGGGACATTATTGTAGCTACCAGTGGTAAAAAAATCATGCAAGACTGGGACATACCAGTATCTATGGACTTCATATATTCTTTCGAAAAAAATAGACTCCATATACAGAATATAAACACTAACAAAAGTCGTGCAAGTTGGAATCTTAAACTGTCAGCGTCCCAAACAAGTGTTACGCCTGTACTACGCTATTATAGTTTTATTTCCCAGAAGGGGAATGGCCACTTGTTTTTCAGTGCTACGTCTGCAGATTTGCTCTGCTAAGGAGATCTCCGGAGCTGAGTCAAATAATCATGGAGCTTATTCCCCACTTCACTAGTTGGACTCCAACAATACCTTTTTTTTTTAAGAGAGCAATACCTATTTTTAATCAGGTCACAGATCAATGGGCCATCAAGTGACGCTTATTCAATTGAGAGCGTCAGTACCTGGTTTTGCTAAGTAGCATATAATCTAGAGAAAAAGCATAGCACAAACCCAAAAGCTTGTGTTGGGATATCTAAAGATAATCAAAATAAAAGGGAAGGAAAAGATGTCACCCACTACAATGAATACCATCATGGCGATCGACTCTCCCATCACTGTCTGTACTTTATTTGTGCTAACTAAACCAACCAAAGGAACCGTATCAATAGGGATACAGTCCAAAAGCGCAGAGCATATAATATATATATATATGCTTATCATCTACTGAGACGGGTAAATAATTCGTGGACTCACCGGTGTGACACTAGCTAGTGGTTTTGTTGCTCCTTTATTTGTTTCTACAAGTATGGAGTGGAATTCATTTCAGTTCATATATATGTCCTGTTTCTGTTTGTTTGGGCTTTTACTTCTCACCTTCAAGCCGGCTCAGTGGACTGCTTGAAAAGCTAGCGTTAAATTAAAAGGCTAAAAGGTTGGGCCTGCTTGGTAGAGCTTGCTATGGCTGCAGCAGACAAACAGCAAAGCTACGGTGGTAGATTCATGTTAGCACTGTTCACCATCCGACAACACAGGCTGCGAAGGATGCAGTTGATCCGGTAGAATCCCCAACTCCTTTGTAACAACTCCATCCAAGATTAATATTGAAAACCCACGCTATGGCGCTCCCAATGTGAGAAATATTTCAGCATGTATGGTGTCGAGAGTTCATTTTGGGTTTGGACAGCTGAGATGCATTTTGAGGGGCCTACGTCACGTTGGTTACAATCAGTCGAACACCCCTCGGAGCACTCTTCTGGGATGAGTCTTGTCACTGTATTCATGATCGTTTGGATCCGGATCAACACGAATTGTTGATATGTCAGTTGTTTCACATGAAGGAAGTCCGCTATATAGTCTCTGATTATGTACTATGTTTAACTAAATTGGTAGATCATTTCACGGCCTATTCCTCTAGAGTTGATCCGGTCTATTTTACCATGTGTTTCATTGATGGCTTACCTGTTGATATTAAATCAATTTGGTGTTCAATAGCCAAAGGATTTGTATATTGCTTGTACTCTAGCATTGATGCAGGAAGAAGTGGGGGATCCCACGGAGGTGTCTCGCTCTGTTTACACTGCTTCGTGAAAGCACGAACCCAAGACTGCATTTCCATTACCTTTGTCATTGAAGCCTGAGAAGGTCACTAGCTCCTCCGTGTCGCCAGATTCTTCTCCTAGGGCTATTTCATCATACTCCAAGTTAACAACTCTACAGGCATATACCAATCGTGCCATGGGCCTATGCTATAAGTGTGCTGCCAAGTGGAGCAAGGATCACAAAATGCGCTCCTGAGGTATTGCATGCAGTTCAGGATCTTTGGGAGTCCTTTTCCAGTGTGGATTGTTCAAGGCTGTTCGGTTAATGGTTTTTTGCGGCTGATAAACCAACTGATGCTGTTTTGTTGTGAGAGAAAAATAATATGCTATGGCTGATAAGCCGGGTTGATAAGGTTGTTGTGTCCGGTGCTCCTGTCCGTAGGACTGTTTAAGTTGTGAGTTCTATTGTAGGCATTCCAAATACATTGTTGATTGACTCGGGTACTTCATTGTCTTTCCATAGTGAAGCTGTTGCCGGGCAGTTGAGCTCTTCTATAGTACTTTCTTGTAATGTTCTCCCTAAACAGATCTGGTTATAAATATATATCTTTCTTTTAAAAATCGTATATTATATTATTCAACAAATATTTGGTAGTTGTTCTTTTGAAAGTTGAGATCTTACTAACCCTTTCTTTCTCGGAAAAGGGAAACTGCACTTTTTTTATCGTACTAGTATATAGGAGAAATAAGACTGGCCCCGTTTGGCTTACCCCATATTCGGCTTATTTTTTCAGCTAGAACAGTGTTTTACTCTCACAACAATTCAGCCAGAATAGTGTTTTTTAGCCAGTTTCAGCCAAGATTCAGCAAGCGGAATGGGGCCACTGTCTCCAACAACCTACCCATATAGCGAGCCAAACCCAAAATGCATCGCGTACACGGAAAAAACGGCATCCAACAGAGTAGGCATACCAAGCACCTATTTTGCGTAGAAGGATAGAGGGAGCCCAAATGTGTGTCCTCCCTCCGTCTTCTCTCTCCTCAACCCAAATCTCTAGTGCGTAGGAGGCGCTGGGGTGGGGCAGCCCGCGGCAGTGGCGACGACACCCTCGACGGCGACAGAGGCCTCTACGCCATCGTCCTCCTACTCCGGTGCGAGGGCCCACAGGTGCTGCAGCGCCGTAGGCCAGGGGTGTCGTTGGCGGAGGCGCGGTGAACCGGCGACGCGGCGGAGAAGACACAGGTCCCCTGGCGCCTGGAGCCAGCAACGGACCCCGCCTCCGCCGCGAGATGAGCAAGGCCGTAGCAGACGGGCCCCACGGTACGGCGACCGCCAAACCTAGGGTTCGAGCTCGCCTTGGGGACGGAGAGGCCCCCGCGGCCCTAGCTAAAGGCTGCGCCTGGGGGCGCCGTTGGTGATAGCGCAAGGCGGGGATGAAGGAGAGAGGGAGGAAGGGGGAGCGGTAGCCGCTGCATCGGAGACGCAGCGACGTGAGGCGCGAGGGAGAGAAAGGAACAAGGAGATTTGAAGAAGTTTTTTTTTTTTTGCAATTTGGGATGAGGAAGGGAGAGGTGCGAGATATTTTTGCCTACTAGGACCGCAAGAACTCGTTGGCTATTGGAGAGGGGATGTTTTGGATGTGTGACACTTTCTCTGTAGGTGACCCAAACCATGTAATATGTCTCGTATTTGGGTTGGTGCTATTGGAGATAGTCTAAGGCCTCTGTCCTATCAGATTCGTTCGTGGTTTTCTTTTGTCGTTCATTTCTTTCACCGGCCTTAAGCAACTCCAGCAGTAGAAGAAAAAAATAGGTCTCCTACGTTTGATTTGGGCGCTTCTCCCTGCTTTGGGGTTCAATTTTTTTGCTTCCCAGCAACAGCACCTAAATTTGGGCCCAAATCTATTCCGGTACAGAATGACAAACGGGACCCACTCGCCGTTGTCTCTTTCTTCCTTCCTCTTTCTTCTTCCTCTGGACAGGGACCGCAACCGGAGTATCAAGCCGCAGTAGGGTGTAGGGAGCGCTGGATCCGTGCCTCCGGGTGCCGCGCCCGCGCGGGCCCTGCACCGCCGCGGTCGCTGCGGGCACTACCGGACGGGACGGTCGCCGGGAGGGAGGGGAGGGGAGGAACGGCGGGATCCATGGCGGGCCGCGCCTTCGGGTGCCACGCCCGCGCGGGCCCTGCACCGCCACGGTCGCTGCAGGCACTGTCGGAGGGGAGGGTCGCCGGGAGGGGAGGGGCCGCCGGCCGTCGAGACGACTCCAGGGAGGAGCCGTCGCTGGGGCCGCTGCACCGGGGCGAGCGCTGGGAGGAGCGCCAGGCTGAGCAGTCACGGGGATCGTTCCGACGGCGGCGGAGGGAGCTACGGGGGCTCCCTACCGCGGGATCCATGGCGGGCGGCGTGCTCGCGTCGGGGCCTCGGGGGAGCGGCTCCGAGCGTGGCGGAGGCAGATGGCGGCATCAGCACGTCGCGGGAGGAGCTCTGGGCGGTTGTGGCGGAGGCAGATGGCTCGCGCTCGTGCCATGGCCGGGCGGGGAGGAGCTCCGGGCGAGCGCGCGGGGAGGAAACCAAGGATGGGGACCTGGACCTGAGCCCCCATTCTCGCACAGAAACGGGTCTAGGGGTAGAATTTGGCTGTCCAACCCAATTTCGAGTAGGTTTTCCAATATATGCCATTAAAAAAGTTCGTAATTACACATAAATTATTAAAAAAATTGACTGCACACGAGCGCCATCGTTCTGAACTTCTTTGCTCTCCAAGTCATTCCGTTGGTGTTCTGTTCGTTTTTCACCGTTACATGTGGGCCCGGTCAGTATAAATGTCCAAATACTCTTCTCTCGTCCTATTCTCTTGCTTCTTTAGTCCACACCGCTCGCGCTTGCGCTCGCGTCCGAGGCCGGTGGAGCTCATGCTCGCGCTTGCGCTAGCGTCCGCGCACGGCGGAGCTCGCGGCCGCCATCCCCTCCTTCAGCGGCGGCGACGTCCACGCCCCGCTTCGCGCTCGTGGCCGCCTATCCCCTCCGGCAGCGGCAGCGTCGTCCACGCCCGGCCTCACGCTCGCGGTCGCGGTCGCCATCCCCTTCGGCAGCGGCTTCCTCGTCCACGCCCGACATCCCCTCACGCTTGGATAGATAAACCTCCATCAACTAGATGTGGAACTATCTCATTGATTTGTCTAACTTTCGTGGCCCTCTTTGTGATGACTGCTAACATGTCAGCCACAAGATTGAAAATGAGTGGAGATAATGGATCTCCCTGTCATAGCCCTTGTTTAGTTTGGAAAAAATGACCACGTCATCATTGACATTGACAACAACACTACCACCTGATACGAAGGACTCCACCCATGATATCCACTTAGACGAGAAACCTTTCATAAGAAGTGTATGTAACAGGAAGGGCCACCTTACTTTTATCATATGCCTTTTCAAAATCTATTATGAAAATCACTCCATTTTGTTTCCTTCGATGTAATTCATGGATTGTGTCATGCAAAATGATAACTCCTTCTAGGATGATATTTCGCCCTCGCATGAGAGCTGTCTGAGTTGGGTTGATTACATGGTCTACCACTGTGTTTAGCCTTTTTGTTGCCACCTTGGTGAAGTTTTTAAAGCTCACATTTAGCAGACGAGCATATGCATTACAACGAGAGGTTGGTAGCTAAGGCAAGAAAGCTTGTGGTAGTGTGGAGCGATAGAACTCATAAGACTCTGGAAGATGAGAAAATTATGTTATGGATCTTGGTGGTATGGCTGAGCCACAACAACATATACTACAAGCTAGATCCTACATAATGAGATCCTGACTCGTCTATTTAATAGCTCAAGACCTTAAGTTGATTAGGGTGCTTAGACATTTTTGTTGTCACGTGTACTGTTATGGTCGTGAACTTATTTCGCAGAATATTATCATGTATGTATTAAAAGAACAATTTGATTTAGAGTTACATGACCATAACTGAGTTTTTGTGAGATAATAAAGGGAATGAATTTCAAAGAAGATGTCGGGGAGATAAGATATACAAGAATGTATCTTTTGTAGTCATTTCTTTTTCGGTGTATATCCGCTATACGACTATGGTAGAATGGTAGCCTGGAGGCCCGCGGTAACATACATGACCATTGCCACGGATGCGCCGCACAGAAAATTAATGAGGCCAATAGCATCGAGTGGCAGAAACGAACTTGGCCCATACTAGAAAATGAATTGTCCACTAGAGGGAGCCCGTTTGAATCTCGGCCCAATTCTTTGGTCCACTAGATAATGCCCAGTTTGAGCCCATAAATTGAAACAGATAAGATCCACTAGAGAAGAAGTTAGTATGGTTTGATTTTCGGCAGGAATCGTTTGAAGAGAAATCATTGAAGGAATGGTTTTTCAACACACATCCTATTCTGTTTCTCATTCCGGTATGTCTTGGTCCCGAAGCCATTCGCCAAATCGACGTTTTTGTTTTCGAATAGTCCGTTGCTTCGGGCGCCCTGGATTTTTTTTGCTCTTATGAGAGCAATGTGTGTTTCTCGATAGATATGCAACTTTATTGTGTCCTTTTACTTGTTCTATAAACACAAGACCTAAACTTAACATTAGTCAAAGTTCAGTCTTTGGGCAGAGTGCGAACTGAATAGCATACAAGTTTGTTTTTGTAAGAACAGATGGAGGCATGCATTGAACCAGAAATAAAGCTTGAAGCAGGTCAGTGCGAAGCAGCCTAGCAGGACTGCTGACTGCATCCCGTGTGTCGGGGGGAGAGAGGGAGAGAGCGCGCGCTGTTGGATTTGTAAACGCTTTTGTCAAGACTCAACTTTACGTTGCAGCGCTCGATGCATCGCGAGCTTGCCAAAAGGAAAAAGGAGCGCGCGCACACACGATCGAACACGTCGTCGCTCCAGCTGAAAGCCTGCAAAGCATGCAGTGCAGAGCACTGGTGGCCTCGAACGGCGATCGCCGGCACAGACCACGCGCCCGCGCGTGGCGTGCAGCAATTGCAATGCTTGCCGACACAGCGGAGGGATCCGATGCCGGCCGGTGCGCACGCCGCCATGGAAAGACGTAGTGGTACGTGAGCACAACAAACACATGGCGAGGCGGGGCGGAGAGGGAGTAGTGAGTACTACTCCTACTCGTCCGTCGTGTGCTGTGGACGGATGTGCCATGGCTCATGCTCATGGACAAGTTTGGCGTTCGTATATTCCTTCAGTCGTTGCCTCAGCCTGCTCTGCTCCCCAGATATACATACTCACGAGTCATGTGCAGCAGAATAGGAGTATATACTACTAGAACTCCACTGGCAGTATAGCCTCGACTGCAATCAACTCGTGGATCGGAGGAGCTTTAGTTAATTACGGTTGTGACGCGCAAGAGGCAGGATAGAATAAGGCATTGTTGTATGAAAGCAAGACACAGCTCCATCATGCAATGCAAACCGCCACCAGCTCCCCATAAGCCATCATGAGACCTGAATGAATTCATTAGTCTCCAGTTGATCTGGTGACCATCATTTTATATATATATATATGATGATCTGGTGACCATCATATGCAGTGATCCCGTACAAATTTCAGTGCACCACTCGGGCTCTATTCTATTGTTCTGATGATACAATGACATCTTCCTGGGACATTATTGTAGCTACCAGTGGTAAAAAAATCATGCAAGACTGGGACATACCAGTATCTATGGACTTCATATATTCTTTCGAAAAAAATAGACTCCATATACAGAATATAAACACTAACAAAAGTCGTGCAAGTTGGAATCTTAAACTGTCAGCGTCCCAAACAAGTGTTACGCCTGTACTACGCTATTATAGTTTTATTTCCCAGAAGGGGAATGGCCACTTGTTTTTCAGTGCTACGTCTGCAGATTTGCTCTGCTAAGGAGATCTCCGGAGCTGAGTCAAATAATCATGGAGCTTATTCCCCACTTCACTAGTTGGACTCCAACAATACCTTTTTTTTTTAAGAGAGCAATACCTATTTTTAATCAGGTCACAGATCAATGGGCCATCAAGTGACGCTTATTCAATTGAGAGCGTCAGTACCTGGTTTTGCTAAGTAGCATATAATCTAGAGAAAAAGCATAGCACAAACCCAAAAGCTTGTGTTGGGATATCTAAAGATAATCAAAATAAAAGGGAAGGAAAAGATGTCACCCACTACAATGAATACCATCATGGCGATCGACTCTCCCATCACTGTCTGTACTTTATTTGTGCTAACTAAACCAACCAAAGGAACCGTATCAATAGGGATACAGTCCAAAAGCGCAGAGCATATAATATATATATATATGCTTATCATCTACTGAGACGGGTAAATAATTCGTGGACTCACCGGTGTGACACTAGCTAGTGGTTTTGTTGCTCCTTTATTTGTTTCTACAAGTATGGAGTGGAATTCATTTCAGTTCATATATATGTCCTGTTTCTGTTTGTTTGGGCTTTTACTTCTCACCTTCAAGCCGGCTCAGTGGACTGCTTGAAAAGCTAGCGTTAAATTAAAAGGCTAAAAGGTTGGGCCTGCTTGGTAGAGCTTGCTATGGCTGCAGCAGACAAACAGCAAAGCTACGGTGGTAGATTCATGTTAGCACTGTTCACCATCCGACAACACAGGCTGCGAAGGATGCAGTTGATCCGGTAGAATCCCCAACTCCTTTGTAACAACTCCATCCAAGATTAATATTGAAAACCCACGCTATGGCGCTCCCAATGTGAGAAATATTTCAGCATGTATGGTGTCGAGAGTTCATTTTGGGTTTGGACAGCTGAGATGCATTTTGAGGGGCCTACGTCACGTTGGTTACAATCAGTCGAACACCCCTCGGAGCACTCTTCTGGGATGAGTCTTGTCACTGTATTCATGATCGTTTGGATCCGGATCAACACGAATTGTTGATATGTCAGTTGTTTCACATGAAGGAAGTCCGCTATATAGTCTCTGATTATGTACTATGTTTAACTAAATTGGTAGATCATTTCACGGCCTATTCCTCTAGAGTTGATCCGGTCTATTTTACCATGTGTTTCATTGATGGCTTACCTGTTGATATTAAATCAATTTGGTGTTCAATAGCCAAAGGATTTGTATATTGCTTGTACTCTAGCATTGATGCAGGAAGAAGTGGGGGATCCCACGGAGGTGTCTCGCTCTGTTTACACTGCTTCGTGAAAGCACGAACCCAAGACTGCATTTCCATTACCTTTGTCATTGAAGCCTGAGAAGGTCACTAGCTCCTCCGTGTCGCCAGATTCTTCTCCTAGGGCTATTTCATCATACTCCAAGTTAACAACTCTACAGGCATATACCAATCGTGCCATGGGCCTATGCTATAAGTGTGCTGCCAAGTGGAGCAAGGATCACAAAATGCGCTCCTGAGGTATTGCATGCAGTTCAGGATCTTTGGGAGTCCTTTTCCAGTGTGGATTGTTCAAGGCTGTTCGGTTAATGGTTTTTTGCGGCTGATAAACCAACTGATGCTGTTTTGTTGTGAGAGAAAAATAATATGCTATGGCTGATAAGCCGGGTTGATAAGGTTGTTGTGTCCGGTGCTCCTGTCCGTAGGACTGTTTAAGTTGTGAGTTCTATTGTAGGCATTCCAAATACATTGTTGATTGACTCGGGTACTTCATTGTCTTTCCATAGTGAAGCTGTTGCCGGGCAGTTGAGCTCTTCTATAGTACTTTCTTGTAATGTTCTCCCTAAACAGATCTGGTTATAAATATATATCTTTCTTTTAAAAATCGTATATTATATTATTCAACAAATATTTGGTAGTTGTTCTTTTGAAAGTTGAGATCTTACTAACCCTTTCTTTCTCGGAAAAGGGAAACTGCACTTTTTTTATCGTACTAGTATATAGGAGAAATAAGACTGGCCCCGTTTGGCTTACCCCATATTCGGCTTATTTTTTCAGCTAGAACAGTGTTTTACTCTCACAACAATTCAGCCAGAATAGTGTTTTTTAGCCAGTTTCAGCCAAGATTCAGCAAGCGGAATGGGGCCACTGTCTCCAACAACCTACCCATATAGCGAGCCAAACCCAAAATGCATCGCGTACACGGAAAAAACGGCATCCAACAGAGTAGGCATACCAAGCACCTATTTTGCGTAGAAGGATAGAGGGAGCCCAAATGTGTGTCCTCCCTCCGTCTTCTCTCTCCTCAACCCAAATCTCTAGTGCGTAGGAGGCGCTGGGGTGGGGCAGCCCGCGGCAGTGGCGACGACACCCTCGACGGCGACAGAGGCCTCTACGCCATCGTCCTCCTACTCCGGTGCGAGGGCCCACAGGTGCTGCAGCGCCGTAGGCCAGGGGTGTCGTTGGCGGAGGCGCGGTGAACCGGCGACGCGGCGGAGAAGACACAGGTCCCCTGGCGCCTGGAGCCAGCAACGGACCCCGCCTCCGCCGCGAGATGAGCAAGGCCGTAGCAGACGGGCCCCACGGTACGGCGACCGCCAAACCTAGGGTTCGAGCTCGCCTTGGGGACGGAGAGGCCCCCGCGGCCCTAGCTAAAGGCTGCGCCTGGGGGCGCCGTTGGTGATAGCGCAAGGCGGGGATGAAGGAGAGAGGGAGGAAGGGGGAGCGGTAGCCGCTGCATCGGAGACGCAGCGACGTGAGGCGCGAGGGAGAGAAAGGAACAAGGAGATTTGAAGAAGTTTTTTTTTTTTTGCAATTTGGGATGAGGAAGGGAGAGGTGCGAGATATTTTTGCCTACTAGGACCGCAAGAACTCGTTGGCTATTGGAGAGGGGATGTTTTGGATGTGTGACACTTTCTCTGTAGGTGACCCAAACCATGTAATATGTCTCGTATTTGGGTTGGTGCTATTGGAGATAGTCTAAGGCCTCTGTCCTATCAGATTCGTTCGTGGTTTTCTTTTGTCGTTCATTTCTTTCACCGGCCTTAAGCAACTCCAGCAGTAGAAGAAAAAAATAGGTCTCCTACGTTTGATTTGGGCGCTTCTCCCTGCTTTGGGGTTCAATTTTTTTGCTTCCCAGCAACAGCACCTAAATTTGGGCCCAAATCTATTCCGGTACAGAATGACAAACGGGACCCACTCGCCGTTGTCTCTTTCTTCCTTCCTCTTTCTTCTTCCTCTGGACAGGGACCGCAACCGGAGTATCAAGCCGCAGTAGGGTGTAGGGAGCGCTGGATCCGTGCCTCCGGGTGCCGCGCCCGCGCGGGCCCTGCACCGCCGCGGTCGCTGCGGGCACTACCGGACGGGACGGTCGCCGGGAGGGAGGGGAGGGGAGGAACGGCGGGATCCATGGCGGGCCGCGCCTTCGGGTGCCACGCCCGCGCGGGCCCTGCACCGCCACGGTCGCTGCAGGCACTGTCGGAGGGGAGGGTCGCCGGGAGGGGAGGGGCCGCCGGCCGTCGAGACGACTCCAGGGAGGAGCCGTCGCTGGGGCCGCTGCACCGGGGCGAGCGCTGGGAGGAGCGCCAGGCTGAGCAGTCACGGGGATCGTTCCGACGGCGGCGGAGGGAGCTACGGGGGCTCCCTACCGCGGGATCCATGGCGGGCGGCGTGCTCGCGTCGGGGCCTCGGGGGAGCGGCTCCGAGCGTGGCGGAGGCAGATGGCGGCATCAGCACGTCGCGGGAGGAGCTCTGGGCGGTTGTGGCGGAGGCAGATGGCTCGCGCTCGTGCCATGGCCGGGCGGGGAGGAGCTCCGGGCGAGCGCGCGGGGAGGAAACCAAGGATGGGGACCTGGACCTGAGCCCCCATTCTCGCACAGAAACGGGTCTAGGGGTAGAATTTGGCTGTCCAACCCAATTTCGAGTAGGTTTTCCAATATATGCCATTAAAAAAGTTCGTAATTACACATAAATTATTAAAAAAATTGACTGCACACGAGCGCCATCGTTCTGAACTTCTTTGCTCTCCAAGTCATTCCGTTGGTGTTCTGTTCGTTTTTCACCGTTACATGTGGGCCCGGTCAGTATAAATGTCCAAATACTCTTCTCTCGTCCTATTCTCTTGCTTCTTTAGTCCACACCGCTCGCGCTTGCGCTCGCGTCCGAGGCCGGTGGAGCTCATGCTCGCGCTTGCGCTAGCGTCCGCGCACGGCGGAGCTCGCGGCCGCCATCCCCTCCTTCAGCGGCGGCGACGTCCACGCCCCGCTTCGCGCTCGTGGCCGCCTATCCCCTCCGGCAGCGGCAGCGTCGTCCACGCCCGGCCTCACGCTCGCGGTCGCGGTCGCCATCCCCTTCGGCAGCGGCTTCCTCGTCCACGCCCGACATCCCCTCACGCTTGCGGCCGGCAGAGCCCCGCTCGGCAGAGCTCGCGCTCGAGCTCGCGGCCGCCATCCCCTCCGTCAGCGCTCGTGCTCGCGGCCGTGGGTGTGCCCGCCATGCTGTGCCGCTACGCTCTCTGCGCCGGGGCGACGTGCCGGCGTGCCTCCCGCGCCGCCGCGGCCAAGAAGAAGGAGATGGCGGTGCTGCTGATGGTGGCCGCCGCCGTCGGCGTCGTCGCCGTGTTCGGGGGGCAGCTCCACTCTGACCACAGCGCCACCTCATCCAGGCTAACGCGCGCGAGCTCGCGGTCACGGTGACCGCCTCGGCGCTGCTGCTCCGCGCGGCCGCCCAGCCTAGCCCCAGCCACCGCGAGCGTGGGCGCGAGCGAGCTCCGCCCCGCACGCACGAGAGGAGAGAGAGTTTGAGAGAGAGAGATGATAGGGATGGGAGGGGTATTATGAACATTTTGACTGACCGGGCCTACATGTAACGGTGAAAAACGAACAGAACACCGACGGAATGGCTTGGAGAGCAAAGAAGTTCAGAACGATGGTATTTGTGTGCGGTCAAATTTTTTAATGGCTTGTGTGTAGTTACAAACTTTTTTAATGGCATACATGTAAAAGCCTCAATTTCGAGACCTTAGGCGGTCTCCATCGGCGTAGGAAAAGGGCGAGTAGATGTAAAATACGTCGTGCATAGTATTTTGCGTCCTAAAAACACGCTTTAACAGATGACGCAACCAAAGCACCTATTTTGCGTACCAGACAAGTCGGAAGGCAAAAAAGCGTCGTCTCTCTCCACGACGCAAAGACACTGTAGTGGACCCGTAGGAGGCGTCGAGGTGGAGCAAACGACGACGGGAAGGGAGGCTCGGGGGAGCCGCGGCCACCGGTGGTGCCCGCTTCGCCGCTGGCGTAGTATCAGAGGCACGGACCCCGGGCGCGCTCATGCTGATGCGCCGCGCACACGCTGCGGGGATCCGCCGGCGCCGCCACCCTGAAAGCGAAGGCGCGAGAGAGATGCGCGCAGCGGGGGGAGGGGAGGCGGTTGCGCCCAGCGCGCGGGGCTTGGCCACGCCGGTGCGCGCGGAGGCTGACCGATGCGGCCGTAGATCTGGAGAGAGGGAGAGGGAGAGGAAGAGAGAGAGGCGCCGGCGGGCCGCCCACGCCGTTGGCCGCCCTGGCTGGCCGGTGCGCTGCCGCCTCGTCCTATCCGCCTGGATGCGCCGCCGCGTGGAGAGAGAGAGGCAAAGAGAGAGGAGGTCGAGAGCAGAGAGAGGGAGGAAGGAGGCGGAGGGGGAAGCGGCTGCCGCTGCGCCACCCACGGTGGTGCGCCGTCGCCACGCCCGCCGCCGCCTGGGAAGATTGAGAGAGAGAGACCGGACGGTTTCTTTTTTGAGAGATTTGGCTGCTCGGGGATCCGTTGGAGAAGGCGAGATTAGGGTCCGTGATATTTTCACTGTAGGTGACCTGTAGTATTGAATTTGGGTTGTTTCTGTTGGAGACAGTCTTAGTAGAGACTCAGCTGGAGAACATTTTTTTTACAAGAGTCCTTATATTTAGTTACTGAGGGTTTAAGCAGGATCCGGTGGAGTTGCTCTTACCGTTTGCTGTTGGAGCCATCTTGGATTCCTTTGTAACGACATCACTGAACTGCACTAATCGCCCCCACAGTACCCTGTACCCTGGTAGCGACGGTACAGACTGAACGACTGCATCTGCATCCTGTTTCGAATCCATTTAATAGGTTGTCTGAGCCAAATCATTCAGCCTTGACAGAACGTCAGAACCTCCTTAATATCTTTGCCTCAACGTCACTCTCTCCAATCTCAAATTATTGCTAATTGGCCATCAGATTAAAGAGGGGGCTTCGACGAACTGCCGAGCTGGGTTCAGGTTCAGCGAAAGAAATCAAATGACACCCCCCCAATTTTGGCCGAATTTTTTCGTCCCGCAGCGAATGCCTGCGCAATTTGAGAGCTCGACGGATGGATATCATGGTCATGGCCGGCCGGGTGGGTGGGCCCCGGCGTTCCGGCAGCGTCCCTGTCCTGAGCGGGGCCCGCTCGGGGCCTCCAAAGTCTATCACTCACACGGCAGCAGACTCATCACGGACGGCGACTGGTATAGAGTGCGCTAGGCCCACAAGCTGCGGGCCCCACGGGTGATGATGGGGGCCCAACCGTGCGTGAGGACACTGCGGGGGAAATTATTGAGTACAGTGAACGTATTACTGGTACTCCCCCCACCTACTCCTGTCGCTTTCCCCCCTCTCACCGCCACGCGGGCCCCGTGGCTCCCCTTATTTTGCGGTCACGCCCTTGAACTTTTCGGTACGGTACGGAGTACGTGGATGACTCACAGGGGTCTGGACGCAAATAATAAACCCGCGGACCCGCCGGTGGGCCCCTATGCCCATTAGTGGTTGGTGGCATGCGTCAACATCAGGGAGGGTCCGGGCCTGACGTGGTGCGTCCTTGTCGTGTAGCGCGGGGCCGGGGCCGTGCGGGCCAGGCGCCCCTGCGAATGGCGGGCGCACACGCGGGCGAGGGCCACGTGACCGGAGGGTGGACTTCCCCGGGAGGGCAGGGCGCGTCGCTGTTTCCGCCGAGACGAGAGGACCAAAATGCCCCTGGCGCCGCTACCACGACGGAGCTGAGGCTGTAGCGGGCACACCAGTCCACAGACTCACTCGACGGGAGGCTCCATGCCTCGTGGCATCTGTCTACGGGTGCAGTTTATTCTGATGGTGACGATGGCTACGAGTGCAACTAATTTTTGTTTTGCTGACAGAAAAATAAATAAAAGAGGCGAGGTCCTGGTGACAGCAAAACAGGAGTGAGTGTGCGTGTGTGTCTATATATATATATATATATATATATATATATATATTATGATCCGCTATACGTGTAGCGGAGTCCACAGATTTGATCTGGCGATTGCGAGATACAGTGAGCGTCTATGCTGGGTTTATAAACAGGGGCGGACACAGCGGTGGGACGGGAGCTCCCCTATCCGTATCGTAGCAGTGGAATCTTTGTGAAGTCCCCGTAAAATATTTTCTGAGTCCGTCGCTCTTTATAAATATAAAGATGTGCGAAACGATGGATGACGTACTACACGGCAGCTCGGTAGTCACGGAGTTGGTCAGCAGTTCGCGGGAATAGACTGAAAGCATAGTCATTACCCGTTAGAATGATGTACTATAGTAGTGTGGCATAGTTTGACAAGGAAGAACCTGCCATGATCTGCTTTTCTTTACGGTTTTCCTTTTTATATATTTTTTTCACCAAGTCAAAACTAACCTTAAAGGTTTATTTTAAGAAAAAATATTCTAAATTATAGTGTATATCTAGATGCATAAGCAGGAAAGATATAGTGTATACCGAAACAAACACTCTGGCCATTGAGATGGCTTTTAGAAACAGGAAAGCCAACTTGGAAATGAAGCAAATCTGAAAACATGTTTTGAGGAGTTTTTCTTCTTCTGATTTTTGGTGTGCCGAGAGACTAACAACTTATTATTGCAAAAATCAATAACAAAAAGTCAATTAGAAATCAAAAGCTAGAAAGTTCTTGAGCTAAAGGCTTAATAACTAGTACAAGAGTCAAATAAAAAGATCCTGAGCACTAAAAAGTAGAGCAGCGCCCTCTAACCAAGAGCAGACAGCCTGTTCGGTTGGCTGGTTCGTATCGTTGCTGGTGCATAAAGAAATACGACTAATTAATTTATGTGAGAGAAAAATACTGTTCCGACTAAAAATTTACAATCGTTTACGACAAAAACACCCAAACGAACAGGCGGGGAGGTGCTCGTATAACTCATTCAAGCTACAGTAGTCTGATATTTCCAGCTGCAACTGCATTGCGTCCGAGCCCACAGAACAAGGACGGGGCCCACGCTCCAGGCGTACAGTGGGCGGAACGGAATCCAGGAACCGGGGAGGAGGAAGCAAGGGGGTATTCCCGTCCATTCCTCCCACCAAGCCGCGCCGCTCCAAAAACGCCGTCATCATCACCAGCCGGGCGAAGGACGGGAAAGAAGGGGACAACGCCCACACCATCACCGAGGGGAATAAATAAAAGAGGAGGGGCCCCTCTATGTTCCCTAAAAAAAAAAAAAAAAAAAGAGGGCGCGGCACGCCTTCCCAGGAGCCCCGCGTGGCAGCCCAGATCCGTGCATGCGATGCCGTGTGCGCACGGCCGGGGGACACGAGCCACCCGCCCGCCTACGCGTGTCCTCGCACGCGTCCCCCAGCCACGGCACACACACACACACGGGGGGAGTGAGTGCGCGGGGTCCACCTGCCAGACACACTTCTCCCACTGCCCCACTGTAGCGGGTAGACTGTGTGTGCTGCGTCGCCCTGTGTCTCTCTATACGAGTAGTCTATCGCACCCGCTCTAGAAGGTTCAACGGTGGTGTCAGCGACCTGAATTGTATTCTAGGCCTTGTTTAGATGCACACCAAATTCCAAGTTTTTTCACTCTCTCTCCATCACATCAATTTTTAACCGCTTGCATGGAGTATTAAATGTAGGTAAAAAAAATAACTAATTACACAGTTTAGTTGGAAATCACGAGATGAATCTTTTGAGGCTAGTTGGTCTACGATTGGACAATATTTGCCAAATAAGACAAAAGTGGTACTATTCATCGGGTTGCAAAAATTTGCAAAGAGAACAAGGCCCTAATCGGGGTTTAGCTGGTCCATTACGATTGTTTAGTCACACGACTGTCTAGTAGGTGGATGCCTAGTACATTTTGAATTGACAGCCGGAAAGGGACACGTTTATCTTTTACGGCTACTCCAACCTCGCAGATATTTTGCTTTGTTTACCGCGTCTTCATGCCATTCAGCGGAGGCACTGGGTGGGCAGTGGCGGCCACTGGCTGAGCTCAGGTCCGCTCAGCTGAGTGGCTTTGGTGGACGCGTTTTGAATTGGACCAGCCATCCAGTCATTTGAGTCCTAGGATTGGTCCAAATTCCAAACCTCGTTTCATCGAAATCACACTGACCGGTAAACAGTCCTACTTTCTCACACTGACCAGTCATTTGAGTACTCCCACGCAAACATCAAGAGAACTACTAGTACTACTCACAGAGTTTTAGCCGTGAAACAGTCCTACTTTTTTTTCAATCATAGAATAACGTTTCCGCTTACATCAAATTAGTCATACAAATCGGCCACGGCAGCGCTAAGCCCCGCCGAAAAGAGCCCAGCCAAAGCACACGAAAACGGGTAACGAGTAACGACGCCCGATAATTTCATTTTTCGATCACATTCCATTCACCAAACAGACGCGCATGTTCCGCCAGCATCCAAGTCACCAAGTGGCAGGAACTGGGAGGAAAAGAAGCAAACGAAACGATGTGACGTGACGTGATGTATTGGCCGTGGCAGACTCCCATGCTGCTCCACCCAAAAGCCAGCCAGCACAGCACACCATTTTTCTCTGAGTCCATGGTTTTCAGCGAACAGATCGTCCTATCCCCGTCGCCTTCCGCCCCACCTCCACCACCACAGCTGGTTGCTACTCGTACACTTTATTCTACGGAGTACACGCTTTTCTTCTTTCTAGAACACAGTTACTCTATCTCGGCTACATTTGCTCTACAATTTGAGGAAAGAACGTAATTCTAGCACAGTATCGTAGTTTTATATTTTAAGTTTCATTAATTATAGATAAAAAATATCAATATTTATGATATCAAATAAATATTATTAGATTAATTATAAAATGTATTTTTATAAATTATTATGGATCCGTAAATTTGAATAGTATTTACTAGAAATTTGATCAAACGTGAACTACTTTTGCTAACATCTAGCTTGGATTATTTTCACTGCTTGCTTGCTCAATCTATTAATTTCCTGCCTAACAACTCTGCTTCGAGTCGGGTTTGGCCATCGAATAAGGAAGGATGCGATATATGTGTGTCGAGAACTTAGTGCGAAGATGGTAGAATATTACATGGAGAAGGCGACATACGAATGAAAAATTAGACAAAAGTGGTATATATGTCTAAACATAATGTTTTTATAGTGGTATTGAAGTGTACTCGGTCAATTTGGTGGGATATATTTCTAAAATCAAGTTATTACACCATTCTGAGATAAAACTTTAAACCTGGTTGTACGAGCTGGCGTACAGATATTGCAACCGCTCCGTGTTCCTCTAGCCACAGAAGGGATGCCAACAAAACTGCTATTTAAAAATAGAAATATAGCGCGCACACGCAAAAAAAAAAAAAAGTAGCAGGAAAAGAAAACCCACAGCAAGGCCGGAAACCGCCGTCGCAGGGGGCTACAAATACAGGAAACCACTCCCCCTCTCTCCCTCCCACTTCCTCGCCTTTCCTCTTCTGCCCCCTCTAATCTCTGGTTTGGACAACCACCAAGCCAGGGAGGAGCAGCCAGGAAGCCAAGGACACCGGAGCACGGGCGCGGCCAGCGAGAACGTCCTCCCGTCCCCTCTCCTCTTCTTCTTCCGAGGTCCAACAGCGAGGCATGGTGGAGAAGGCGAGGACCATGGCGCGCAAGCTAGAGATCCCGCAGTGGAAGCCCGACGGCCTCCTGCCGTCGCCGACGAGCCCGCTGGACCGCGCGTCGCCCCGCGGGTGGCGCCACCGCGACGCCGTCGGAGGCGTCGGGCTCGGGATCCTCGCGGCGCTGGAGGCCGAGGGCCCGCATCAGCCCGCCGCGTTGGCGGTGCCGAGGGTGTCCATCCCGCGGCGCGCGGCGCGGCTGGAGGTGTCGGAGCTCGGGTGCAGCGGGCGGTGCGCCACCAGCCTGTGCGGCGGCAGAGGCTGCGGCCCGGCGTCCGCCCGGCCCGGCGGCGTTGGCGGCGCGGCGTTCCGCGTGGCGGAGTTCCTGTCGTGCTGCGACATGTGCCGGCGGCCGCTGGACGGGAAGGACATCTTCATGTACCGCGGCGAGCGCGCCTTCTGCAGCATGGAGTGCCGGTACCACGCCATCGTGAGCGACGAGTTCCAGGAGGAGAAGGAGCGGAAGCGCCGCGCCGCCGCCATGTCGTCGGCCGCGGCCGACGTGCCCAAGAAGTCTGCCGCGGCGGAGATGGCCGGGGCGCCGTGCAACGGCGGCGGGCAGATCTTCTTCACCACCGGCATCGTCGCCGCCTGATGGGCGGACGGACGGACGGACGGATCCATCTTCTAGTCTAGTGATCACAAAAAAATCCAGCTAGAGGAACCGGCGGCCGCTGTAACATAAACATGACAAGAAAAAAAAACTACAAAAAAAAACAAGAAGAGAAATAAGGGTGCGTGGGTGGGTGGGTGTGTTTGTGTAGAGAAATGGGTGGGGGAAATTTTGTTCTTCCTCTCCTCTTTGCTAGAGGAGGCAGGGGGAGATCATGACGATGATGATGCGCGAGATGAGATGTGTTTTGTGGCAGCAGGAGGGGAAGGGGAGGGATGATGACAAAATTTTCCAAGGATTGTTGCTTCCCTTTTGTTTCTCCTCTGCTCTGCCAAAGGAATAACATTTTCTGCCCTCTGTTCAAGTTCAATCCGTCCCTCTATCTACGAGTATTTGATGAATCGTCTTGCGCTTCCTTTCCGGTTGTACGCTTTGTACCACTTGATGACGAGCTGAGCCTTTGCTCAGATGGTAAAAGAACTGAAAAAGTGCCTTGCTCAGGTGGTGCTCTGCTCATCAAGAAACCAGTCCAAAAATGTTCATCAAGAGTACGAGTACAAAACAAAAGTGCCCTGGTGCTCTGCTCATCAAGAAACTTGGTCCAAAAAATGTTGATGAAGAATACTACTACTTGTTCAAAGAAACCGATTTCAGAGGGCAGAGATACCGACGAGGATGCCCGTTCCTGGGTTCTCTTCTCCTGGATGCCCAAACAGTCAACACAAAGAAACAGAGAGCTGCCAGGAACAGGGTATGTACCGTATCGTGTATTATTTACCGCTGGCTGGTTTGGTGTGGGAGAAAAACACAGTTCTCGGCTGGAAATTTACGATCGTTTACGAGCAAGCGAACAGGCTTGCTTGAGGGCTTTTTAAATGGGTAAAGTTTTGACGAATTTACTAAGTCTAATTAATTCGGCATTATTGCATGTGTAGTGTAGCACCATATTATTAAATCATGGACTAATTAAGTTTAAAAAATTCGTCTCGCAAATTAGTCGCAAACTATGCTATTAGTTATTTTTTAGTCTATATTTAATACTCTATGCATGTGTCCAAATATTCGATGGAACCGGGAGTAAACTTTAATAGAGGAACTAAACTGCTGGTCTAGCCCTGTTCGGCTGGTATATAAGTCGACTAGTTTCAGCTAATTTAATAGTGTTAGGTAAGAAAGAATAAGCTAAAATAAACTGACTCGTTGGGAAAAAAAAAGGTTCAAACAAACAGGGCCACTTCAAACCAACCAATAATCGGTGGATGCATCTACCATGCCTGCCACACTCTGCATCTACCTGCGGCTGTGGCCTTAGGCTACTAGCCGATGGCGTATCCATGGATCCATTGACACTTCTAGTTCTAGCTCGGTCTAGCCCTGATCTGAGCCCTGAGCTGCATCAGTTTTACTCCTCCCATCTCCAGAAGGGGAACGGGAATCGGTGGAGACTGCAGAAGAAAAAGGATGGGAGCAATTTGAGGCAAGCGAGCAGGATGCGGTTCAGTGGATGTGCAACCGGCTCAGTTGGGCTGGCTTCAGTTCTAGTCTCTGAACTGACGGTGGGGCACGTAGATGTTGCACTTGCAGTGTAGCTGCCGCACTCCTGCACTGCTCCATCTTTGGCTGTTGCTGATTGATGCCGTCTGGGGATATAGGTTTCCAATACGTGTACGTTTATCCTTGAAGAAAACTTGTTCGTTTAGGGATGCAATGAAAAGATTGATTATGATCTGAGTCGAAACAAAGAAGGAACAGCGCAAAATTTTCCCAGGATTATTAGTAACTGTGACAGTAAAGACAGAGCCCACGGGATGATACCACGATAGCCATGAAGGGTGAAGAAGGCCATTTGATCATACGGTGCACATCAATAAGGTGTTCAAATGAAACAAGGCATGCACAGGCAGGGTCACTAGATCATATGCCTGGTGAAAGTAGAAGACTACAAGGTGGATCATCCAATCCAGTGTGCTACTACTACATCAGTAATGTGCACAGTGCACACTAAAATTGGAGTGGCCACCGAACCACAGCAGCTTGTTGCACCTCAGTATGCATGCAAGTCATATAGTGCTTTTGTTGTGATTATTGCTCAACAGCAGCCAATGCAATTGCACTTCATTAGCATCAACCGTCTGATATATACTCCCAGCAGGAGCTAAGTTCATTTCAGTACTACTACCTTCAACTATCTACTACACAGGAGCTGTTGGGAATGGGAGCTCATCAGCAGCTCCATGCTTCAGGGAGGCTACAGTGTGTGATGATCACTATCAGACTAGGCACCATCATGATATATACCTGTGGAAGAAGAAAAAAAGTACTCTTACCTTTAATGATCGTGAGAGAGAAACCAGCACTCCAGCATTGCTATCATGTTATATTTACCCCCTTGAATAGGCACTATATATATTTACTCCAGCATTGCTGAATTGACACACCCTTAGGTTCAACCACGTCGCTTTAGTTTGTCCCGTCATTGTCATTGTCATGTTATATTTACCCCCTTGAATAGCCACTATATATATACATTTGATTTATATATCCAGGAAACTGAATAAGTGATTATGATTAGAGGATCAGATGAATGTATAACAATGGAAGAACAATCTGTCCGTAGTAGTGCTGGAATTGGTCAATAATCCTGTCCTGTCAAACCGTATAATACTAATTACCACAACTGGCGTAGAGTAATCATGAAACAGCGACGGCCTACATTGCTATTGCTATCAAATGGACCTCAACTTGTTATGCTAGTCAATGGTTATACAGCTGTATGGTTGCAACTTGGAAGAAGAAAAATACAGTAGCTTATATTCTTATATCGCGGTGCCCCGTGTTTTCTCGATCGTCTGAATGAGAAATATATACGGCGTTGTTGAAGGTGAAGCAGTGTCCCAGACGCCATGCGCTCATGGACAGAGACGCCAGGTAGTTTACCTTTATATGTATACAATTCTATATTTTTTTTTCCAGGAAACGGGAAACCAGTGTTCCAGGCTGATTTTGCTGTGCGTAACTCGTTGGGCCTTGGGACAAGGGCACTATCACTGGTGTCCCCACGCACGGCCCAATCCCTTGAATTTAAGAAAGACCTCGCAGCCCACATGAGGAAGGAATGGTAGGGCAGTCCAACAATACCATGGGCCTGGGAGCCCAGCTCAGAAAACAAACAACGTACGAGCTAACGATGGACTGAGCAGGTAGCCATAGAGAAGGAATACCATGGGCCTGAGAGCCTAGCTCAGCAGGCCGCGAAAGGAAACCATCTGTTGCAAACCAATCGAAACTGTTTTTTTTACAACGCTTCTCGTCCCTTCCAGAGCGCTACAGTTGAGAGCGGCGACCAGGGGCGATCTCGCGTTCCCCCATCGATTCGCCGTCGCCCTCGCCTCCATCGCCCTCGCCGGCGTCGAAGGAGGAGGGGGGCTGGATGAATTGACGGAGGATTGTATATACCCGTACTTATTAGGTTTAGGTTAAATAAGTTAGGGTTAGGTTTCCCATGCTGGCGGTGTGGCGTGGGTTCGTCTTCCTAGGCGGCGTCTCCAGCGGGTGACGGCGTGGACGTGTAGAGGACGGCTCCGACATCTACGACGACTTCCCTGACTACTTGGTGGCGACCGTACCAGTGAAGAGCACGAGCTCGCCGGATCTCGAGTTATGTCCCTCCTCTGGATCTGGTCAAGTTCGCCTTTTGCCTCTCCCTCATCTTCTCCGACGAACTCGTCTGGCGAAGATCTTGGGAGGTATGTCTACCGACTCACCGTGAAACAGGGTTGGTTCTTACCTACCACATGCTCTGGTGGTTTCATTCCCCTTCTGGGTGTGCTGCCCATCCGGCGTGTGGGGATTGCTGGTAGCTTTTGAGGCGCCAGATTCCTTGTACTTCGACGATGTGATGGTTGGCTGCCATCTTTTTCGCCCTGGGCATTCAGTGGTCATAAACTATGTCGTTGATTTCGACATACTGCTTTTGGTGCCAATTAAAGCTTGTGTTCAATCGTCGGGATGGAGGTCGGCTTTAAGCTCCAAGTTGCTCCGACCGCCGGTGACGAGGACGATCGGGAGGATGACTGTGCAAGGACTATGTTGTAATTTTTCCTTTCTTCAAGGGTGTCTTTACCGGTTTTAGAATGTAAACTTTATGAAATATATATGAATACAAACCCGGTTTCTCAAAAAAAAAAAAAATCGAAGCTGTTTTTCCATCGCGGCCTGGAAACAAACAACGTGCAGGCTGCAGGACGGTACGAGCTAACGAGCAGGCCGCGATAGAAAAACAAAGCTGGTGAATGAAAACGCGAATTCAGCATAATATATGCAGTTTCCTGGCCGGAAGCTGCTTGCTGTTGCTGGCCATCACCGACAAATATTGGTCAGTATAAATAGCTGGCATCGTTTTTTTATTTACATTTATTTTGTTTTGGTGTGGACCTTTACTGTGCCTCTTTAAGAGGTTTTAGATTTTTTTCTTAGTAAAAATATTTTAATTTTGGCAAAATTTATATATCAAATAAATGTGCTATAAAAATTTCTTTACGAGAAACTTTATAGTGCTTGGAAGGAAGTAATGAGAGCTTTTGTTTCGAGAAAACTAATGTTAGGAGGAACTCAAGAACTCCTAAAAAATATGGGCTAAGACCTATAAGTAGTGGGCCATGAACTAGTTTTTAACCAAATTGGAAGGGTATAATTGTACTTTTGTATTATAGGAGTTTAGCTTGGCCTAGCCCACAAACACAAAGTCCATGAGACCCATCAAATGCAGCCCACATTTAACTTCAGTGTCGACGTCTGCCCTATCCCCTTCCCTGCCGGCACCCGCCATCCGTGTTCTCCATCAATCACCTATGAATTGATTAGTGGGAGTTTGCTCTCTAAAACCTCATCCTCCTTCCCACTAAAACTTTCACTCCCACGAAACAAACACAAGATTTCTGAGCTCCTAACTCTAAATTACATTCCTTTTTTCAATTACCTCCAACTGAATGTGGTAAAATACACTTAATAATTAGTTAATTTAATTTGATGATCAATGTCTGGTAATATTTGTTTAGGGAGGAACCAAACATGGCAATTTTCTTTATTTAAATGTTTTTTAATATTAAGGAATCAAAGCATTCCAGCCTCCAACATCCAACATGCGAATGAGTGTAGAAGTCCAATACAAGTTTCAGGTACTAAGACCGATCCCGTTACAGGGAACAAATACTCCGACAAAAATTTCAACTATGAGCCGATGCAACCACTAGGATAACCTTAAGCTTCAATCCTATTATGGTGTCTCAACCCAAACTTTCAGGTAGACAACATCCTTACTTCATTTGCATTTTCTCTTCCTCCTTAACTGTGACCAATGCTTGATCCAGTACGCCCCTCTGAAAATGACCTACAAGAAAGAATTAGTTGTTGTTCTGTTAAACACATCATCATTTCCATACAACCACACCACATCGCCGCTATGCCCACTATATAGTTCCTTAGCCAAGACCCAAACAAATGGGCTATATCCTTTGGTGGTTGAAAAATAAAGGTGATGAACCTCAAGTTTCGTATACACCTTGCTATGTAACAATCAAAAGTGGATTAAATGAAACTAGCTTGATTTGTTATTTTTTTCATAAACACGATTAATAATGTTATAAAAATTTGACTCGGAACAAAAACCTAAACTATTTTATAGTTTTATAGAACGGAGAGAGTAATATGCATATGCAACACATGATCATTAGGGTTAGGTTGGAAGCTTGGTACCGGGATGGCTGTCTGGCACACAACCTATCGGAGCACGAGATACTCGTGATTCGTTTACAACTGAGATGGAAGTGTCAAAGACCAGGGGCGAGGGCGACTAGCCTTGCCGACGTTTTACGAATTATGTGCCGGCTTAGCTTGAGGTTGGAGCATGTGCCGGAACTTCCGCGCTCAGCTTCGTTTGCCCACGAGGCCACGAGCCACACCGCCCCACACAGCCGACCTGGTCTGCGCGGTCCTGCCTGCACACTCGTGCACTGCCAGAACGGCGGCAGCATACAAGATCTCAAGCATGTACTATATACTAGTAAATTGTAACTTTGGAGATCAGCATTTTAATAGTCCAGGGACATTGATCACATGGTAGGAATGTTGAACTTAATATTTCATATATAACCCAACAGAGACAACCACAAGATAAAGAGTATTAACACAAAAATAAAAATAAAACAATCATACGGGATGAATCTGTGACAACAAATAGCTTTGTGACACACCAGTGCCAAAGCCAAACAACACAGAACATCCCAAAATATGAGCTTGTTCTAGCAACTACATTACAGTTTCATCTTTCTAACATGGCCATTTGGGTCAGGCCACCACAGGTTTGATCAGCCCAACCTGGCCCAGCACCGGTAATCCTTACTCAAGTCCATCATTAGCTACGTCCTTTACATTCGTACAACCTATGTATCCACGCGAAAAACACGGAATGATAGGCCCAAAACAGAACACTTCGGCACATGAGTGTTGAGTCTCTCTATGATCCTTAACTCTGGTCGTAGGACTGTAGGAGTATCGCAGTTTTGAAGATGGTGACGCTGGATTGTCGATCATTGGCTCCCCTCCTTGCACAAGCTCAGATCAGGATTGGCAATCTGAGGTCCCAGCCCGAGCCATGGCTGACCCTCCGCCATCTCCTTCTTCACAGGTGTAGCATCTGAAGGGGAACCTTGGTATGGTGCTTTCGCGGTAAGGCTGAAATAGGGAATACCACAGATTAGAACGTCCTCAAAGAGTTGTACGATTGGAACAACAATTGTGTCATCCCAACAGCAAGAGTAACCTACCGATCCTTTCTCTTCTCGAGGAACCGGCGAAGAGATGCCTTGGGAGCCTGGGGTATATCTGGAACACATACATTTTGGGAACAGTGAGCAAGACAGAAATTAATCATTCAGAGAAACACCGCACACATATGAATAGGGGGTGGACAAGTTAGTAACCTGCCGCACTCTTCTGGGCGTTGACCACAGCAATTGGTGCGGCTGGCACTGCTGCGATCTTGGTGCTGTCAGTAACGGTTGCAACTGCGGGGGAAGGCAGCAAGCCAGGGTTCTGAGCTACAGATGAACCCTTGCTGGCCATTTGCATCAGGTCTTTTGCCTTCTCAGCAGGGAAGTCATCGAACACAAGGACCTTCCCGCCATAGAAGATAGTCAGCTGGCGCTTCTTTGGCTCCCTGAGAATCAGGATGTTTCCAGATGTCAAGTTTGGTAGACAACTTATACACAAGAACAGCTTCTATGAATTAAATTTTTGAAGTTTCAGAACTTGCGTGGCACCAATTTTTCATTGATTAGTTTTGGAGTGCCAGGTTCTACATATTCATGGATGGATTTTCTACCATTCAACCACTACTTCATAGCAAGAAAGTATTGGCACACATCACGGGAACTGTGCTCTGCCACGCTTGACCATAGATTGTTTGGTAAAGTTTGCCTTGTAATCTAAGAAGCCCTATGAAAAATACTCTTAAGATATTCAGTTTCAGATCATAAATTAACTTCTCACTATTTTCTGCAGACAAAGATCTGTGCAGTGTGTGATGATCGAACCATCTACATCATATAAAGGATAAGAGGCGTGATCTGAAACACAGCTCGTTGGGAAAGAAAACCTGGCCACCAAGAGCTGCTTGTCACAGCAGTTCGATTGTTTATTTTTGCGTTTTCAGTCATCAATTGAGTACAGCAATAGTATCATAATACTATCATGTATATATTATGTATATATGAACAAGAATGGCTGTGAACCGAAACCGAATGGAACAGAGAGGTATCTGTTTTCACCAAGTACCTCGCATCAGGGGCTTCCTTCATGGCGGCCTCCGAGTCGAACCCAGCGTTCTGGGGGAAGAGATCCATGGTCTCCTTCGTCGTCTCCCCCCTTTGCGTGTCTTCTGCCGACGTCCTCTTTGCATCGGCTTCAGCTGAAATCGGAATAGAGCACTCTTCTTCAGCAAAAGCTCAGCACATAATTTTCAGACAGGCTGTCCAGAGATGGACAGGAAGCTATCAGATTCGGATGTTAGAGCTGACAGAAGCCGAAATTCTTGATCAAAATCAAATAAAAGTGACATTTTTGCTTCCAGATCAAGACTTTGGGACCAGATCTAACATGAGACGACTGCGGGAGCACCTCAAAATAGCAACTTTTAGCATGAATCGCACCCCAATTCACCACTTCTCCCTAACAGACACTGCTAAACTCCCAACAGATAAAGAATACCTACTGAGCTCCTCAAGACCCCAACTTTTCCTCAACAAGAGAAGAGAGTTCACCTCTGATGGCGAGGCCTAGATCGGCGGCGGCGGTACTGTTCTGCCTGACGTAGCGGCTGAGCAGGCTGCAGGCCATGGCGAAGCTGGTCGCCTTCTCCCCGGATTCCGCAGGTGCCATCGTCGCCGCAGGCCTCAAATCTCCGGAAACAGGAGCGAGAGCCTCCGAATCAACACGAAACCTGCTTCAATTTGCTCTATTCCCTCGCCTCGAGGTGCTGTTGCTCTCCTTCTCGGCTTCTCTTTCCCCTTCCTTTGGTCGTCGTCTGGGCGGATGCATAAATGAAGAGACACTGGGCTTTATCTTTATTTCCGGTTCAGCGATTGCGAGTTGGATTCCTTTCTCCATTTTCCTGCTTAGTTTTATGTTTTTGAGCACGTTCTTCTCGTGGTGGCTGGGAGAGCTACTGTTGGCTCGGAGATGCCCCAGGTGGGCAGATTCCTGGTGGTTTTGGGATGGCTGGTGCTCGCTGTTCGGAGCACTGCGCCTGATCGTGGTTGCGATCGGATCGCCGTCGCCTTCTCGTCTTTGCTTCCTACGGCGGCAGCAGAAGAGCTGTGTGCTCTCTTATTTATTGGAACAAAAAATGTGTGTGAAGACACCACACATACACAGTATACGCCACCTATGCGCGATAAGTGAACACCAAAATCATCTAGAATCCAGTTGGTTTCTAGCCTCTAGTAATGAACAAAGAAACTATTAGGCTACTAGTTCGTACAACTCGCTTGGTTAGTAGGCCACAGGCCCACAACAGCCCACACGCCACGAAGCACACAGCAGCCCATACGCCACGAAGCCATCAGCGCGGTCCTCCATAGACCATAGTAGCCCATATCAAGCCTGGCTCACGCGACATCCACAACCACCTCTACTTTGTTGACCCGGCCCGATTTCGCAGGAGCCAGCGACCAACTGCATCCATTCATTGTGGGCCGGAGAGTGTGTGGTCGCTACAGCGGCCGGCGGCGAGCCTTGGCCGCGAGGATTGTGGTCGATTTTATCAATGCCCATTGGATTAGATAATGATCATACTACCTTTTGCTACTATTTTATTTTGTAGTGTTATTATATATATATATATATATATATATATATACACACACACACACGCGTGGGCTCCACGTTAAAGCTAGATCTCTAAGATGAAAATCTCACTCTCACACATAAAAATGTGATCAAAATTAATTGAAATTGAGCTACTTCGTGTGGTGTATGGATTGATTTAAACATGGCTTCTACGTAAAAAGTCGGACTATTGGTGTGCTTGCATGTATACGTGGCCGCTACGTCAAAAACTGGATACGAATTAAAAAAAAAAACTCAAATTCACGCCTTAAAATTTTAGTGAAATGAACTACAGTATTACATATGACTCAATATAGTAGTTAATACTTTGAGCAAATTATTACAGCAAGATCAACAAACAGGTCTCATAAAACAAACATGAAACTAAAATAAACTATTTGTTATCAGATCTACCCATTTTCTACTAACAGATGATGAATTGAGCTAGAGACATACCCATACCCTACCCTACCTATTTTTATTGGATGAAAAAAAATATTTACCCATACCCTACCCAATGAATTAGACAAGAATTTGAATATGGGCAATATGCACCCACCAACACGTACACATCGCGTCCTCTATGTCTCGTATACAACCCCGACTTACAATTCGTGCTTCATACGAGTTACAATACCTCATGTTCTGTGATGGTATAAAAGTCCGATTTGAACATGAACTCTCTTTGTTTTTTTATTTATATGTTGTATTAGCTTTGTCTTAAGTTGACCATTGATTTAAAAAAAAGTTATATAAGTTCATGACATAAGATTTATGTTTTTAGATTTACTATGAGAAATACTTTTATAATATATAATTCAATATTGTGAACTATAAGGGTTTTTAAAAAATGGATGATCAAAGATATATAGTAATGCTTGACTTAACAAGAAGCTAATGTGACATGTAAAAAATGGGGAGTATTCGTTTGCTAACAAAAGAAACAAACTGTTCATGAACTTCCTTAATTATACGATGCGTTTGATGAACGAATCTTCAACATCAGCTGCCTTCCGCGCGCGTGGCTTGGCCAACCTCAAAAAGTGCACCTCATGGCGGCTGTCGTGGAGAAGATAAACGATGCTGATGAAGAAGTATGTTTGGGTAGGCCCTGTCTCATGTGGCCCAAACTAAAGAAAACAATGCCGTCTTATGTGGGCCAACTAAAGAAAACATACAAGTAGCTTGGGACGAACTCTGCGCAGCCCTAGGTCCAGAGCATACTCGCCCAGGCACAGAAGGTAGCAGGCCGGGACTCCGTCTCCGCGTTAAGGATGGCAGCGGGTCGGATTCAGATTGGATATCCGTGGATTTCGGGTTCACGGGTTTTGGTTTCGGGCTTTGGTTTTCGCCCACGGATTTTCGGGTTCGGATACCTGAAATATTACGGGTTTGGGGTGGATTTTCAATTTTACCTGCGGATCACCATTCGGGGCCCAAAACAATTCAGCCCACTAGCAACCCTAGGTATATATCCTTCAAATCCCCTCACCCCGTCGCCCAGTCATCCATCCCACCCACACGACGGCTGCTCAGGCGCGCTCATCTGCTCGATGCGGCGGCGCCTCACCCTCACCCAGTCTCCCTCCCTCCCTCCCTCCCCCTCTCTCTGGCATGGCGTCAAATCTGGTGGCCGCATCCTCCCGAATCTGGTGTAGCAGCGAGCGTCGGTGCCCATGGCAGCGGTTCGGTAGCTGTGGGAGGGAAACACGTTGGTGTCCTCAACATCCGGCGACCTCACAAAGCGGCAGGCGATCGTGGCGGCGACGGCAGTGGCCTGACAGGCCGCTGGTGGGCTGGTGGCCATGGCGTGAGCACGCGGCGGGCGCATCAGGGTGTGCGCGAGCGGCAACCTCACAGAGCAGGTGGGTGACTGCATCGGCGGGTGGGCAGGTGGCCGCGGCCCACATCGCGCGTGCCTCTGACGCACGCAGCAGAGGGCGGAGGCAAAGCAGACGCCGAAGTGGAGAGCGGATCTGCGGAGGCTAACCCAAATCGGATTTTGAATAATCCATCGGGTTTCGGGGATCCGCGGGTTTCGGTTTCGGGGATGGATTTTCACCTGAATCGGTGTTCGGGGCAAATTTGGGTTTTAAGTTCGGGTTTCGGTTTTGGGTGCCCTAACACTCCAACCGATCCGAACCCGCCCGTGGCCATCCTTACTCCGCATACACCCCACCCAATCCCGTTGAGCCATGCGCACCTTCCTCTCCCTGCCGCCTGCCGCGGCGTATGCATTCTTCGTACAAACATGAACACAAGGATCACGCGTGACCTCGCCTCCCACACCATGCGGTTTCCCTTCTCGATCGACTCTGTAGCAACCTAGAAATTCAGGGGCTAAAGCCTAGTCCGTGTCACATCGGACGTTCGGATGCTAACTAGGTGGAGGGAAGATGAGCTAATTATAAAATTAATTACACAGGAGTAAACTAATTAGCGAATTCGAATACTCAAATCGTATATTTATGATGTCTATATCCAATCGTATTCTATCCGGCATGGTATCCGTATTCGAATCCGAACATAAATATGAAAACAAATGTAATATTAATGATATCCATTTGTATCCGATCCGTTTTCATCCCTATCCGGTCCAAACTCTATCTTTCTCCCGTTTCCATTGAACCGCCGCACGAGGGTAGTGCCGGAGAGAGGAAGCATGTCGTCTTGGCGTCGGCCAGGGCCATGGAGGTGGATGGCGCGGGCCTCGGCGACCAACCGAGTGCGCGGCAGTGCAGGTGCGGACCAAAGCGCCCACGCGGGAGACGGTGTCGACAACATCTTTGCGATGGAACATGCGTGAGGAGCGCGACGGCCAAACTAGTCCTATAAAAAACCAGAAACTCCTAGTCTTGTTCAAAGTTGTTTGAGATTGAATTGTTAGAATTATATAGTGGACAGCCATATTACAATGCCAAGAGAAAAGCTGCTTTCTTCCGCAGTTTCACAGTTTATTCAGGCTTCTAGTGTCGAAGAGTAAGTTTCGATGCCACGCCTGTTACTGAGGGAACAGAGAGCACTGGACGACGCAGAGGCGACACCGCTCCTCACGTGCACGAGCATGACGCTGCCTGCGTGCGGTGAACCGGCGGTTCCCAGCGGCGTGTGACACTGCCGTGACGACGAACGTCAGCTCAGCCTCCCGGCTCTCAGGACGTGTGATCCGGAGGACGGAGGACTGGTGGTGCCGCCGTGCTCGATCTGTTGGCTGCCAGCGCAGGACAACCGCTGGGAATGGTCGCCGCCCGTCTCCTTCAACGAGGAAATGAAACGAGCAGGCAGCTGGGCACCCAAAAATATAGGATCCGGGAGAGATTACTTTGGATTTGGGTCAGGGTCGCTGGGCTTGGACGGGCCAGGCAAAAGAGAAAATAATTAAAGGAAAAATAATTGGCTAGATAGGCTGCTTTTAGATCATGCAATTTTTAGAAAGAGGAGTATTGGAGCAGTGGCCAAAACCTTTTTTATTTCAAATATTTTTTTGAGTTAGTTTAGAGTCTCAAATATAAATTACAATATTTGTTGAAATGGATACAAATGGATCATACCAACCACTTGATTAAGAGTGATTTTGAGCTGGACTGGTAATAAGCAATGATTGAGCGAGGCTTGAGGTTATGAGTCTGATCCTCGTGGCTACATGCAAGTGAAAACCACGTGACTTTTGAGCTTCCCTGGGTTAAAAATGTTTTTGCTTTTTTTTTTGGGTTTGATTTACAAAATTCTTTAAAACAATTTCAAGAGGCAACTAGATTTCAACTAGGCGTGGATAGGTTTGGGTCTGTCTCTAGAATTCGATTTCTAGATACGGTTGGATATTCACCTCTATAAATTATTGGTCTCTAGAGATATACTTAGTAGAGATGAGCCAAATAGACGCCTCTAAAAATGCTTTCGTAGTGCGTAGCACCGTCACTGTTCCTCAAGTGGTCATGTACAGTACATTCAGAGGGATTGTGCAAACCCATGATCCACTATGAGCATTTGCTATGCTACACGATTTGATCTTTATTTTCTCTTCCAATATATTCCATTTGTTCTAAATTATAAGTCATTCTGGCTTCTTTAGATACATAACTTTTACTATGTATTTGGACATAATGTATATTTAGGTGTATATCAAAAGCTATATGACGAGAAATATCATAATGAGTTAATGACTTATAATTTAGAATGGAGGGGTATAATTTATAACAATAAAAGATTAATCATTATTTCTAAATACCCTACAGCTTATGGAGAAATAAAAAGTTTCTAAATCTGGAGGGGTCGAAGACCCTACAGCTATATGGAGTATAATTTTTTTATTCAGCTTTTGATGGGGTAGATGCTATTTTCCACACAGCCGCTGCGGATCCTGGCAAGAACAACTTGCAACTTCACTATAAGGTCAATGTGATCGGTGAGTAGAAGAAGAATCATGACACCAATTACGGACTATTCAATACCTAGTAACCCTAACTGTATGATCAGGCTTTAACTCTGATGTGGTACTCTGTTCAGTACAAATTAAAGCACGCTGCGTATCGCAAAGTTGATTGTATTGTTTTCTTGTCAACAGAGTTGTTAAAAAGATAAATAGTTGTACAACCAATAAGTAATAGATAGTTTCAAAACATAAATAGGTATACTTCCTTTTTCTATATTTATTTAGATTAAAGCCAACCTTAAGGATTATCACTAATACAAAACCATTTTTTTTCCAACATGGTTACTATTTATAGCTGCTCTAAAGATAAAATTATATTTCTAGAGGTAGTTGATGACACTAACCACTTCAAAAAAACATTTCATATTTTTTAGAGATGATTAGTTTTACCAACCGCCTCTAGAAATACTATTTATAAATACCATTTATAAATGTGGTTCGCATATAGGCACCTCTAGGAATCCAAGCTCCACTCTCCTTCAAAAAAGGAACTCCAAGCTCCACCAGACCACCACCGTACCGTTCAAAATTTCCAAGAGAAAAAAAGCAAATATGGGGTTCACTCATTCACTCACTATTGTCTCACCATCCTCTTTCTCTTTTATCACTGCCACCTGCCTTACTCTTTTTCATGAACACTTATCTCTTCTGAGCACGAGCCGAGGCTCGAGTGGCTAACGGTGGCAGTGGCCATGGCCATGCAGCCGCGCGCGGGTTCAATTCCTTCTGAACTCATGTCTCACACAAGACCATGGTCCTCATAAACAGTAGGGTCATTTGAAGTCATATATCATTATAATTTTTATGCTTATGAGATATGGATTTAGAGACTTGTCATTATAATTCTTCTCCAACTTAAATCATACCATTTTCTACGGATTCGACAGCATTGGGCAAATGCACATGTGACTAAAAACTATTGTATTCTTGTATGGACCAAAATACCCCTGTTGCTTCTCCCTCCCTTCACTCGTTGATGCATGGGTCCCACATGTTAGCTTCCGACAGCATGAACACCATGCTCGCTGTCATGTGCCATGGCCTCCGGTACCCGCGTGTAACGGCCGCAGACCGACACATCGGCCTAGCACCCGCTCGTTGCTCCCTCTACGCACTTTGTGGCCTCGCCTTCTCTCCCTCCCCCTTGGTGGTTGCGGCGCTGTGGCCCTTCCTCGGTGCCATCCGCTCTGAGGACGCAGATGCCACCATCACCTCCGCAACGCTTGCCGCACTCCATGAGGTCATGTCCCTCACATGCCCGTGCTCCGGGTGGTCGTCAAGCCATCACCTGCCGCTGAGGAGGTCGTGCTCATTGCGGAGCTCAGGGACAGCCATGCTACCACCATGGCTATCGCCAAAGGCAAGGACGCTATCGCGCAACTGCCGCCCAGACCGTCGACATAGCCATATGTGATGCTCAGCCTCGCGTCCACCACGATATGACGCCGGCCATGCCCACGTCGTGTATGCCGGAGCGTTCAGCCTCGTGTCCAACTTGCTCGCGCTGTGGATGGGGCGGTGGAGGGGGTGAGGATGGCTGGAGATTGAAGAAGCTGACATGTGGGACCCACCCATCAGTGAGTGAAGGGGGAGGAACAACCGGGGTATTTTGGTCCATATGGGAATACAATAGCCTTTGGTCAACTGCACATGGGACCAATGCTGTCAAATACGTAGAAAATGACACGATTCATGCTGAAGAAGAATTATAATGGCAAGCCTCCAAATAGATGAATAGTAATGACATATCTCCGAAGTGCAAAAATTGTAATGGCATGAATCCAAATAACCCTAAAAAGTATGTAGTCTTTTTCGCTTAGAAACCTCACTGTCGACGAGTCTTATGATAGCACTGAGCGATCCCCTATCAAATCTCTTTCTCTTTCGTTGTAACCCCTGATTTGGGTGCTCTTAAATACAAAGAACAACCACACTGCTAGACGTAGGGCTCCGATAGCCTGAACTAAGATACATCGACATGTCTTCTCTTGTGTTCTTGAGTCCACCGAGCCACCAGAGACCCACACTCAGTGACACCCGACGTACAACGATGCTTGCCGTGACAACTACCCCGTGATAGAACCTTCGACGCGGAAACCGCTCGATCGGAGGTCTCCCGTTAGAGGCAAATGAGGGTTCTCCTAGCGGGCGAGGATAGGCGGGGTGGCTCGCCGGAGGTGCCCCCCCTCCCCACAACATAGACAATAACGTCTGATCACACACTAACACAAATCCAATGAGGGTTCCGGATCAATAAACTATCTAGGATTTCTCGAGTGGCAACTCGACGGGGAATAAACCCTACAATAAAATCCAATCTAAATTATAAGGCCTTATACACACACACACGCTAGCATAAACTAAACAGACTCCACAAGGCCAGAACCTGGTTCTTCCCAAACAAGTGCACGGAAGCACCACAATCATCTATTTGAGCCCAATAATAATAAACAAATGCTGCCATAATGCTAATCACCTACTTAACCATTTTATTGCAGTTAAGCTGTTAGAAACAATAGGCAATATAAACGACGAAGAATAGTAGATCAAACACAGGGGACACGAGATTTTATCGTAGAAAACCCTTCCAAGGAAGAAGGGAAAAAACCACGGGCACCAACCAACAAATCTTTACTATATTGGGTGAGGTTATAAATGTCGAGGATTTATAACTTTTCTTATCCCAAGACGACATCTTATATAGGAGGTATATATAGAGATGGAAAACCCTAATAGGCGATGATTCGGCCCAAGCCTCCCGGCGATGGGCCTCACTTCGCTCTGGCAGAAGTTAACCTTTATCTTGTACATAACTGAATTTGGATCACAACTCAACAAACTCCACCTTGAGACAAATTCCTTCTTGTAGCATAAAACGAACCTTCACCCTAAAACAACAAAGAAATACTTTCGGTGCCAAATAGCCTCTTGGGCTAAACAGTTATACCAACTAAGCTTGAGCAAAGCTCAACCTTAGCAACAAGAACTGGCTTTGTCAACATATCAGTAGGATTATCGTGTGTGCTTATCTTGCATACCTTCAGCTTACCTTGCGCAACAACATCACGAACATAATGGTATTTGACATCAATGTGCTTCGTTGTCTCATGGAGCATCTGATCTTTAGTGAGATATATAGCACTTTGACTGTCACAAAATAAATTAATGCAAGAATCATCTCCACAAAGCTCAGCAAACAAACCTTTCAACTAAACGATTCTTTACATGCTTCAGCAACAACCATGTATTCTGCTTCAATGGTAGACATGGCACCAATGGGCTGCAATGTTGCCCTCCAACTCATAGCACAACCACCAATAGTGAACACATAACCAGTGAGAGATCTCCTCTTATCCAAATCAGCAGCAAAATCTGAATCCACGTAGCCAGTGAGTCCCTTATCAGTCTTGCCAAACTTCAAATAAGCATTTGTTGTGCCACGAAGGTACCTAAAAATCCACTGAACAGCCTTCTAATATTCTTTATCAGGATTAGCCATGTATTTACTAACCAAACTCATAGCATATGATAAATCAGGACAAGAGTAAACCATGGCATACATCAAAGAATCAACAACACTAGAATATGGAACTCTTGACATGTACTCAAAATCCTCATCCGTACTAGCACATTGTAAAGCTGATAATTTAAAATGAGGAGCAATAGGAGTACTAACAGACTTTGCATCATGCATGTTGAAACGATGAAGAACTTTCTTAATGTAACTTTGCTGACTAAGAAATAACAATCTAGAATTTCTGTCTCTTGTAATCTTCATACATAGAATTTTCTTAGCAGCACCAAGATCCTTCATCTCAAACTCACTACTCAACAGTTTCTTCAACGTAGTAATTTCTTTCTTGCTCTTGGCAGCAATCAACATATCATCAACATATAATAGCAAGTATATAGGTGATCCATCAACAAATTTAATGTACACACAACTATCGAATTCAGACCTCTTAAAACCATGTGACATCATAAAAGAATCAAACCTTTTATACCATTGACGAGAAGACTGTTTCAAACCATATAAGGACCTCTTTAATTTGCAAACATGATCCTCCTTATCAGGTACTATGAACCCATCTGGCTGGTCCATGTATATCTCCTCCTCGAGCTCTCAATGTAGAAACACAGTCTTTATATCTAACTGCTCAAGCTTAAGATCTCGCATAGCAACAATACCAAAAAATGTACGAATTGAACTATGCTTTATAACTAGAGAGAACACATCATTATAATCAACACCAGAAATCTGACTAAAACCTTTTGCTACTAACCTTGCCTTAAATCTTGGAGGCTCACTAGGAGACAAACGCTTCTTTCTCTTGAAGATCCATTTGCAACGAATGACCTTCTTTTGTTTAGTCAAGCGCACAACATCCCATGTGCTATTTTTCTCGAGTGATTGCATCTCCTCTTGCATAGCGCAAATCCACTTCTCGCGGTCACCAGAAACAACAACTTCAGTGTACGTAGCCGGCTCATGAATGTTCTCCACCTATTCAGCACAACTAAAAGCATAATGAACCATATCACATTCCTCAATTAAACGTGGATGAGGTCCACAATTCCTCTTTGTTCTGCGATCCGCAATAGACTAATTTTGAGGCTACAAAACAGGAGGTGAGTGCTGAACAATATCATAAACATTGTTATCAACAATTTTAGTTTCCTGATCATCTACATGCTCCACTTGCACGCTAACATGTTGCTGCTCCTCATCAGAACCAACTGAAGAAACATCTATGGACAAGCTGTCATTAAACATAACAGATTCATTAAAAACAACTCTCCTGCTCATGAAAGTCTTTTTAGTTTCAGGATTCCATAACTTATATCCTTTAACTCCAGAATCATAACCAAGAAATAGACACTTAATGGCTCTATGTTCTAGCTTTCCATTATCAACATGAGCATAAGCAGTGCAACCAAAAACTCTCAACTATGAATAATCAACAGGCATACCAGACCATACCTCAATTGGTGTTTTCTTATTAAGTGGGATAGAAGGTGACCGGTTGATCAAGTAACAGGCGGTGTTAGCAGCCTCAGCCCAAAAACGCATGTCCATACGAGCATTAGACAACATGCAACGAGCCCTCGAGATGATGGTTCGGTTCATGCGCTCAGCCACACCATTCTGCTGAGGAGTGTATGGGATGGTGTGGTGCCTGACAATGCCTTTTTCCCTGCAGTAATCATTAAAAGCATCCGAACAGAATTCACCGCCATTGTCAGTACGAAGCAATTTTACCTTCTTTTCAGTTTGCCTTTCTATCATAACTTTCCACTCTTTAAAAGCAGCAAAAGTATCATCTTTATTTTTCAGAAAATAAGGCCACACTTTTCTAGAGTAATCATCAATAATGGTAAGCATGTAACGAGCACCACCATAAGAGGGCTTACGAGACGACCCCCACAAATCAGCATATATATAATCAATGATACCTTTGGTAATATGAACAGATGCATTGAATTTTACCCTCTTGTGCTTACCAAAAACACAGTGCTCACAGAACTTCATCTTACCCATAGTGCAACCATCCAGCAGGTCTTTCTTGATCAATTCTGCCATACCAAGTTCACTCATATACCCAAGACGCATATGCCAGAGATTAGTTTTACTTGGTTCATCATTAGAAATAGTAGCAGCAGTGATGGAACCATGTAAAGTACTTCCTCTAAGAACATATAACTTTGCAGAATTCATATCACCTATCATATGAATGAGAGATCCTTTTGATACCTTACACACTCCACCTGAACCGAAGTGTTTGTACCCCTCGGCATCAAGTGTGCTGAGGGAGATGAGATTTCTGGCCATCCCTGGTATGTGTCTCACATCTTTCAGTGTGCATATCATGCCATCATGCATCTTGATCTGAACAGAGCCAATGCCCACGATCGCACGTGGGTTGTTATCTCCCATACGCATGACATCTCCACTATGCACAGATGTGGCAGAACCTCCTAAATTATAGGGCCCACATGCACCTGTCACTGTCCAACGACCTTTGACATCTATGCATACATTCCCGATAACTTAAGAAGACTATCGGGTGTCCTCGGGGAACCCCGAATCATCCACGATTTCTGAGCAGGATCACATTACAGAGTCATTGCAGTATTACAACAGTTTATTCAAATAGATACACCAGAGTAAAAACAGCGGAAGTCTTACAATAACATAGTTTACAAAATAGTAGTTTCAAACCTCACAAATAAGTTCGATGATTATTACAAAATGAAATAGTGGAGTGGCATTATAATATAATACAAAACACACAATGAAACTGCCCTACCCAAGGGCCACACATTTACTTCTCATCATCAGATCGAACAATAGTCATGCAGCACGATCCAAAATAGATCTGCTCATGAGGCTCACCTGCAACAAGGGTCAACAAACCCTGAGTACAAAAGTACTCAACAAGACTTAACCGAAATAAGAATTAAAAGAACGCAGGAATGCAGGCTCATGGGAGTCAAGGTACGGCTTTATCAATAATCAAAGTTCTTTTACGTAAAAGCTTTTTAATAAAATTCTATACATCAACATTTAAAACCTCATAAGATCATATACAAAGCTGACATGATCCGCATTGAGATCATGAAACTTCACAACCAACACCTTCACAGACCATCCTCAAGTTCCAGTTATTTATTACTACGATGATGAACAGTGAGTTGAGTCTCCATAATCGAGGAGCAACGATGATTCGAACCGATTAAAACCCAGCTGGGGATTCCATACCACACGACATATGCAGGTCCCCGACCTACATATATCAACCTACCCTCAGATCCTCTAAACTAGAACGGGTCTGTGCCACCCGAGAATACAGTACTCCACCAATCCAGCCCATTGCCACATGGGTACATGCTATTCCCGCCATCTCTCCACTCCCAGTGCGCGAGTAGCCATTCTCGTAATAGAATAGCCAAGTTAAGGCTTACCGGAGTATGTGGTTAGTACTACAAAGTCTCTCACCTCATGCAATTCAACAATGGTACGGGCCTTAATCAACACAGGCGGAAAGAACCCGCTCACAAGACCTCCACGTCTTGTGGCTCTCACACACCGAGTCCGCCCGGTCTAGATTTATTACTCCACATCCCCATATCACATCATAACATAAGTAACCAAAAATTCCATTTAAAACTTGCAGGTGACAGGTAATCACCCGACTTTCATCGTTCTAAGCATAGCTAAGCATAACTAGGCATATACGAATTAAAACTGGTAACAGGGTAAATATGGAATAACAAGGTTGGTAATGTACCAATTCAGTTTTTTACTTGACTCCTAATCACTTAATGCAGTAAATAGAAGCAAAAGCGAAATCAATTTGTAAAATACAAGGTAGGGTTGTATGCATCCGGGGCTTGCCTTCGTTGACGGAAAAATCTAGGTCCGGAGTCGTTCCACCGATATCAACACCAACCTCCACAGACGGATCAATCTCCTCAACTACTTGATTAACTACCATGTGCTCACCTTCATTCACTATACGTAGTAACAATGCCATGTTTAACATGATGTGAGATACAAAATATGATGCTCGATGATGGATGCAAAAGTTAACGACTTGAATACAACTTTCCTTCGTGGTACAATTACAAGTCAAACTAACTAAACCATTTTCGTAACACTCACATCAATTGCCAAGGATCATTACCAACTAATGACCCAAGGACATCACTCAATCAAAAATTCAAACAAAACCTAAATCACTAAAGGTTACTATTTGCTTTTATGAATTAATTAATTAATTAATTAAGAATTATGAAATAAATCAACTTGTTCCAATTGACCTCAAAATTTTTCTAAATGTTCATCACATGATAACTAAGTGGCAAAACAATTTTCATAATTTTTGGATACATAAATAAGCCTAGAAAAATCCTGGAAACTCATTTATTAATTAATTGAGTAATTTTTATCACATTCAAAAATATTGAAAAACAACATTTTATATTTTTATTAAATAGAATTCATCATAGAGAGATCACACAAAAATTTTCATAATTTTTGGAGCTCTAAATAAATCTACACAAAATTAACAAATTACATTACTATTCATTCAAATATGAAAAACAGAAAATTCATTTTGAACTACACGGTCGCTGACACCCGGGTCCCACCTGTCATCCCCAACCTCTAGCTTTGGCCGCGACAGCGACGGCGCTGACCGGCGCTAACTCGCCGACGGTGAGTCCAACGGCGACGGCCAAAGTACCAAAACACTCACAACAACATGGCGCATCGATTGGAGACACTAGCTAACTCAATCACGGCACGATTCAAGGCTGACGCCGGCCATGGCGGCCGCAGTGGCACGGTAGCGCTATGCTGGTGAAACGAAGCTAAAAACGGTGAAACAAAAGGCACAGGAAGAACCAGGAGCTCACCCCGATCACGTTGAAGGCGGTGGACAAGCCGGAGGAACAACAGAGAGGCGGGTCAACGTTCACGCCGGTCACGGCGAAGCAGAGATCGTCGACGGCGGCGAATCGGCGACTGTAGTGGGCAAAATGACCAAGCAACAATGGATTAAGTACCACAGCATCGAGATGAAGCCGTAGGTACACTGATCACAGGCAACGGCTCATCGGAGGGCGTTGGCCACGGTGAAACGGGATCTCTGGGGAGGTTGCCGGCTGCGAGGAAGAAGGGTGCTCACAGCGGGTTCTCAGCTAAATCAGACTACCAAAGCTGGCTGGGTGGACACGCAAGAAGGAGATGGAGCTGGAACTGGCTTTAGCTGCGACGGTGGAGCACTACAGCAACGGTGCGAGCTCGCCGGAGATGAGCAAGGCCGACGGGAAAAACAGAGAAGAAGAAAAGAACGACGGCGACAGCGCCTCGGCCTTATAGAGCGACTTAGAAGCTCAAGGAAGCCACGACGATGCCTTCCCTACGCCAGAGCGAAGCCAAGGCCGCCACGCGCGCGCCTGGAACGCCGAAGACGGTCGCCGGCCATGTAGCTTAGGCGGTGAACACTGTTCACAGTAATTACAGAATTGCCATTCATTTTCAAATTCAAATTACTCCCAAATTTGTATAACAACTAAAAAATCTCCAAAAATAAAAGTTGTTCAAAATTCAAAGTTCTACAACTTTGCTTTTAAAACCAACCCCTAATTCGGTCTACATTTTGAAATGAACTTTTGAATTCAAATAGGGGACATTTAAGGAATTTCGCCTTTTCAAATTACTTCAAATTTTACTAAACAACTTGGAAAACTCCAAAAACAAACTTTGTACAACTCAACAATCTCTACAATTTTGCTTTAAGGCTCAACCCCAAAATGTGCTTAGATTTTGAAATGGGTTTTTCAGTTCAAAATAAATCATTGGAAATCAGGGTTTTCGGAATTTCAAATCAGTACAAAGATTTCGAACTTGATTCAAACAATACCAAGCAACACTTATAACATAAATGTAAACTTGTTTTAGTGAATGCATATCAAAGGTTGCAATATGACCAATGCCTTGCAATGCATATGAAGACATGTCCTGTTTTTAATATTTAAACACCTAGGGTGTTACAATCCTTCCCCCTAAAAGAAATCTCGCCCCGAGATTCAAAGCCATAGGGTAAGTAATGGAAAAGGAAATGTGTCAATCCAAAATATCCAAAATCTATTCATAAAACAGCTGAGGTTCCTTTACAAATAGGATTTGCCATAACAAAGCAAACTAACATTAATCTATATCGACGCAAGAAACTCTGGAAAGTTTTCTAACAAATAATCTTTAGATTCCCAAGTAGCTTCTTCTTCTGAATGTTGATTGCATTGTATCTTGTAGAACTTGATTGTCCTCCTTTGAGTAACATGATCTTTCTGATCCAACACTCGGATAGGATATTCAGAATAAGTCAAATCTAGTTAAAGTTCCACTCCTTCAACCTCAACATTCTGCTCAGGCACTCGGAGACACTTCTTCAACTGAGACACATGGAACACATCATGTATAGCTGATAAATGTTCTAGTAATTTCAAGCGATATGCCACTTTTCCATACCTCTCCAAAATTTGAAATGGTCCAATATATCGAGGTGCCAACTTGCCTTTAACACCAAAATGGTTAACTTCCTTCATTGGTGATACTTTCAGATACACAAAATCCCCCTTGTTAAATGTCAATGGTCTATGTCGTTTATCCACATAACTCTTTTGGCGGGACTGAGCTATCTTCAAATTACTCTGTATTTGCCTAACCTTATCTTCTGTTTCTTTCACAAGGTCAACCCCAAAGAACCTTCTTTCTCCGGGCTCAGACCAACTCAATGATGTTCTGCATCTACAACCATAGAGTGCCTCAAATGGAGCCATTCTAATGCTTTCCTGATAACTATTGTTGTATGAGAACCCAGCCAAAGGTAAGCATTCATCCCACTTATTGGAATAGTTAAGGACACAACACCTTAACATATCTTCAAGCACTTGATAGACTCTTTCAGTCTGTCCATCAGTCTGCGGATGATAAGCTGTACTATACAGGAGCTTGGTACCTAATGAAGAATGCAATTGTTTCCAAAAACTGGAGACAAACTGTGTACCCCGATCTGACACTATGGTCTTTGGTATTCCATGGAGACTCATAATTCTTGCTAAATATATCTTGGCATATTGGACAGTGGGGTATATAGTCTTGACAGGAAGAAAATGTGCTGACTTAGTGAGTCGATATACAATAATCCATATTGAGTCAAATCCCTTTGATGTCTTGGGTAGACCAATAATAAAGTCCATACTTATGTCCTCCCACTTCCAAGCTGGAATAGGCAATGGTTGTAATTCTCTAGCAGACCTCAAATGTATAGCTTTCACTTTCTGACAAGTATCACACTTTGCTATATATCTCGCAATTTCTATCTTCATTTTGGTCCACCAAAATCTTTGTTTCAAGTCATGGTACATCTTGTTGCTTCTCGGATGGATAGATAACCTAGTAGCATGTGCCTCTTCAAGAATTGACTGCCGCAACTCAGTAACTTTTGGTACCACCAGGTGATCCTTGAACCATAGCACACCTTCATTATCTATGCTGAAACATTCCGCCTTTCCATTCCTAACTCTTTCCTTGATATGGGCTACACCCTTGTTTTCCTTCTGAGCAAAAATAACTTGATCTTGAATAGTGGCTTCAACAATTATATTGGTTAAACTTCCTTGTTGAATCACCCTTATACTCAACTTTTCCATCTCTTGGCATAAAGTCAAACCCATTATTCTTACTGTCAGGCAATTGCAATAACTTTTTCGACTAAGGGCATCTACAACCACATTTGCTTTACCGGGGTGATAATGTACTTCCAAGTCATAATCTTTAATCAGTTCTAACCATCTTCTTTGTCGCATGTTCAATTCTGACTGAGTAAAGATATACTTTAAGCTCTTGTGGTCTGTATAAATATGGCACGTATTACCAAGCAGGTAATGCTGCCAAATCTTCAAAGCATGGACACAGCTGCTAACTCTAGATCATGAGTTAGATAGTGTTCTTCATGTTGCTTAAGTTGCCTAGATGAATAAGCAATGACTCGGCCTTCTTGCATCAACACACATCCAATACCAATACCTGAAGCATCACAATAAACATCAAATGGCTTCTCGATATCAGGTTGGGCTAATACTGGTGTAGTAGTCAACAGTCTCTTCAAAGTCTAGAAAGCCTCTTCATAATCAGACGACCAGACAAACTTGACTTGGTTCTTCAACAACTCAGTTATGGACTTTGATACTTTAGAGAAATCTGGAATAAAACGACGGTAATATCCCGCCAATCCCAGAAAACTCCGAACTTGATGAACTATGGTTGGCGGTTTCCAATTAAGCACATCCTTCACTTTGATTAGATCAACTGCAATGCCTTTGGCTGATAAGACATGTCCAAGAAATTGTACTTCCTTAAGCCAAAAAATCACACTTGCTAAACTTAGCATAAAGTTGATGTTCTCTCAAGCGGGTCAGAACAATTCTGAGATGTTCCGCATGTTCATGCTTGTTCTTGGAATATACTAGAATGTCATCAATAAACACTACTACAAACTTGTCTAGCTCAGGCATGAATACTGAATTCATCAGATACATGATATGAGCTGGAGCATTTGTTAAACCAAAAGACATTACCAAATATTCATATAATCCATATCTTGTGGTAAATGCCGTTTTGGGAATATCTTCAGGCTTTATCTTGATTTGGTGATATCCTGACCTCAAATCTATCTTGGAGAAAACTTTGGCTCCAGCCAGTTGATCAAAAAGCAAATCTATCTGAGGTAATGGATACTTATTCTTGATGGTCACTTCATTCAACGGACTATAGTCAACACATAACCTCAGGGTCTCATCTTTCTTTTTCGCAAAAATTGCCGGACATCCCTAAGGTGATGAACTAGGTTGGATAAACCCTTTCTCAATCAATTCTTGCAACTGAGTCATCAACTCGGCTAACTCCTTAGGTGGCATCCTATATGCTCTCCGAGAAATTGGAGCTGTTCCAGGTTGCAACTCTATGTTAAAGTGGACATCCCTATCAGGTGGTAGACCGGGTAGATCTTCAGGAAACACATCCGGAAATTCACACACTACCAGGATATCTCTAATCTCTTTGACGGTAGTTGCACAAACTTTGCCCACTGATCTTCTTAAGGTTGGAAGTTGGATGAGAAGTTGAGAAGTACTATCTGACAAACTCACCCTTATAGTTCTATTCAAAGCATCTATAACAGCCTTATGCTGATACATCCAATTCATTCCTAAGATTACGTCTATATCCTGATCCTTAAGGATAATCATGGTAGTGGGAAAAATATGTCCACCCAAGTTTACGGGTACCTGGTATACCATTTCCTTAGTACATAGTCCCCCGGGCGACTGTATAAAGAAAATTTCCTTTGTTGCCCCAATTGAAATTTCATACTTCACCACAAATGTTCTATTGATGAATGAATGCGATGCGCCAGAATCAAAAAGTATAACTGCAGGGTGATTGGCAACAGGAAACATACCCATCATCACTGGCTCCCCTTCTAGAATTTCCCTAGCTTGAATATAAAACACCCGTCCTATCTTCCTCTCATCTTTGCCTTTCTAAGCATTTTGATTGTTATTCTTGTTCTGTGCCTGACCTTGTTGTTGATTGGCAGGGGCCTTCTGATAACTTTGATTAGCCTGCCTGGGATATGGACATTCCCTTGAGAAATGACCAGGCTTGTCACAATAGAAACAGGGATACTTATGACCCTGGGGCGTTGAAGCAGAAACCCCAAAAGCATTTGTCGATTGTGGATTCTGATAAGTTGTAGCAGGGCAGACATTTGATTGCTGACATGCTTGAAACTGCGGCAGACAATAAGGAGGATGATTATGATTTATTGGATGATAAATCACCCTCTGCCTCTTTGGATTTCCCCCAAAAGATCCAGATGGCATACTCTTTTTCTTCTTGAGCTCCTTATGCTGCCGATACTTTGCCTCTGAAGCAATTGCAATATTCACTACCTCATGATAAGTGACATTGGTACAAGTTGTCATCATAGTCTATAATTTGGTATTCAGACCCCTCATGAACCATTTCTTTTTCTTAGCATCCGTATTGACATGTTCAGATGCATACTGCGACAGATGATTGAATCTTCCCACATACTGCATAACCGTCTGATCCCTTTGCCTCAAAGCAAGGAACTCATCCAGCTTCATAGCCATATCTCCCTCTGGGATATAATGGGCTCTAAAAGCAGTATGAAACTTCATCCAAGTTAACGAAACACCTATGGGTTGCATGGCCATAAGATTTGCATACCAAGCACCGGCTGCACCTCTAAGTTGCTAAGCAGCAAAGATAGGTTTCTAAAACTCTGTGCATGGTATAAGATCAAATTTTTGCTCCATGGTTCGAAGCCAATCGTCAGCCTCCAGTGGTTCATCTGCCTTAGTGAACACCGGTGGTCTTGTGTTTGTAAAATCAACATATGTAGCCTCCTACCTGTTATGATGGCGACCACGGTTTCCTTACATCTGATTCTGATTACTTTGAGCCATCTCATGAAGCAAACGAGAATTTTCAACCGTCACATTGACAAGTGCGGCTATAGCATCAGCCAGATTTGTTGGAATTGGTGGTGGATCTGGAATACCGTTCTCATCTTGTGAAATACCAGGAATATACGAACCCCGCGTATGACGCATCTATTCACAACAAACCAAACTTTACTCACAAGCCTTTATTGATTGATAAAAGAGCGTACTACAACTCATTACACTAGCTTCACTTATTTAAACACAAGACCATATTTAAACAAGACTACTTAACTTAAACTAGAACTAACTATTATACAACTCTACTCCCTTCCTCGATCACTTCAAACTTTGGGCTTGGTATCCATTCCTAAAATATTTCCGCCCTCAATATCACTTTCATCGATCATTACTAATTCTTCGGGATCTTCTTCTTCTTCTTCTGATTCACTACCATCGGCAAGGATAACACCGGGATCCATTACATCATCTTGGGGTTAATGATTTGGATCTAGGATATTGCTTAGCCTATGAACTTCCTCATGTAGATAAGTATTATGCTCTTCTAAATCTTCTACATAGAATTCTAGCTCATGAGTTCTAGCTCTAGCTACATTTTCCCTATGCCAAGCTTCATTCCTTCCTTCCACCGTATGAACTAACATACGTTTGCAGTTCCTGTGAGCGATGGTGAAACGTCTTAATTGCTCCTGTAATCTGCCCACCTAGATGGCATCCATAGCCCTATCTCTAGTAGCTTAGGCTAACTCTACAGAAATCCTCTGTATCTCTGCCTGAGGATCAGGCCTAGAGCTGCTACTGCTAGCACCATCGTTCCTAGGGGCAAGCTGGTGATGAGGAACTCCTTTAGGTCTAGTGGACTTACGGGGTGTAATCTTAGTACGAGCCATACTGTACAAAGTAGGATTAATCCAAGTAAAACAATCTGACAATAGTCTCAAGAGCAGTAAGGGTGGACTACACAACTCAACCCATACACACTACTCCCCCAGACTTAGAGACGAAGGAAGTAACAAGTGAATTAATTATGATGCATGAATCGTTCTTACGAACAAAATCATCAAAGCTTATACAGAACATAAACAACATTTGTTTTTATTTAGGGCATAGTAAAATTACTACTCCACCACATAAAACCTTTTAATCAAATAAGGAATGGTGAGAAAGAAATAAGATAAGTCAGAAGCAATTTGGACCAAATTAACAAGTTAAATTTAGTCATCCCAAATCATTTTGAAGTTTTCGTAAACCAATACAACAAAAACTTTGTAACGATCGCTCTGATACCATTCTATGGCAGAACCTCCTAAATTATAGGGCCCACATGCACCTGTCACTGTCCAATGACCTTTGACATCTATGCATACGTTCCTGATAACTTAAGAAGACTGTCGGGTGTCCTCGGAGAACCCCGAATCATCCATGATTTCCGAGTAGGATCACATTATAGAGTCATTGCAGTATTACAATAGTTTATTCAAATAGATACACCAGAGTAAAAACAGCGGAAGTGTCGATAGAATATCGTCGGCAGTCCACCGAGGGGCACCCCACGATGGTAGATTGATCAGTAGAGGAGCGTGTAATCAAGAACAAGAAGGCAACAGAGACACACGAGTTATACAGGTTCAGGCCGTCGGTACGACGTAATACCTTACTCCTGTGGTCTGTTGGTTTGTATTAGCTATCGTATGATTTGCCATGAATTCGTAGGGGGTCCCTGCCCGCGTTATATAGTCTGGGGGGTAAGGTTACAAGTCAGTTAGATCTGAGAGATAACCAAAAAGTAATAACAGATTATAAGAAACATGGGATCGTATGTATCCTATCAGATCTCGTAACATCTTTAGCATATCCTCTCCATGCCTTGCGGGGGTCGCCGAGCAGAATCGTGCCCCGTAAGGCTCTTTCTTGTGGGCTGGGTCACCCCTAGAGGCATAGTCCATGTGACCTGCCGTGGGTATCCGGGGTTGTACCCCCCACAGCTAGTCCCTGAGCACCTTGTACCCATTGTGCAACGCAGTCTTGAGACTTTCTGAGCAGGTGCGAACCAAAACCGAGCTATCCAAATCATGGTCTGACCACCATAAGGAGTCGCCGAGCAGTTGTGAGCAGCTGCTGAGCAGCATACAACATCGCCGAGCAGTACGTTTTGAGCATGGCTTGTCATAAGGGTGTAAGGAGCTCAAGTCCAAAATTAAAAATTCCTGCATGGTAAAGTGAAGTGTGCCCATTTAGAATCCGAAAACGAGGGTAAAGATACCTGGTTTTATCTTTTAGAGCCTTGGAGTCTAGAAAAACAAACACATTCACCGCAAGGTGAAGTGTGCCCACTTAGTCCCCGAGCCTGACAGTAGGTGACGTAGTCACGTGGTGCCAGGCTCAGAAATTAGTAAACTATCCGAGCAGGTAGCCAGTCCCCGAGCGTAGCCTCGAGACAAAAAACAAACACATTCACCGCAAGGTGAAGTGTGCCCACTTAGTCCTCGAGCCTAACAGTAGGTGACGTAGTCACGTGGTGCCAGGCTCAGAAATTAGTAAACCGTCTGAGCAGGTAGCCAGTCCCCGTGTTTCTGGCGTAGATATCGGATAAATCAAACCGCGGTGAGAAATTCGGAGTAATGGCTGTACAGTATCAGTTACTGAGCCTCATTAAAATGCGGAGAATTTGGAGAATAAGTGGCGGCGATAAATGAGTGGCGTGGGCTACTGTGATGCGATAGCCCAAGTTGCGGCCCATTAAACCATTTTGGAGGAGTTGAAGTAGCGCTGATCGTGGGAACGGTTTCCCAAAAACCCTCAGAGTCAAGGGAGAGTAGGGAAAGTGCTTTATAACCACGCCGCCACACACATCGCCTCCTACCTCTGTCAAGCCACCCTGCTTCCTGCCTTCGCAATCCCTGTGCTTCACATTCCGCACCAATCACGAGCATTCGCCTCCAACCCTAGGACCAATCCATAGGAAATGGCACCGAAAAAAGGAGCCGCAAAGTCGAAGAAAGTGGCCACCGGAGCCAGCCACGATGAGGAGTGGGTGCCGTTGAAGACGTCGGTGGCGGATCTCGATAAGATGGTGGCGGCGGGCATTCTCCTAGACTGTCTCACTGCTGGATGGCGGCCAGCTAGTGGTGAGCCCTTCCTGACACCACATACTGATGAGGCTGTAGTATTTGAGGATTATTTCTAGCGAGGATTAGGGTTTCCTGTCCACCCCTTTCTAAGGGATCTTATGGAGTTTTGGGTGATTAGCCTCTGTAATCTGCACCCCAACACCATTCTGCATGTTTCTATCTTTAACCATTTCTGTGAGGCATTTCTCGGTGTTCTTTCGCACTTCAACCTCTTTAGGCACCTGTGCTGTCTGAAGAAGAAGGGGGGTAGCGGTTCCAAGGTGGTCGGTGGCGTTTACCTGCAACTTAGGGATGGGATGGCCAGCGAATATATCAGCGTTCCACTAAATACCTCCCTCAAAGGTTGGAATGCCAGATGGTTCTATATCAAACAAAGTCACCCAATGATTTGATGCGACGTCCACCACATTCTGGTTAATCATATTAACTGGTCGGAGAAACCCAACAATGCTGAGATGGAGCAGGTAATGGAACAGCTGGACTTGATTAAGGGCGTTGAGCTTCGGGGTGAACTGGTGGCGGCTAGCTTTATAGTGCGGCGCCTTCAGCCCTGCAAAGAGAGGGCCCACCCGACATTTGACTATAAAGGTGACAACGACGGTACCCGGGAAAACATAGACCGTCTAACGAAGAAGGAAGTGATAGACCGTGCCATGGATCTATTTACTTCGAATGTCTCATTTAGCTGGCCAAAAGGAACGAAGGCTTTCAACTGCACCAATCCACCTCCTCAGGTAATCATTTTGCTTCGCGTCTATCAGGCTTTAATTGCCGAACATAGGACTGACTTACTTATGAAAAGATCCATTCGCAGGATAGGGCAATATACTTTTCAGACGTGCCGAGAGCCGATTGGCCGAAAGGAGTAGATCCTTGGCGGCCACTGTAGTCCGAAGAGGATGAGCCGAGCTCCTCATCGGATAGTCCATCTCCAGTGTCAGAGAAGGTCCGCGGGAAAAGACCAGCAGTAGACAAGCCGGTCCAAAAAAGGAGAAAAACCGCCAGCTCTCATGCACACAAACCAGGCGGCATTTCTCTTGGAGAGGACTGAGCAGTTCGGCCATGACGAACGGCTGTGCTGGAGTGGTCGGACGATGACAAGGGCCAGTCAACGCTTCCGCCGAGCACGACGGAGGCACCGGCAGATGCTGACGCTCCCAAGCATCGAGCATGAGAAAGTTATGGTCGGGCAACGGCGGACGTCCCGGTGATTCAAACTACCGAAGTCCCCGAACATCGCATAGAAGGGGGTGCCCCCGGGCACCAAGAAGAGCGGCAGCCCGCTGTAGAGGCGCAAGAGTCCTCCCATAAAGCCGACCAAGCAGCCGCACCTGGGGGGTCAGGCAAGCATCGCCGATTCAAGAAAATCAATCGGAAGACCAAACCGTAAGTATATTTGCCTTGGAGTAATAATATTGTTCCTTGATTTCTCCTTGTTATTGAGAAGCCGATATTACGCAGTGCGACGTCGAGGCCCATGACCTTAGAGGAAAAAACGATGACTGCTCCCATCCAGGAGTCCCCTAGCGCTCGACGAACAGAGGATGGGCCAGCCGCCGCTCCCAGCAGACCTAGCGATGGTGAATCGTTGGCGCACACGACGGGCGCATCGGCGACCGCAACTGCGGCTACGACTGAAAAAGTCGTTACCTTGGAAGCGGAAACTATGGCTATTGTTGATGCGCCGGAGGTTACAGATGCGACTCCATCAATGGCTGAGGAGCAAACATCGTCACCCGCAGGGATGCCAGGAGTGGTCGGAGCGGCGGTCCGACCACGGAGCCCCCGGTGGTGCCTCAAGCGACGGTGGAGGAGGACGAGGTCATGGAGATCGAGCGTGCCGCACCTGAGCCCTAGTCCGTCTGGATTCTCTGGAAACGCGGTGAAGAGGTGGTAGTCGTCGAGGAAGAAAACACCACCCGGGAGATAAAGAGGTTGAAATCCACCGTCGCTAGAGTTATGACTCAAATAGAGGTGAGTGCCGCGCCAATAACACCGATATATGTTGTCTGAAGATCAAGGTTTATCTCTTTCATTGTTAATCCGCAGGGGATAGCTCGGACAGCCGATCAACGGCACTAACTGATAAAGAGGATGGAGCCCCTCGCCGAGGAAAATAAGATACTCTGGGAGGCTTTAAGTCTTTTGGAGAAAAGTATTCAGAGGGCCCAGCGCGAGCGGGACCTTACGGAGTCGAACTCGCGGGACCTTGAACATCAGAATGGGGTTCTGTCCGAGCGACTAATGGCTTCGTCCGAGCAGCTAAAGAAGACATACGAGGAGCTGGCGATTGTATCCGAGGAACTTAAGAAAATGTCCGAGCAGTTGAGCAAGAAAAACGGAGAACTCGATAGTAAAACTGAGCAGCTCAACCAGAAGTGCCAGCAGTTGGAGGATGTATCCAAGCTGAAATCCGGTATTCTTTTTCACATAATGTGCTTTGCAGTAAGTGGCCGTATATTTTTTCCATTTCTTATCTTTTGTGCTTGCAGAGCAAGATGCAGAACTCAACCAGCTTCGCCAGACCGTCGAACAAATCCGACAAGAGAAAACTAAGGAGTCGGAGCGAGCCGACAAACTGGCCGAAGAATTGAAAGGTAGGTTTCCCCTGATTGGAAGTGACGTCGTAATACTTTTTTGCTGTGACGAACCATTGTAATTCTTGTAGATTATCGACATAAAACCAAGGCATAGTTCGATATGCTGGTGCAGGAAGCCAAAGTCCAGAAGGACAACTTCAACACTATAACTGCCGCAATAAAACCAGTGCTCGACTGCGTCGACGTTGAACCGGCGCCCCGTCTTGATGGTAGGCAGCAAGGACCGGACACCATCGTTCAGAGATGCAAGGCAGCGTGGGAGAACTTCAAAAACTTCAACCGCGACGCCGTTTTGACCGCCGCTACTCATGCCCTTGCAGTGGTTCGGTCCCATTATCCGTTCATCGACATCCAGTCGATAGGTGGTGGGTTCGTCGATGGGCTGAACGACGCGCAAACCCATCAGCTGGAGGATGACGTTGAGGATGTGGTGAAAGTGCTTGTCGGCGATATAGACCTATTTGGCGAAACAGAAACTGTTGGCGAAGCTTAACGAACTGTCCGGATATTACCGCCTATAATACTTGATTTATCTGGCTATGAAGAATCGTCGTATTGTCAACCCGATGTAGTTATGCGTAATATAAGCTGTGTTCGATCAGTTAGTTTTCACTAAACTTGATGCCTTAGTTAGGTCGTGATCCGTAACACATAACGCGAGGCCCATGCGTATGTTGGAGAAACAGGCGTTGTCATAAGACCTAGGCCTACCACCCAACACACAGAGCACCAAGCTCATAGTATGTTTGGTGGGATGTTAGAGCCTTGGTGTCCTCCGGAGTTACTATTGCAAAAAAACGTGCTGCCCAGCAGCCAACTTGAGTAGCGTGGCGAGAGAAATGGCTAAAGCGGCGTCCGAACGTTTAGTTCATGCTTGAAATCTAGGCCTTGACTAGCCCATAGTCCATAATGTCGAGCGCAGAGGCGCTGACACGTGTAGGACGAACAGGCATGGCCAAGGAACTGCAGCCGACCAACCGTAACACAGAGGGCGGAGCCCCTAAGCGCGTGTAGGATGTAGTCATGGACTGGGTCGTTTCCATTGAAAATAGATGGAAAAAGGTGTGCTGCTTGATGATCGGCGGGCTATGTTGCGAAAATTGGAATGCAAGACCGTCGTTGTTTTTGTAGAAAACCTATGCGACCCGGAGGAAGCATAGTAGGTGATTTTTGGAAAAATCGTGTTCGGCGAGTTGGAGGAGTCGTGTTCGGCGATCGCGAGTTAACGTGTTCGGCGATTTGGAGAAATCATGCTCGACGATTTGGAGAAATCATGCTTGGCAATTTGGAGAAATCGTGCTCGGCGATTTGGAGAAATCGTGCTCGGCGATTTGGACATACTTGGCGAGCGTATTGGAGGCCATCATAGAGTGGCGTGTAGCCCGCTAACGGTAAGTGAAATTTATGATGAGGAAAAATGTAGAGAAATTATGGAGACAAGAACTTTATTAATATTAAAGTAAAGAATACATATCTATGTCATTTCAGGGGTAGAAACGTATAAGGTGCTCTATGTGCCAGGAGTTGGGAACATCGAGTCCATCTGAGTCGCATAAGCGATAAGAACCTGGTCGAGTAACACCTTTTATGACGTAAGGACCCTCCCATGGTGAAGACAGCTTGTGAAGTCCTTCGGTTTTTTGTTTCTGACGTAAGACGAGGTCGCCGATCGCGAACGAACGACCTTTGACATTACGGTTGTAATACCTCCGCAGACCTTCGAGGTACTTGGATGTGCGAACATGAGTAATCAGACGTTCTTCCTCGGCCCAATCAATGTCTTCTATCCGAACATCTGCTGCTTGGTTTTCATCATAGTTTTCTACTCTGGGTGCTTGGAATGCAATATCCGCTGGAAGTATGGCCTCTGAGCCGTAGACCATAAAATATGGAGATACGCCGGTACTGTGACTAGCTTGAGTGCGCAGTCCCCAGACCATAGCCGGTAGTTCTTTGATCCATCTGCCTAGATGCTTTTCTTCTTTCTGATAGAGCCTTTTTTTGAGGGCGTCGAGGATCATACCGTTGGCTCGTTCGACCTGGCCATTAGCTCTAGGATGAGCGACGGAAACGTATTTAACGGAGATGCACCGTTCTTCATAGAAGTCCCAAAAATGATGGCCGGTAAAAGTTGTCCCGAGGTCGGTGATGATGCTGTTCGGGAGACCAAATCTGTGTACGATGTCTTCAAAGAGCTCGACTGCTTTCTTAGCAGTAGCTACAACGAGTGGTTTGTACTCAATCCACTTGGAGAACTTATCAATGGTGACATACACATGCAGGAAACCTCCTGGCGCTGGTTTGAAAGGTCCGATCATATCCAGTCCCCAGCATGAGAATGGCCAGGAAGCTAGGATGGTCTGTAGTTCCTGTGCCGGTACATGTATTTGCTTGGCAAAAAATTGACAACCCTCACAACGTCGAACGAGATTTTCAGCATCGGAGATGGCCGTGGGCCAGTAGAAACCTGCTCGGAAAGCTTTGCCGACCAGTGTTCTCGAAGCCGCATGATTGCCACAGGAGCCAAAGTGAATTTCAGATAGTAGCTTCACACCGTCGTCTTGGACGATGCACTTCTGCAGTATCCCTTCCTTGGCACTTTTCCTCATCAAGCTACCGTTCACCAACATGTAGTGCTTACTTCGGTGAATTAGTCATTCGGTTTCGATTTTGTCGGCGGGTACTTCGCCGTTGGAGAGGTATTTGATGAACTGTTCCCTCCAATCGGTGACCTGCGAAGGTATCGTGAGTACCAACTACTCGGCAGGGGGTACTTCTACAACTTCCTTGTCTTCCTTAATGGATGGTGTCAAGAGGTCCTGAACGAAGACCCCCGGTGGAGCCATGGTGCGAGAAGATCCTATCTTCGATAACTGGTCGGCTATTTGGTTTTGATCCCGTACCACGTGGTGGTACTCGATGTCGTAGAATTTCCCTTCAAGCTTCCTGATTTCGGCGCAGTAAGCGTCCATCTTCTCACTAGAACAGGACCAATCTTTATTAAGTTGATTGATAACCAGCGCGGAATCCCCGTATACCATGAGGCATTTGACGCCAAGCTCGACGGCTATACGGAGGCCGTGGAGACATGCTTCGTATTCCGTGGCATTGTTGGAGACCAGGAAATGTATGCGAAGAACGTATCGGAGTTTATCCTTTGTCGGTGTGATGAACAGAATGCCCACACCGGCCCCATTGATATTAAGGGCTCCGTCGAAGTACATCACCCAGTGCTCGGGGCAAGTGGCGGTGATGGGTTCTTGGATTTCGGTCCACTCAGCGATGAAATCGGCGAGCGCCTGTGACTTTACGGTCGGCCTGCTTCTGAAGTCAATGGAGTAGGTGCCGAGCTCAACAACCCACTTGATGATACGACCATTGGCCTCTTTATTGCGGAGAATGTCTCCCAGAGGGAACTCAGTGACCACGGTGATCTTGTAGTATTCGAAGTAATGTCGGAGCTTGCGTGAGGTGATTAAAATTGCATATAACAGCTTTTGCACATGAGGATAACGAGTTTTGGGCTCATTAAGTACCTCGCTGATGAAATAGATCGGACGCTATACCTTGTAGGCGTGTCCAGTTTCCTCGCGTTCGACAACAATAGCCGTACTGACGACTCGAGAAGTGGCGGTGATGTAAACCAGTAGAGTTTCATCTAGTCGTGGTGCTGTCATGATTGGAGGTTTTGTTAAAAACAATTTGAGCTGCTCGAAAGCTATGTCTGCCTCCTCTGACCAAGAAAAAAGCTCGGAGGCCTTGAGGAGCTTGAAGAAAGGTAACCCTTTTTCACCGAGGTGCGAGATAAATCGGCTTAACGCAGCCATGCAGCCTGTAAGCTTCTGTATATCCTTGACACACGTTGGCCATTTCATATTGGTGATGGCGGAGACCTTATCAGGGTTCGGTTCAATGCCCCGAGCGCTGACGATGTAACCTAGCAGGATACCGGATGGAACTCCAAAAATGCACTTTGAAGGGTTCAGCTTCCATCGGTATTTGCTTAGGTTGGAGAAAGTTTCTTCAAGGTCGGTGATAAGATTGTCGACGGTTCTAGTCTTGACGACCACGTCGTCGATGTAGGCTTCGACGTTGTGGCCGATCTATTGGTCGAGGCACGTCTAGATAGCCCTTTGGTAGGTCACGCTGGCGTTCTTTAGTCCGAAGGACATAGTGGTGTAGTAGTATGCACCGAAAGGCGTGATGAATGATGTTTTGACCTGGTCTTCCTCCTTGAGGGAGATCTAATGGTAGCCTGAGTAACAGTCAAGAAAGGAGAGCAACTCGCAGCCGGCTGTGGAGTCTACCACCTCGTCTATCTGAGGCAGGCCAAAGGGGTCTTTAGGGCAGTGTTTGTTAAGATCAGTATAATCAACACACATTCTCCATTCTTTATTCTTTTTCTTAACAAGAACAGGATTAGCTAACCAATCTAGATGATACACTTCTTTTATAAATCCGGTAGCTAATAGCCATTTTATTTCTACCCTAATAGCCTCCTTTTTGTTCGGTGTGAATCGGCGAAGTTTCTCCTTGATCGGTTTAGCGATCGGCGAGACATTCAAGGAGTGCTCGATCTTCTCCCGCGGTACCCCCGGCATGTCTGCAGGTTTCCAAGCAAACACGTTGGCGTTGGCACATAGGAAGGAGACGAGCGCACTTTCCTATTTGGGGTCAAGGTGAGCCCCAATTTTCACCGTCTTGGAAGGGTCGTCGAGGCCAAGGCCGATCTCCTTGACTTCCTTGGACTTGGTGGAGGCTCGGGGAGGCTCTGGGATCTCCATGTCATCCGCAGATGCGGTCTTGGCTTCGGCGACCACGCTGGCCATCTAGATGGAGAGGTCGGTGGCTTCGGTGAGGGCGAGACTTTCTGTCTCGTAGGCGTAGGCAACGGAGAGGTTGGCCCACAGAGACAGGACTCCTATAGGCACAGGCATCTTCAGCACCAAATACGCATAGTGCAGAACGACCATGAACTTGGTCAGAGCCGGACGCCCTAGTATGGCGTGGTAGGCGGTGTCGAAGTCGGCGACATAAAAGTTGATATGCTCCACTCGGTAGTTGGCCGCCGTGCCAAACTATACTGGTAGGGTAATTTCCCCAAGTGGTCTAGATGCCCTGCCGGGTACCATGCCCTAGAAGGAGGAGTCTAAGGGCATAAGGTCTGTTGTCCTAAGGCCGAGCTCCCTTAGGGCCCCGGCGAAGAGTAGATTCAAAGCGCTCCCACCATCGATGAGGACTTTTCTAAAGAGCACCTTCTGGATAGTCGCGTCAAGGACGAGGGGAAAATGCCCTGTGTAGGGTATGTCCGCCCACTGGTCGGCCTTACTGAAGGTGTTGGAGATTTTGGACCACGGGCGATAGCTGGGGTTGGCGGTAGTGTCTTCTGAAACGATGACGAGCACTCGTCGGGCGGCGAGCTTTCGTTCCCTTCTACTCTCGTTGGAGGCGAAACCCCTGAAGATGGTGGCAACCACCTTGTCGTGGTCCTAGAAGGCATTGTTATTATCCCTAGGTGGTCGGCGTCCCCCGTTCCCACCATTGTCGTTGTTGTACTTTTTCTCCTAGAACTCCTTAGCCAAACCAAGGCAATCTTTCATCTTGTGTTTGGCGTTCTTGTGCAGGGGGCACAGACCGTCGAGGATCTTCTTGTACTGCTCATCGTAGTTACGTTTTGCGCGTGGCTCATTGACGTTGGCAACAAAGTGATCTGGTCGGCGGCGGCGATTCTGACTAGGTTTGAATCCATCTGGCCGATCACGTCCGCTGTCCCGGTGGAAACTACGGTCATCGTAGCGGCGATCGTTGTACTGTCGGTTGTCGTTGCGGTCGTCATGGCGGTGAACGTTATGCTGTCGGTCGTCGTGGCAGCGAGTCGGGCGATTGGTGCCCGTATCTTCGTTAAAACGCACCTCCGTTTCCTTGGCATCGGCGTACTGGTTGGCGGTTGTGATCATCTCGCCAATGCCGGTAGGTGGCTTTCTATTGAACTTAGAACGGAGTTCTCGGTGATGAAGTCCTCGGACGAAGGCGGTGATGACTTCGGCCTCCGTGATGTTGGGAATAGAATTCCTCATCTCGGAGAAGCATCTGATGTAGCTGCGGAGTAGTTTGGACGGCTTTTGGTTGATGCGGTTGAGATCGTGCTTGGTGCCCGGCCGCCTGCATGTGGCCATGTAGTTGTCGGTGAAGACTCTCTTCAGATCTTCCCAAGAGCCGATGGAGTCCGGGGCGAGGCTTGTGAACCAGCTCATGGCGGCTGGCGTGAGCATGACAGGGAGATAGTTTGCCATGACGTTGGTGTCTCCTCCGGCGGCGCAGATGGCTGTGGTGTAAGCCTACAGCCACTGAGTTGGGTTCATCCTTCCTTCATAGGGTTCGACTCTGGTGATTTTGAAACCATGGGGCCACTAGAGCGTTCGGAGTGCCTTGGTGAATGTAGGGGGCCCTTCCGGGCTGTCGGGGTCGACGTTGGTAGTATTGCCAGTGACGATCGGCTCCAGAGCTGAGTCCAGGTTGCCGTACTCTTGCTCGTACTCCTGGCGACATCGTACTTCATCTTCATGGCGCCCGAAACATCATTGATCGATACGCCATCGTGCGTCTCGAAGGTTGCTGAGGTGCACTCGGGCGTCCTGTTCGACCTCTTGGTCGTGCTGGCGATGATGCTCGGCGTGGTGGCCTCCAACTCCCCCCTGGGGAGGTGGTGACTGGTCGGCAAAGCGGCTTTGACTGGGGCAGCGATTAGATCTAGGATCGGCTGATTGGCGGATCACGCTTGTGGAGCACGAAGGTCTCTAAACTTCTCGGATCTCGTTAACTTGACAGTGTGCCGCTTTAAGCATAGCGGCAACCTTGGCGAGCTTGGGCGTCTGCGGGAGGTGAGCAAGTTCATTGGTGGCCATGGCCAGATTGGCGCTCGGAGTCTTGAAAACGTCGTGGCCGTCAACATGGAGGAATTCTTCATTGAGGTTGCGATGGAGGGGCCTTCCTTGTGAATCGAATTGGTTATCACAAGCGGCCTCGGCCATCGCAATGGCGCGTTCGTTATCATGCCGTTGCACATGGTTGGCATTCCTGTTTTCACGGGCGGCGCGTTCCTCATTTGTTTCACCGTTCCGAGGGGGGCTGTCGATACTGACGTTGAAGATTGCGCCACCCCGGAAAGGCAGGAGAGGAGGTTGCTTGGTGAAGGTCTCGACGAGGGGCTCGGTGGATCCTTGAGATTCGGAGTCCAGATTTTCCTCAAGGATAGTTTGGAGAGATGCTCTGAGACCCTGGCCGGCGTGCAGCATGTTGACGGTTGGTGGAAGCTGGTCGGCGAGCTAGTCGGCGAATTTGCCCCTTAGGGCGTCCTGATATGTAGCTGCGGTGTTGGCGAGCCCGAAGGGCAAGGCAGCGAGCCCTGGAGTCTGCCGAGCATTGAACGTTGACAGATCGGGATCGGAGGGTGCTTGGTGCTGAACAAGGTTGTCCAGAGCCGACTCAGCAATGGAGAGGCAATCGGCGAGTTTTAGGCCGACCCGATCGATAGATTTGATCAGATCGTCATTGTTAAGATGCCTCCTCTGGTAGCAAGGAAGTGAGTGGTGGGTGGCTAATGGAGTCGACCCTAGAAGTGGTTCCGAGATTGGATCTGCAGTTGCAGGTGAGATGGTGGTCGGTGCAAAACAGATCTGCACCGGCTTGAGAAGCTCTCCAACTCCATCGGTGTTGATGACCCATGTGATGGATCTGACCATGAAGATCTGGCCGGGCTACGGGAGGGACGAAGAGCCTGCGGAAAAAAACCATCTTGTTCGACAAGGAAACAACACGCACACCCCTACCTGGCACACCAACTGTCGATAGAATATCGTCGGCAGTCCACCGAGGGGCACCCCGTGATGGTAGATTGATCGGTAGAGGAGCGTGTAATCAAGAACAAGAAGGCAACAGAGACACACGAGTTATACAGGTTCAGGCCATCGGTACGACGTAATACCTTACTCCTGTGGTCTATTGGTTTGTATTAGCTATCGTATGATTTACTGTGAATTCGTAGGGGGTCCCTGCCCGCCTTATATAGTCTGGGGGGCAAGGTTACAAGTCAGTTAGATCTGAGAGATAACCAGAAAGTAATAACAGATTACAAGAAACATGGGATCGTATGTATCCTATTAGATCTCGTAACATCTTTAGGATATCCTCTCTGTGCCTTGTGGGGGTCGCCGAGCAGAATCGTGCCCCGCAAGGCTCCTTCTTGCAGGCTGGGCCGCCCCTGGAGGCATAGCCCATGTGACCTGCCGTGGGTATCCGGGGTCGTACCCCCCATAGGAAGTCTTACAATAACATATTTTACAAAATAGTAGTTTCAAACCTCACAAATAAGTTCGATGATTATTACAAAACGAAATAGTGGAGTGGCATTATAATATAATACAAAACACACAGTGAAACTGCTCTGCCCAAGGGCCACACATTTACTTCTCATCGTCAGATCGAACAATAGTCATGCAGCACGATCCAAAACAGATCTGCTCATGAGGCTCACCTGCAACAAGGGTCAACGAACACTGAGTACAAAAGTACTCAACAAGACTTAACCGAAATAAGAATTAAAAGAACACAGGAATGCAGGCTCATGGGAGTCAAGGTATGGCTTTATCAATAATCAAAGTTCTTTTGCGTAAAAGCTTTTTAATAAAATTCTATACATCAACATTTAAAACCTCATAAGATCATATACAAAGCTGACATGATCTGCATTGAGATCATGAAACTTCATGACCAACACCTTCACAGACCATCCTCAAGTTCTAGTTATTTATTACTACGATGATGAACAGTGAGTTGAGTCTCCATAACCGAGGAGCAACGATGATTCGAACCAATTAAAACCTAGCTGGGGATTCTAGACCACATGACATATGCAGGTCCCCGACCTACATATATCAACCTACCCTCAGATCCTCTAAACCAGAATGGGTCCGTGCCACCCGAGAATACAGTACTACACCAATCTAGCCCATTGCCACGTGGGTACACGCTATTCCCGCCATCTCTCCACTTCTAGTGCGTGAGTAGCCATTCTCGTAATAGAATAGCCAAGTTAAGGCTTACCGGAGTATGTGGTTAGTACTACAAAGTCTCACCTCATGCAATTCAACAATGATACGGGCCTTAATCGACACAGGCGGAAAGAACCCGATCACAAGACCTCCATGTCTTGTGGCTCTCACACACTGAGTCTGCCCGGTCTAGATTTATTACTCCACATCCCCATATCACATCATAACATAAGTAACCAAAAATTCCATTTAAAACTTGCAGGTGACAGGTAATCACCTGACTTTCATCGTTCTAAGCATAGCTAAGCATAACTAGGCATATACGAATTAAAACTAGTAACATGGTAAATATGGAATAACAAGGTTGGTAATGTACCAATTCGGTTTTTCACTTGACTCCTAATCACTTAATGCACTAAATAGAAGCAAAAGCGAAATCAATTTGTAAAATACAAGGTAGGGTTGTATGCATCCGGGGCATGCCTTCGTTGACGGAAAAATCTAGGTCCGGAGTTGTTGCACCGATATCAACACCAACCTCCACAGACGGATCAACCTCCTCAACTACTTGATTAACTACCATGTGCTCACCTTTGTTCACTATACATAGTAACAATGCCATGTTTAACATGATGCGAGATACAAAATATGATGCTCGATGATGGATGCAAAAGTTAACGACTTGAATACAACTTTCCTTCGTGGTACAGTTACAAGTCAAACTATCTAAACCATTTTCGTAACACTCACATCAATTGCCAAGGATCATTACCAACTAATGACCCAAGGACATCACTCAATAAAAAATTCAAACAAAACCTAAATCACTAAAGGTTACTATTTACTTTTATGAATTAATTAATTAATTAAGAATTATGAAATAAATGAACTTGTTCCAATTGACCTCAAAATTTTTTTAAATGTTCATCACATGATAACTAACTGGCAAAACAATTTTCATAATTTTTGGATACATAAATAAGCCTAGAAAAATCCTGGAAACTCATTTATTAATTAATTGAGCAATTTTTATCACATTCAAAAATTACTGAAAAACAACATTTCATATTTTTCTTAAATAGTATTCATCACAGAGAGATCACACAAAAATTTTCATAATTTTTGGAGCTCTAAATAAATCTACACAAAATTAACAAATTACATCACTATTCATTCAAATCTAAAAAACAGAAAATTCATTTTGAACTACACGGTCGCTGACACCTGGGTCCCACCTGTCATCCCCAACCTCTAGCTTTGACCACGACAGCGATGGCGCTGACCGGCGCTGACTCGCCGACGGTGAGTCCAACGACGACGGCCAAAGTACCAAAACACTCACAACAACATGGCGCATCGATTGGAGACACTAGCTAACTCAATCATGGCACGATTCATGGCTAACGCTGGCCATGGCGGATGCGGTGGCACGGCAGCGCTATGCCAGTGAAATGAAACCAAAAATGGTGAAACAAAAGGCACAGGAAGAACCAGGAGCTCACCCCGATCACGTTGAAGGCGGTGGACAAGCCGAAGGAACAATAGAGAGGCGGGTCGACGTTCACGGTGGTCATGGCGAAGCAGAGATCGTCGACGGCGGTGAACCGGCGACTGCAGTGGGCAAAACGACCAAGCAACAACGGATTAAGTACCACAGCATTGAGATGAAGCCGTAGGTACACTGATCACGGGCAACGGCTCACCAGAGGGCGCTGGCCACGGTGAAACGGGATCTCTGGGGAGGTTGCCAGCCGCGAGGAAGAAGGGTGCTCACAGCGGGTTCTCAGCTAAATCAGACTACCAAAGCTGGCTGGGTGGATGCGCAAGAAGGAGACGGAGCTAGAACTAGCTTTAGCTGCGACGGTGGAGCACTACAGCGACGGTGCGAGCTCACCGGAGATGAGCAAGGCCGACGGGAAAAACAGAGAAGAAGAAAAGAACGACGGCGACAGCGCCTCGGCCTTATAGAGCGACTCAGAAGCTCAAGGAAGCCACGACAATGCCTTCCCTGCGCCAGCATGAAGCCAAGGCCACCACGCGTGCGCCTGGAACGCCGAAGACGGTCGCCGGCCATGTAGCTTAGGCGGCGAACACTGTTCACAGTAATTACAGAATTGCCATTCATTTTCAAATTCAAATTACTCCCAAATTTGTATAACTACTAAAAAATCTCCAAAAATAAAAGTTGTTCAAAATTCAAAGTTCTACAACTTTGCTTTTAAAACCAACCCCTAATTCGGTCTACATTTTGAAATGAACTTTTGAATTCAAATAGGGGACATTTAAGGAATTTCGCCTTTTCAAATTACTTCAAATTTTACTAAACAACTTGGAAAACTCCAAAAACAAACTTTGTACAACTCAACAAGCTCTACAATTTTGCTTTAAGGCTCAACCCCAAAATGTGCTTAGATTTTGAAATGGGTTTTTCGGTTCAAAATAAATCACTAGAAATCAGGGTTTTCGGAATTTCAAATCAATACAAAGATTTCGAACTTGATTCAAACAATACCAAGCAACACTTATAACATAAACGTAAACTTGTTTTAGTGAATGTATATCAAAGTTTGCAATATGACCAATGCCTTGCAATGCATATGATGACATGTCCTATTTTTAATATTTAGACACCCGGTGTGTTACAACAAACTCGTAAGAACTGAACCAATCTCTGTTAGAGCATATATGAAACGAGCATGTAGAATCAAGTATCCATTCATCATGACCAGCAACACAACCAGCAAAAACAACAAGAACATCTCCTGAATCAGAATTATCAACAACGGAGACAACAGAGGCCTTACCATCACCATCAGATTTGTTTTTCTGTTTATACGTACTGTTTCTTTTCTCCTTATTCTGCAACTTCCAACAATCCTCAATGACATGAGTATATTTCTTACAATACCTGCAGAACTTATCCCTACCTCTAGACTTCGAACGATCTTTACCGTTCTTGCTCTTGTCTCGATTATTGTTGTTGTTGTAGGTTTTCTGTTGGGGCCTGCCTCTAACCTACAACACTTCGCCCTTGGAGGACAACACGTCAGACTGAACCATACCTTTCATCTTCTCCCTCATTTGGAGGGCCTCATATACTTTGGCAAGGGTTAGTTCATCACGGCTTAATAGTATGGTATCTCAGAAATTTGCAAACGAACTAGGCAGTGAGCATAATAGTAGAAGAGCTAAATCTTCATCATCATATTTTACCTCCATCGACACTAGGTCGGCAACGATCTCCTTAAAGATCGATAAGTTGTTCTTCACCAAACCACCTTCTTGCAGCTTGTGCGTGAACAACTTCATCTTCACGTGCATCTTACTGGTTAGATCCTTGGACATGCAGATCGATTCTAGCTTGAGCCAAAGTTCTGTGGCAGTTTTCTCCTGCAGCACTTCTTGCAAAATATCATTATGTAGATGAAGTTGAATCAGAGATAGAGCCTTATGATCCGTCCGCTTCTCTTTAGCGGTCCATGACTTCTGCCCTTTGCCTCCAAAACTATCCAGCGCCTCATCAAGATCCAAAGATTGTGCCAGAATCGTCCGTATATTGACTTGCCACAGCGCAAATCTTGTCTTATAATCCAGCAGTGGTAGATCAAACTTCATCAATGCCATCGTGAAACCCTAATATGAAACCAAGCTCTAGTACCACTTATTAGAAACGATAGGCAATATAAACGATGAAGAACAATAGATCAAACACAGGGGACATGAGATTTTAACATGGAAAACCCTTCCAAGGAAGAAGAGAAAAAACCACGGGCACTAGCTAGCAAATCTTCACTATATCGGGTGAGGTTACAAATGTCGGGGATTTACAACTTTTCTTATCCCAAGACGATGACTTACAGGAGGTATATATAGAGATGGAAAACCCTAATAGGCGACCATTCGGCCCAAGCCTCCCGGCGACGGGCCTCGCTTCGCTCCGGTAGAAGTTAGCCTTTATCTTGTACATAACTGAATTTGGATCACAACTCAACATAAGCAAATAGCATGTACCATATGTTCAACCTGGATTGTTCTCGATCTATCTACATGGTGCCAATGAACATATAATTTCTTTGCTTCATATTTCCTTCTTTCTTGAATGTTGTACCACTAAAAATAAGATTTGGTGAAAGTCAGTTGTAAATTCCCCCACATCCGCAATATATTTCTCCTTAAGGCCTTATTTGGATGAATGTGTATCCACGCCAATTAATCCACATGCATTGGAGTGGGTTAGAATGTAACTTAGTTTAATTCCACTACAATTTACTTCAACATATGTGGATGGAGATGGAGACATACGCATCCAAACCAGACCTAAAAGTAACCGTTCCAAATTTAAGACCAAAGGATATTAAATAATTATCAGCAGCTATATTTAAACAATCACTAGACATGTCCACATGATCATCTTGAGGAGCTATGGGCTCATCAGAGCAAGAATGTGGAGAATGGGGAAAGGATGCCATTTTGCTATCGAGTAGGGCCAGGGCATCAATGCGGAGGTACGGTGTGACAATGGGGGAGCCAGACTAGGACGCGGCAGGGGGAGGTATGTACCATTGGGATGTCACCGACGCCAAGGTACCGAGGACCAAGAACTCTGAACCTGCATGGCTGCATTTGAAGTTGATGAACCTGATGGTGGCGTTACTGAATCTACTGATGATGGCGGCGGGAAGAATGCTCAGGCTGAAGGCAAGAAGAGGCACGGAGCTGCAAGCCCAACTCCAATGTCTACGGGCTGGACTGGGTGTGAGCTGTGAGTGGCCCATTATCGTTTATCGCTTTGATTCATCGACCGCCCATGTAACGAGCAGGAGTGCCGGAATGGCTCCTATGTATTGTCTTGCTGGCGAAGAAGAACGTGAGCTTGAACACGTTATTGAACTGAGCCGGTTGGTGTCGGGGGCGAGTTCTCGGCAGTGGCTGGAGTCTCAAGTTCAAGTACCCGAACTAGCTAGCTAGCCTCACAACTATCTAGTCCGATTACATGGGATGGCTCGTGTACTTGTGGTGCACCATCGTGTCCGTCTTCGCGGCCACCTGGTGGTAGTAGATGTTAGTTGATCTCCACCAATGGCCTATTGGGCCCTTGCCTCTGCTCCCTGATCAGGGGAGCCCAACCCTAACTGGTTGGTGAGCCCCTGTCGCACAGCACATACAAATAGAGAAGGTGGGGATCGGGGCTCGTTCAACGATGTTGAACGGAGCCGCCATCCCGCTATAGTAAACCCTAAACCGATCCAAAGAGCTGCTGCCAGCGATGGGATGTGCCCTGCCACCGCCGTCGCCCCTGCAGGATCACTACCGTACCACTATGAGTCACCACAACGCCACTGGTGATCGTCTCCACCGCGCTGGACGCCTTCTACACCACGGCATCGACGTCTACCTGCTGCGGTGCATCCACGGAGAAGACGAGGATGCTTACCTGATCCTACGGTCATAGAAAGGTACACATTTCGATCCTAACAATGGTACCAAAGCCGGTTGCCTCTGTGTAATCCTAACCCTAACCGGGTAAAAGAAACTAAAAAGAGACCGGGGGTGGCGGAAGTCACTAACTACCGGTCATGCCGCACCGACGTCTTTGCCGGCGCGCGGCAAGAAAACAAGATCCATTCAGATTAGAGAAGAGATAGGGCCCTTAGCTCACGAAGCCAAACGCTAACCCAAGAACAGAATAGATCCAATTCGGATCTAAGAAAGGAGGGGAAGGGAAGAGATTCGGAAAGAAAAGGTTCAACCAAAACCCTAACCCTAATTTGTAACCCCATCCCAAATCGGGTTAATCCCAAAAGAAGAAGGGGAAGGGGGAAGAAGGGGAAGGGAAGAGATTCGAAACCCTAACCCCCTCATCCCAATCGGAATCAAATCTAAAAAAAGAAAGGAAATTCAAGCGAAAAGAAAAAGAACAAAGAAAAGGGGTCGGCACACGAACCCTAACCCTAATCGGTCAAACAAAGAAAGGCAAACAACATCTAGATCCGATTGGGGAAGAAGAAGAGAAAAAGAAGGGTCAGAACCCTAACCCTAACCCTAGTTTCCCATTCGGATGAACTCGAAAAGAAAAGGAAGAAGAACAATACAAATCTGAAGGGGGAAGGGGTGGATCTACCTCGCCGTGCGTCGGGTTGTCCCTTCGCCGGCGTGGGAGAAGAAGTTGAGCGGGGGTAGCTGGCTCGCCGGGCTCGGCCAAGGGGGCGCCCTGGCCAGGCCGCTCGATGGCGGCATGCTCACCTGTTGGGGAGCACGCGCACCGGCGAGGGGGCCGGCGACGGCGCCATGGCCGCTCCACCGTCGTCGCTCTCGCCGTCTCGCTCTCGGTCAACTCATGGTTGTGCTGCCACTGAGAAGAGATGAGGTAGAGAGAGGAGAGAGCGGCGAAGAAGCGAGAGAGAGCAACGAAACAAATGAAACTAGGGTTCGGGAGGGCGCGGCCGTCGGTGGGTTTTTATTCACCCAAAATGAACGCTCGGCCGTCCGATCAGATCCGATTAGATCCAACGGCGCCAGATGCACGGGCCAACTCATAGCCCAGGTGGGCGCGCGCGGTAGCACGACTTTGCTGGCCCAGGCCTAGGTTGCGGCCTGGGTGCGGTCTGCGCGCGTGTGGAAAGCTGGGCCGAGCCGACGAGCGAGTTTTGGGCCGCCTGAGAGTAAAGCTGGGCCGAACTGTTGCCGGGGTTTTGAGCCCAAAACGAAGGAGTCTTTTTCATTTTTATTTCCCAGAAAAGTTTTTACTTCCTGGAAAATTGAAAATGCAAATTGGCTCAAAAGAAAAATAAAAAAGGTATTTTACCTGTGGGTAAAATTTAAGAAATTGAGTTAGAGTTTTTTCCGCTGCTAAAGAAAAAAGTATATTCTCCAGTGATTTTGAACCGACGTGATATTTAACTGGAGAAAAGGAAAGTTTTTCCAGTAAATGTTTATTTCCTGGAAAATGATTAATGGATTAAAGTAAATAGAAAAAGCAATTTTCCCTGTGGGTAAAATTCAAGGAAAAGAGAATTTTTCCACAGCCAAAGAAATTGTTTATTCTCCAGTTAATTTGTACCAACGTAATATTTAATTGGAGCAAAAGAAAGTTTTTCCGCTGTTAAAGAAATTGTTGATTCTCCAGTTATTTTGAACCAATGTGGTATTTAATTGGAGAAAAAGAGTTTTGATAAAATTATGATGTTATTATTTTCTGACCAACGTTGTTAATAACAATATCGTAATGTTAATGATTTATGCATTAATTCTACTTCTGCCCAACAGTGATGTAGAATTAGTGTATAAGAACAGATGCTAATTTTAATGATTTATGCATTAATTCTACTTCTGCCCAACGGTGATGTAGAATTAGTGTATAAGAACAGTTGTAAAAGTTAATGATTTATGCATTAATTCTATTTCTGCCCAACAGTGATGTAGAATTAGTGTATAAGAATAATTGTATGTTTTGATTTTGACCAACGTTGGAATCAAGGTATGCAAATGATGTTATTTTTATGTTAAGAAAAGTTTTGACCTGGTTTTCATCTTGTCTAAGGTGGACTGGGTAGTCACCTCACCATGTGTCCACTGAGTTTGTGGCACCGGTGAGGAAGACAAAAGAGAATAATGCCACTTAGGCAACTAAAGAAAGGGATTTTGAATCCCAAAAGATGTCCTGTGACTTTTGAGTTTTGAGCATAGAAAGTGGGTCACTGTCAATAAGAGATGTTTGGCTGTGATAAAGAACATGATTAAACCTGCAATTGTGGGCTTAATCCCAGTGTGTGACATGGTCACTGAGTACCTCGATAGAATAAAGAGTCAGTTCACTAGCTCTTCAAAGACATATGCCACCCAGCTGATAAAGCAGCTGGTGATAGAAAGTTAATCTGGAAATGGTGGTATAAGAGAGCTCACGACGCGTTATCGAAATTATGACACTAGCGTTCAGGCCATATTTCGAGGGAGAGAATAGAAAGACTAGTTAAGAGTGATATTCTTCCTCCATTAGAGCTCTCAGATTAAGAACAATGCAGAGAATGCATAAAAGGAAAGTATGTAAAGAAAGATGACAAACGAAGCACAGGAATTTTATAGATTATCCACACTGACATCTGTGGTCAGCTTTCCTGTAAAGAGTGTGGATGGTTATGATTCGTTCATAACATTCATAGATGATTACTCCCATTATGGCTATATTTATCCTATCAAAGAAAGAAAAGATGTATTGGATAAATTTAAGATATTAAAGATTAAGATAGTCAGGTCTGACCGTGGAGGAGTACTACGGTCAGCATACCCTAAAAGAATGGCATAGTAGCCCAGTATTCTACACCGGGCGAACCTCAGTAGAATAGAGTAGCTAAAAGAATCAATCGCAGCCTGATGGATATGGTGGGCAGTATGATAAGTTACTCCACCTTATAGTTGAGCTTGTGGATGGAGGTGTTAAAAACCTCATTCATATTCTCAAAAGAGTACCAAGTAAGTCGGTGCTCAAAACACCGTATGAGTTGTAGACAGAAAGAGTACCCTCACTAAACACTTGAGTGTGTGGGGGAGCCCTGCTGAGGCTAAAGTAGTTAACCCAAACATTGGGAAGTTAGATCCAAAAACAGTAAGTTGCCATTTCATTGGCTACATAGAAAAGTCAAAAGGTTTTCGTTTTCTACTGTCTAGAGAGACATACAAAGTTAGTGGAAACGAGACACACTGTCTTCCTAGAGGATGAATTGATGAGGGGGAGCATGGTAGTTCAAGAAATTGACCTTGAAGTGAAGCGGGTGTATGCGCCCACTCCAATGATTCATAAGCTAATTTTCTCACTACCTGCTATCGCTGCACCGACAGTGCTAGATACTGTGGTGTCAGCACCTGTTGTTATTCCACCTATGACAACAATGAATGACGATGAGGAACCTGTTCTTCAGGATTCTATAGAACCTATTGCCACACATGAGGGGGAGCAACAACAGCCTTAAATAGAAGATGTGCCAAATATGAAGGCCCCTAGAAGGTCTCAAAGAGTTAGAAAATCAGCTATTCCTACTGATTATGAAGTGTACAACACTAAGGAATTTCAAATGGAGGATGATCCCACCTCATTTGAAGAAGCCATGATAAGTGATCATTCATCAAAGTGGTTGAGGCCATGGAAGATGAAATGAAATCGATGAATGCCAATAGAGTTTGGGACTTGGAAATAATTCCTAAATGAGCTAAAACAGTAGGCTGTAAATGGGTTTACAGAACAAAACTTGACTCTCAAGAGAATATAGAAACATATAAAGCGTAACTTGTGGTAAAAGGCTTTATGCAAAGAGAATGGATTGATTACAATGAGACCTTTTCTCCAGTCTCATGTAAAGTTTCCTTCAGAACCATAATGGCATTAGTGGCTCATTACGATTGAGAATTACATCAGATGGATGTAAAGACGACATTTCTCAACGGAGACTTGGAGGAAAATGTTTACATGGCACAACCGAAAGGTTTTGTCATGGAAGAAAAAGAACGAATGGGATACCGCCTAAAGAAATCCATTTATGGATTAAAACAAGCTTCAAGACAGTGGTACTTGAAGTTTGATAAGACAATAAAGAATTTTGGGTTTTAAAGAGAATGTAGAGGACAATTGTGTCTATACAAAGTAAAGAGAAGGTAGAGGACAATTGTGTCAATACAAAGTTTAAGAATAGGAAGTTTATCTTCCTTGTCCTGTATGTAGATGATATCTTACTTGCTAGTAGTGATGTCAGTCTACTACTGGAGACAAAGAAATTTGATATGAAAGATCTTGGCGAAGCCTCATTCGTTCTAGGGATCGAGATTCACCGATATAGAAGAAAAAGGGTATAAGGACTGTCACAAAAGGCATACATGGAAAAGATCTTAAAGAAATTCAGTATGCACAAATATAGTCCCTCACCTGCTCCTATAGTCAAGGGCGACATATATAGGGATTTTAAATGCCCTAGGAACCAATATGAGCTCAATCGATAAAGTGAAAGTGGTTCCATATGCTTCAGCTGTCGGAAGCTTGCAACATGCTCACGTATGTACGCGCCCTGACTTGACATTTGTTACCGGGTTTTACTTGGTAGATTCCAGAGCAATTCTGGAATAGAAAACTGAAATTAGTAAAGAAAGTATTGCATTATTTGCAAGGAACGAAAGGCCTCATGATGACATATAGAAGATCTGATTCACTCCACATGGTGGGATATTTAGATTCTGATTATGCGAGAGTGAATACATATCCAGATGTGGATTTTCTATCATCTAGCAAAGGGAAGCTATTTCATGAAAAAGCTCTAAGCAAACTGTCACTACATCGTCCATAATGTATGACGGTTTGTAGCGTGTTATGAGGCAACGGACAGGTGAACTGACTAAAGAAGTTCATACCCGGTTTGAAGGTGGTTGATGACATCTATAGACCACTTAAGTTATACTGCGATTATAATCTGGCAGTACAGTATGCTCACAATATAAGTCAGGTGGTGCTGCCAAACACATTGACATAGAGTGTTATGTTGTGAAAGATAAAGTCCGGGATCAAGTCATAAGTCTTGAGCATATAAGTACAGAAAAGATGCTTGCAGATCCGCTTACAAAATGCTTACCACCCAACATGTTCAGAGGACATGGTGTTTAGAGAACATGTAACTAGCATGGGTTTAAGGGAAAGCCTATAAAATTCCTGGACAAAAGAAGGCCCAAAGATAAGTATCTATTTCAGAACAGAGTAGTGAGTTGTAGCTGTTAAGTCTATCGACAATGGACCGTGACGATGAGACATGCTCTATAAGCTAATCTGTAATGGAATGAATAAAAGTAAATGATATGAAAGTGAAATATGAAATGAGATCAAGGGGGAGAATGTTAGTTGATCTCCACCAATAGGCCCAACGGCCTATTGGCCCCTTGCCTCTGCTCCCTGATCGGGGGAGCCCAACCCTAACTGGTTGGTGGGCCCTGTCGCACAGCACATACAAATAGAGAAGGTGGGGATCGGGACTCATTTCACGAGGTTGACCGGAGCCGCCACACCCACCTAAAGATAATCCTAATCCGATCCAAAGGCCGTGCTGCCAGCGACGGGATGAGCCCACCGGCACCGCGGTCGCCCCTGCAGGTCTACACCGGGCCACCGGTGATCGTCTCCACGGCGATGAACGCCTACTACACCGACGGCATCGGCGTCTACCCGCTGAGGTGTATCCACGGAGAAGACGATGATGCTTACCCAATCCTACGGTCACAAAGGTACACATTTCGATCATAACAGTAGAAGCAGCCGTGCTGCTGCCTGATGGTACTACGTCGGGTATCCGCGGGCGCCCCTGTAAAAGTGAGGCGCGTACGCAGAAGGCTGAGCCACCGGGGGTGTAGCAGTGGTCCCAGCCGCCGGCGCCCCTGTACAAGTGGTACGGTCGTGTGCACCCGATCGCGAGTGGTGATGCTTGTAGGGGCTCAGGCTCGCGTGGTAGCGATACGCATGGTCGGCGATGACGCGCCCGCCGAGGTCGTCCACAACGGCGTCAACAGTTCCTAGCTCCACCACCTCGTCGTGGCCTGCCTTGCAAACACAGCTTCTTCTTGCTAACGTAGGGTAGCCGCCACCTGTACCCTCACGGCGTGGTGCTAGATGGCTACGTGGACTGACCAGGAGTAAAGGAGGGGGGCGGAGAGGCTGGTGGGATGACAGCGGTGATGGAACAACAGCGTCGGGTGTCGGGCGTCCGAAGCAAGAATCTGAGGCTGATCCCCGGGAATCCGAGCGGCGGCGGCGGCCGAATTGCACGACTGCGGAGGGGCGGGTCGCAGATCGGGAGAGCAGGCGAGCGGATGTACTCTTTCCTAAAATACATGACGTTTTTTTACTTGTATTAGATATATCTTATTTGATCGTTCATCTTATTCAATTTTTTATATAAATATTATTTATTTTGTTAGTAACTTATTTATTTTATTGTTTGCGTAAAAAAACTGAATAAGATAAATAGTCAAATATAATATCTAAAAGTAAAAAAAAAAACGTTATTTATTTTAGGACGGATGGAGTAGCAACGATGCTGAAGAGTTTTTTTTTATGGTATACGGATAGGTGTGGGACTTAGTATCATCTGCATCGGATAGGCGATAACACTACATTCTTTTTAGATGTAAAATAGAATCGTATATGGATAGACGGGACTTGATATCATCGTCTAGACAATGACGTTACAGTTTTTTTTTTTTAAATGTAGACAGATATATAGAGTAGAGATATATATACATATACAACGACGACATAGTAGTTACATCATCTCGGAAGCAACTCGACCTGATAACCTTTAGCGTGAGAGACGGTGTATGATCCGGACTCTCGCACGCTGTGACGACGGCATAGACTGTCGGGCGTCATGCAGCATGGGGCGCGGGTTTGCACTAGCTCGTCGGTGTATAGCGTCAGGGTTCTGCGCAAGCAAGAAGTGATTAGCGGTGCCGTCCAGCTCGGAGCACGTCAAGCAAGCGGCCAGCCAGCCCAGCTAGCTAGCGTCGGTGGAGACTGCAGCTGCACCTCTCGCTCGCTGGCGTACAAACTACAAAGCGTCAGTGCAGCTGGTGCTTCCACAGCGCCACAGCGGCAATGCAGTCGTGTGGTGACTGGCGGCGACTGGGCATAGTATAGATCCAAGTTTCTAAGCTTATCCATTTTAGCTGGAGCAAATATTTCTAGATCGATAAGGGACAGGTCCCGGCCCGGTGGCTATCTATAAATATACGTGCAAGGGCAAAGCCCTGGTCATGCTAAAGATCGATCGAGCCACTTGATTTATATCATCACTTCCCTGATCGAATGGGGTCGCTTCGTGATGGCGACAGCAACGGTAGTGGCCCGCGGCCAGCTGAGAATAAGAGGTGGTGCGCGGTGACCGGCGGCCGGGGCTTCATGGCGAGGCACCTGGTGGCCGCGCTGCTCCGCTCCGGCGAGTGGCATGTGCGGGTCACCGACCTCGCCCGGGATGTCGTGCTCGGCCTCGGCGACACCGAGGACGTCCTCGATGACGCCCTCCGTGATGGCCGTGCCGTCTATGCCTCAGCGGATGTCTGCAACCTAGACCAGCTTATTGAAGGTGACGAAAATATAATCAGTGTGCTCTTGCCCTCTTGCCAGTACTGATAAATTAATTCCATTTTATTTGAAACGGCATGACCTTACTATATATGTATAACAATAAAAGGATCGAACGGAGGGACGGCCATTTGTTAAGGGTGAGAGACAAATAATCATCATCTTTCCTTCAACGACGACTGCTCTTCGTCTTGCACCGCCAGTTGCTATCTCCTCCTTCCTTCCATTGTTCTTCACCAATCTAATAGCTAGTAGTGCATTGATGCTCTCTCTAGAACGTTAGAACACTTTGTAGGGGTTGGTTCGTTTTAATCACGTACAGTTAAGGCTGTCTCCACTCAGATTCTCCAAGAGAAAATATATAAACATCACGCACCTAGCTAGTTGGCTATGCTTATTATATATGTCCCCCCCGTTACAAATTATATAAGACGTTTTGGTCTTTCTAGATATATGGTTTTTGCTATACATTTATATATACACTGTGTCTAGATACATAGTAAAAGCAATGAATCTTGAAAAAAGCCAAAACGTCTTATAATTTGTAACGGAGTAAGGAGTACAAAATATGATACGAGTTTAGCTAGAGTAATGGTCATCCATGCTTGTTTCAGGATTAGAATTGGGTTAATACATCACCACTACCTCACTCCTCAAGTGCATGCACAGAGATTATGAACATGAGAAATCGAGTAATAATCAATCTATCGAAGTTCATGAGATGAACCTTCCATCTACTATGCGTTCATTCATCAGACCAAATGTTGTGTGGTACATCGCAAGACTTGTAGTACCAATCAAAAGTTATGCTATTACTAGTAGTTACGCATTTTGCAAGTTGTTTGTTTGTGTGTGTGTGTGTGTATATGTGTGTGTGTGTGTGTGTGTGACATTTCATAATAATGCGATGCAAAGTGCGATAGGCACATATGAATAATAAAAGCGAATAGTATTACCGATGAACACGATGACTATTCATGTAACTGAAATTTGATTGTTTTTTTTCTTGTATTCAGCTTTTGAAGGGGTTGAGGTTGTTTTCCACACAGCTGCTGCGGATCCAAGCAAGAACAACCTACAACTTCACTATAAGGTCAACGTTGAGGGTCAGTCAAAGAACTATTCTATGAGCACCTTGACGCTAATTAAATGATAAGCTACTCATTATGTAATTACTTCTACCTATATAATTAATCTTTAACTCTAACATGGTACTCCACTACGTCATATAATATTTGTAAGGGCGGCTCTAGAGGTTTTGTAGGGGCGGTTTGCCCAGCCGCCCCTACTCAAGCGCCTCTACAAATCGATTTGTAGTGGCGGCGGGTGTTATTAGCCGCTCCTACAAATTAATTTTCAGAAATCACGAAAAAGAGGTAAAAAATAGCAATTTTTTTTAATCCGAGAAGGTTCTCACCGATAGGCACACAGCCACTCTATGGTTGTAGCATATATTTTCATGATTTTTGCACACTTTGCGTCGGTCGAGATTCGAACCCGCAACCTCTCCATCGCGCGCAAACTCCTCTACCACTGCACCTCACGATCACTTGTGTCTACGATCCATTTTGATTCCCCACGTATTATACAAAACTGAGCATAAATTAATTGTTTGAGGCCCTAAACTAATTCAACTAAAAAAGTTGTCAACTACAAAGTTTTATAACTTTTCGAGATCTATAACTTTTATTTTGATAGTTTCTCCATCCGAGGTCACTTATAAAATTTGAATTTTAAATTTGAGAAATTTGAACGTAGTTTTCCATGACAAGATGATTTAAAATAAGAAAGTTATCAACTACAAAGTTTCATAACTTTTCAAGATCTACAAGTTTCATTTTTACTGTTTGTCCAAGGTCGTTTAAAAAAATAAAATTTCAATTTTTTAGAAATTCAAACGTAGTTTTCCTTGGCAAGATGATTTCAAATCAAAAAGTTATCAACTACAAAGTTTCATAACTTTTTGAGATCTACAATTTTTATTTTGGTTGTTTCTCAATCCAAGGTCGTTTACAAAATTTGAATTTTAGTGCTCAATTTTTAATACTCGATGTCTACTTGTAGGGGCTGTTCAATATTGAGCCGCCCCTACAAATCTGATTTGTAGGGCCGGCTGGATATAGAGTCGCCCCTACAAATCGAGCCATTTGTAGGGACGACTGATAACACCGGCCGCCCCTGCAAATCTATTTATAAGGGCAGCTTTTTTGGCAACTATTTGTAGGGGCGGCTCAATATAGAGACGCCCCTACAAAGAAAGGGAGGCGTTGCCACAAATCATTTTTGCAGTAGTGCTCTAAAGTTCAAAGCATAATGTTTCATAAGGTTATTTTTTTAATTTAGTATAAATGTTGGTAGGGATTGGTGAGGTACATTCTTCATAGGAACCCTTATTCGTTATTTACCATTATTTGAAAGTTGTTAAAAGGACTAACAATGTACATTCAATAAAGAACAATAGATCGTGTCAAAACATAAATTTCCATCCTTTCAATCCATTTCTGGTGTATTTTGTATAAACTCATTCCTAATTAAGTAAGATATGTACTACTACATACTCCCCTCGTCCAAAAATATAAGGACTCCTGCAATTTTAGGACAGATCGACTAAGACATCATGCTCAATAAATAGCTAGGGACAACTCGGATTGGCTTAAGTTATGGTCATATTGGGAAAATCCTTCCCATGAATGGCTGTTTTAACCAGATTGCATAGGTGGATTCTTAGAAATCCTTATTGGGCAAAATTTTAAAGCCAGATTTCCTTATATCATGGGGTGGAGGGTGTACTAGGCTACCTAGCAAACTAGAAAATTAGCAAATATTTTTTCTAGAGTACATAGATAACTAACCAAATTTTGTAAGGATATGATAAATATGCTATCATTTAATTTATAAGAGTAACATAATGGAAGTTAGTTTTACTATTTGGCTTTTTCATTTATATCCTATTTGCACAGGGACAAAGAATGTGATTGATGCGTGTATGACTTGCAAGGTGAAAAGGCTTATACACACCAGCTCTATCGCTGTTGTGTTCGACGGAGTTCATGGGCTTCTCGATGCAAATGAATCATTGCCATACCCAGACCAGGTTGCGTGAAAATATATTGACTACTCAATCTGTTAGGCACTTAATGTTTATGCTACCTCCAAATATATTACATCACTTCTCTTCTAGAATTGGTTTACAAGATAACAAAGTGAACCATTGACAGAGACATTTTTTTTGGCATGCTTGCCTATACTAATTCAGTTTAAATATTGATCCATCTACACATGTTATGAAAATATATTTTTATGACCATATGTTTTTTATTGGCGCAGTTTCCTGATGCATATGGACAAACAAAGGCAGAAGCAGAAAAGTTAGTCATGAAGGCTAATGGCATTAATGACCTTCTAACTTGTTGCATACGTCCTGGTAGCATTTTTGGACCTGGTGACATAGTTATACTACCAACTCTGGACCAGTGTGGAAAAACACACGTAAGGAAGCAATGCCATGTTTAACATTAGAGAACTAACTAGTAATTTATTTTGAAGGAATAAATTTATTAGAAAAAGGCATAAGAAAATAATGGTTATAATATTTGGCATAGATCTTTTTGACGCCTATGCTATGCATCACTGAAAAAGTGTGCAGGAATACTCTTGACATAAATAGGCAGATAAGTTCTATTTACGAGAAATGGTACAACAAAAAAAATATTACACATTGTAATAATTTTTATTGCAAAATTTATCAATTGGAGTTTATGTTATTGGTCTTACATGGATCTACTATGGAGCAAACCTTATTTAAGTGGCCATATTTTCAAATGAATGCCCATGTGGATTAGCCAGGGCAAACTTGTGAATTTGATGTTGTGAGGCATTACTAACACCAAATGAAGAGCAAATAACTAAAAAGCAAAACATACTTATTAATCTATAATCAGCATTGTTAATCCATTATAGAAAGTTTTAGGATCCATCTATATACTGGTCTTACCAGCTCTATATTAATGCAGTTTATTTTTGGTGATGGGAAGAACTGTGATGATTTTGTATATGTTGAAAATGTGGTACATGGTCACATTTGTGCTGAAAAAGCTCTTTCTACTATGGAAGGCGCAAAAATCAGTGGTGGAAAAGTATGTTTTTTTCAACTCTATGACAAACTTTGACTTGTACAACAAACTATCATGACATATTTAAATTTTTAGGCCTACTTTATAACCAATACGGAGCCAATGAATATGTGGGACTTTCTATATCTGCTTCATGAAGAACTTGGATACAAAAGGTGCACTTTCTATTGATATATTTTTATACCTCAATAGAGTCTCCTTGTTATATGCAAAATGGATACTTTGGCATGCTCCTATAACAAATATGCTTCATTGGTACTAGGCCATTATTCATGCATCACTTTGTATAATGCATTAGATGCTTCAATCGAGTAGTAATCCCCTCTTCACAGATCTCAATTTCAATGTAGTGTTATTTTTGTGGGTTTTCTAGGTGGGTGGGTGGTTTTGGATGGTGTGCACTCCCTCCGTTCCAAATTATAAGACATTTTGACTTTTCTAGATACATTGATTTTCTATGCACTTAGCTATACACTATGTCTAGATACATAGTAAAAGAAATGCATCTAGAAAAGCTAAAACGTCTTATAATTTGGAGCAGAGGGAGTACAATATTATTTATGTCCATACTATTCTATACGTGTGCCCTTGACAATTTGTGTAATACTCACCTGGAACTAATTATCCAAGGTTCAATTTTATTATTTCACCAGAAGCTAAATTTGATGCATAAGTTATGGAGCCTTTGGAATAATTACTACACTGATCTCTAATGGACCTTATCGAGTTTAGTATAAATATCATTGCAAAAATTAGTGGTTTATAACAACTTTTTTCTCGAAAAGGCAGGAGAGAGCTGCGCTTCACTATATTAAGAAGAAATAATAAATAAATTAATTAATTTATAGGCATTGTATATTGTTCTCTTATGTGTCTCAAGGGTGTCCACTTTTTTCATGAATTCTTCATGATAATAATATTTGTCTATAATGTACACCTTTTAAATAGAATGTACAGATGAGGGTGATAATTCTAAACTATCCTCATCATGTGTACTTTTTTTAAATGATTAGCTAGATGCCCATATCATTGCAGTGGCCTCTGGATTTTGAATCAAAATATTTTAAGTTATAAGTTCTAATAATTGAGCTATTCAATTTCCAAACAGTACTTTTATAATAAGTAGATGTAGAGTTAAGATACAAAGAACCACATATATACAAAGTGGACAGTCCTCTATGCAAATGATCACACGAGAAGATACTTTTATAGAACCAACCGCCACTAACCATCATTACCCACCACAGCCAACTATATGTTTTTATATGCAATGGAGACTAAATATAAAGAATTTATTTACTTCATTTTGCCATGCATATATATAATAGTATATCTTAGTTACGATAACAAGTTTATTTGCTTTATTATATACAAGTATTTTTCAACTAAGAGTACACATGATACACCTAATTGTACTGTTTAAATGATGGAAATTTATTGTAGGTTGTTCAAGATAAGAATACCTTTGCTTGTCATCAAGGCAGTAAGCTATTTGGTAGAGTGGGGATACAAGGTTCTACACCATTATGGAATGTGCCAACCTCAAGTGCTAACACCAGCAAGGATCAAGTATCTGACAGTCCATAGAACATTCAGTTGTAACAAAGCTGCTGAAGAACTTGGCTACAAACCAATTGTGACACTTATGGTTCGTAGCTTCAAACTCTCTCGGTGTTGTATTCATTATTCTTTTTCTGTTAGTGCAACTCCTTTTTTATTGAAACGCTCATGGAATTTTCTAATTTGCTGTCTAGGATGGTATGAAGCTAGCAGCCAAATCATATATTCGGTTGAGAAATGATACCATTTATCTTAGAGAGACATAAAAGGTATGATGTTAAGTATCGAAAGGCATTGCAGTCATGTCTCATTATATATTCTTTCTGAAGTTAAGTATAGACCTAATTAACATACTAGCCCTATAATCAACAATACCATGCTTTAGTATTTTTTTTTGCTAACAATATAAAATATTGCTACATAGAACTATACAAGGAGATGCAAACGAATGAATAAGAGGATGTGCTCATGAATGCAAAGTCAAAGCAAATTGCACAGATTTAGTTCTGCTTGCAAAATACTTAAAAAATTCTAATGCTTAGTAAGTTTTCAATTCCTTATTCGTAGCTAGTGACAATATATGTATAATTCAATCTTTCTATACATGGGCTTTAAAAACAGCTGCTCAATAAAATAGTCTATCATCTTACCTACTCCTCCATCACAACGTTTAAAAGGTGTATATATGCTATAAATATGAACACTACATTTTAAAATAACTATAGATCGAGGAAACTAGGTGCCATATATTATTTAGGCTATATATATTGTACAAAATTTTCACGTGTGTGAAATATGGAACATTCTTATTGCAAGTGTATTGATTCTCACTTTTCCTATTTTAGATTATCATGGTGGTATAGCATGTTTCATGCTGACGATATAGAACAGCTCTTCAGAAAGCGTCATTAGTAGGTCAGCTGTGACCACGTGTTTCCAATAAATAAAATTTCAGTGTTTACGCTCGCAATTGATGTATTGTGATTTAGTTTGAGTACAGATAGATTGTAACTCTTTAATAATGATCAGGCATGTATTTCAGTTATATATGTTAATCGGAACATAAATACAATTACTATTTCCTCAAAAAAAATACAACTACTATTTGTGTATGTGCCTTCCATCGTTTGAAAAATACCCGGATACTCCATCCGGTTCTCTAAAGTAAGTCGTTTTGGACATCGATACGGTCTTTAAGAAACGACTTTAATCACTACTTTTTACTATAAAATATTTATAAAATATAGTCAATATATACTTTTATCAAACTATATTTTGAGATGAATCTACTTACATCACTTTCATATTTTCAAACTCAACCCAAAAAAAGTTATTTATAGTCAAAGTTTAAAATGTTTGACTTAAGACAACATCAAAACGACTTGCTTTAGAGAACCGGAGGGAGTACCACTCTAGCTAGTACTCCCTCTATTTGAAATTAAAAGGATTATTTTGTTTCTTATGACAAGCGGCCTATGACTAATAATTATAAAATGAATTATTATTATTATTATTATTATTATTATTATTATTATTATTAGAAAGTTCTTAATTATTATTAATTTTTTACAACATAAATTGTCATGACAACCGCCTATGTAAATATTGTGCTTCAAGGTAGCTTATGAACCAAAGTCAATTTTTAGTGTCGTCGGCTTAATAAAGCCATTCCTAGAAATCTACCTATTTTTAGAGACGGTTGACATAAAATAGTTGTCCCAAAAATCATATTTTTAGGGACAGATTCTTATAATCTTATGTCATTTGCCTTTGAAAATGGGTGTATTTCTAGGCATAGTCATATGCCCTTAAAAATCAATTTTAGAAAAAATAGCTCCCAAACAAATAAATTCATAATTTTTTATCGAAGTCATATAAAAGACAAATATATATATATAAGAAAGATCTAAAAACTTCAGATATTTGATTTTAAGTCCCAAAAAGACATTTTTATTTGGGAACATTTAGATGTCAAAATACATTTTAAGGATCTTGGAATTTGATATTTGTTTTTTCTGAATTTCCAAAAAAAACCTCAGATGGAACCATGCCCTATATCAAATAAGTTGTAGTGTTTGACATAATAAAAAGCTTTGTACTTGAAACATTTTTCATTTGAGATCATTTTATTGCTAAAATATTCAATCAAAAGACTCATATAGGAGTTAATAAAAAAGGATGGCATCTTATGCTTGGTTATAAGTGATTATGTTGTATGGTGGTGGGAGTGAATCATGAGAGGCAAAAAAATGTCAGTTTGATGCTTGTGATACTGCAACCATAGCCTTTATGCAAGTGAAAATACTATTCTAATTTTTTGGTACAGTTTAATAACGTTTTGCGATTGTAAACATAATTGTCAGGGAGGTTGACATAATTAAAATTGTACCTGTAAATAGATTTTCATGGACAGTTGCAAAAGCGTTCGTGAAAATGCTTCAGTGGCGTACCTGTAAATAGGGCCTCTTAATAAGTACAGTACCGGTAAACCATTCTTCGTACGGAGGTCTAGGACTCTTTGATAACCTTTGTCGTCAGTGGCGTACCTTGAAGACTTGAACAATGTTTGCACGTTAGAAAAACATATCTAACAGCACACGATGACTTGCTTTAAATCTGCACCTACCTGTACATTGACGATAGTATTCAGTGACTGTTATATATAACTGTCCACGTGCTACAGAGGTTGACACAAGGGCTTGTTGAGAGAGAGAGAGAGAGAGAGATTCATATTGATTTTATTTAATCTATGTGTATTGGAGTGAACTGAGGTAAAAATTAGTTAAATTTTCATCCCAATGCACCTAAATACAAAGTGGGCGATGCATGAAACCTTCTTGCTTTTTCGTGGCTGCGTACTTTGCTATGATATGATCCGTTCTGTGATCAAGCAGTACCGAGTGTATATTCCCGGACAACAACTAACTACAATCAAAGCTAGCGCTCTGAGTAGAATAAGTATTTGGATCTTATTCTCAACTTCTCTTAGGAGATCAAATACAATCATAATATCACCGTGCAAGTAACATAGCTTGTGAGATACTTTATGCGGTCCTTGTAAGTAAGAATAACCATTCAATGATGATCTCCAGGAGAAAGGTAATAAAGGTTTTTAAGTTTTGAGCCGGGTAGGTACTGAATACTCGTATAAAAAAAAATGAGGTGCAACAAGCAATACCTACAGCCCTCCTTTGCTCTGTCTAAGAGAATGCAGGGAGCCAGGGAGACTGCACGCAGCATGCATTCCACAAGCCATGCAAATTGGGGCCTAGGTCTGTTTAACCACGTCTCGTGCAGCAAGAGACGCAGCAGCACGTGCGGAATCCCACATCCATCACAAAGTCTTGCCAACGACGACCCTCCTCTACTTAAGTTGGAATCAATTGAGTTAGGACCATCTCGATGGCTGGCAGGTAGGTGTAGCAGTTATGTGGTCATCCTTCCAGAACGAACGTTAGTACACAAATAGTTTGGGGGGGGGGGGGGGGGGGGGGGGGGGGGCTTAAATTGTTCTAAGCAAAGATATTTTTTGAAAGATCGACTAAACTTGGCTTGTATTAATAAGAACTAGTTAATTAGAAAATAGGATGGGTGCCAATAAGATCATGATATGCTTTGCACTAGTTGTTAGAATCTGATACCTCAAGTTGTGTGCAGCAGCCTTCAGATTTTTTGAAGGATACCATGACTCTGACATAAGCTTGCACCGTATCAAGAATGATGTAGTCGAATCACGTAGAAAATCCTTAGATGACAATGTTGAAGTCTTAAGAGAGATAAGCCGGTCTTTATACACTGGCCCTACTTCGAATTCAGTCAGTGGCCAGATGAGATGCATTGTAAGCAATTCCAGTCCCGGTTGCTGAGGTGGCGTAGTCAGCCCTACCTAAGTATTGAACAAAACCAACCATTTGTCTAATATTATCCTGCATATTAATTAATACTTTAGTTAGAGAATAGAAAAACCAACGGAAAATCAAGTATCATGTTGCTCCTCAGAAAACTCGTATAGTAGTCTCATTCGCCAAAGTCGATGGGTCACGGAAGTGTATGCGTTACATAAAATGGCAACTAGTAGCATTTGTTTGTTTCATTGAAGTTCGAATTTGTTTTTCGCAACCATGACAAGAAATTAGGATTTTGACAAAGCCAGCCACAAATTCTATAAGCACAACTCCAAAAGAGTACATGTGATTGTTACTTTCTCACAACCCTACTTGACTCTCTATGACTATATGATTTTTGCCCTATATAAGAATCTAGTGCAATAGAATGTGTAGCCTAATCCTCATGAACGCTCCTAATTGCTCCTTACAAGCTCTTGTGTTGGGTTGATTGATGCATATGACCTCTACCTCTTGTTTATATACTCCCCTCCTAAGTCCACATACATGTAAGTAGGAGTCCTACTCTTAGTAGGATTCTACACTCAAGTCTAATAGCACATCTCTTTTGAGTCCTATTATAAGTAGGATTTGAGTCACCATAAAACACCGGCCAAACACCAAAATCTAGCAACACTACTAAAATGATTTTCGGAGACAGTCAAAACACGTTTCCAGAGGTGGGTAGGGATTCCGCCTCCATGTTTACGTCACTGTAAATCAGTATTTTCAAAGGTGGTCAAGTGCCCACCTCATGAAATAGATTAAAAAAAAGACAAAAGCCTATCACCGAGCCTTCTGGGCCCATCAACAGGGTCTGCCAAGCCCATTGACGAGGCGGCGCCGCCCACTCGCTCGCGCCGCTACCGGCTAGCCCTGCGCCACCTTTCATTACGCAAGCTTGATCCGCCACCACACGGTGTTGAGGGTGAAGGAGAGAGGAGGACGCATGATGAGAGTGTGCAGTGCGGATGAGGGAGAGCTCCCTGGTACAACTTATAAGTTGTTTATGACCAAAATAAGTTGAAAATAATAGCCAAATGTTATGCTTCTCTACAACTTATTTTGGTCACGCTTATCCCACCACTTCTATTTGTACTAAAAATCAGACATGCTTATTCTGACTGTGCTTTTACTGTATTTGTGCAGCTTCTCTTAGAAGCGTTTTTAGAGGAGTTGTACCAAATAAGGCTTATATATAAGGCTTGTGATATAAGGTAACAGTAGGTACTATATAACACCTTAAAATTTGCATTATTTTAAAATAGGAGAAAATCATTGAATTATGCATGTTGTGAGCATTTAAATTTAGGAAAATGATAACTTTGTTAAAATTAAAATCAAATATAGGTCTACATACATGTATGTGCATATATGCTGCTGCATATTTTATTTATAATGCTTTGGTTTGATTGGAATTTGTAAAAGAATTTGAATTTGAGTTTAAATTGGATTTGAAAATGTGTTAAGATAAAAGAAAAGGGTTTTATTCTTCCTTTCTCGGGTTTCGGCCCGCCGCAGCCCAGCTCGGCCTGCGTTCCCATGCGGCCTGCTCTCTTTCCTGCAACGGCCCGCCTCACTCCCGCTTCTCCGCAGCGGCCCAGCACGTGGCCCAGCAAACCGCGCCGCCCGCGCGCCCTCCTTCCCTTCTCCTCTCGTTGACACGCTAGGACCGCGTGTCATCGTCTTCCTCTTCCTCCCGCGCGTGACCGGGTCGGTCACGACCGCCGTTGCCGCTCTGACTCCGCCGTGGTTACGCCCCGTCCTTGCCTTGCGCCTCAAGCTGCTCCTGGCTATAAAAACCGGATGCCCGCATCGTGCCACTCTCATCTTGAGCTATGGAGCCGCAGTTGCCCTCGCATTGCCCCAAGCCACGCTAACCCTAGCACTGCCGCCATCTCCGCTCGCCTCGCTGAGCACCACGTTGCCTTTGTCCGCTCCGTGCCTTGGTAAGCTACCAAGCTGAGCTCGCTGTCATCTCCTCTCTCTCTCCATGTGCCTTGGTTTGCTGATTCATGGTCCATAGACCGTATTTCCAGAGCGCCACCCGTCTCCGGCCATGGCACCGCCGTCGGGACTCACCGCCGGTCTCGTCGTCCGCTCGCTCTCTCTCTGGAGTATTTCCACCGTCTAATCCAAAATCAAGGGTCGAGATTAGAACATACCCTTTCGCCTATCATTTTGCAAAAAGGCCTTACAATTATTTCGATCTTAACCCACCGTCCTTGCAATTTTGTTAAAGAGCCCTTGTATTTCTTTGTTTTCATGCCTGCGGTCCTTATTTTGTTTTAAAATCAGATTTTAATTATTTTAAATTCGAAAATCAAGTTTCATCTAATTACAAAATTGCCACTACCTTCTGTAGGCCATAAAATCTTCGTTTTAACTCTGATTTGATCCGTTCAACTTGCATTAGGTTCGTAATTCCGTAATCTACATATTCATACTACTGTTAAGTCTGTTTTCAACATTTAAAATTCAAAGTTAGATTTAATCTATTATTTTACTAAAGAAAATCTTATTTAATTCATAACTTCTTCGTTTTAGCTCTGATTTTTATGATCTTCGCGTCTGTGTGTTCGTAATGAGACATAGATTCGTTTTACAAATTTTTTATCTTGATTTTATGTTGATTGGTGTACTGTTCTAATCTATAGCTTTTGTTTGCTATGCATGATTGCTTCTGGATGCTTGTATGTTGCTGTGATTATCGAGTATAGACGGTGAGCAATTTGTGGGTGATCAAGAGTACTACTTTGACGAGCAGGAACAGTAGGAGCACTTTGTTCAAGGCAAGTATAGCATGGAATTATCCTTATTTCCTATCAACTTTAATATATTTAATTCATGTTGCATGTGTCATCTTGATAGGGATTCCCTAGACTTGAACTTATACCTCGTCTCCTACGGGATATGCATTGGGTAGCTTTGCTAGTGCTCAATTAAACCATGATCTTGTAACTTGACTAATGGTATATACAATAAACATTAAAATATGACTTTTTAGCAACTTTAAAACAGGGGGTTGGAGTATTTAGCTACTTTTCTAAATGCTTTAGATTTCTCTCCCTAAGGACTTATCTGTAAGCGAACATCTGGGACTTATAGTACAGCTGTGAGGGCTACATGGCTCTGGCTTTAGCTTAGTATGAGGCCATTTTCTAGCTTGTTAGCGGTTACCTTCATTGACGTAAGAATGGCTTGACGAATCGGGTATAGGACAACCCCTACTCTTATATGTATAGTCGTGAGAAAATTGTGCCATTTGATAGGGGGTTTGTATATCTGTTTGCCGAGTGAATCTAATGGCCCTAACTTGTTAGACGAACCTTTGAAAGGCTTCATAGTGATCCCTGCCTGCTCACCTTGGAAGTGTTTTGGGAGTAATTAACTCGGGCGTATGAGTATCACGACTCACAGTGAAAGTGTACAACCTCTGCAGAATGTAAAACTGTTATATTAGCCGTGCTCACGGTCACGAGTGGTCTTGAAACCCTTATGGAATAGATGATCACTAAGAATTATCCGTTTATGCTATTCAGTATTCATGTTTACATTGATCATGTGTTTTACTTTGGGATTGAAACAACTTGTTGCTACTCTTATGTTAAAATTATGACAATTAAAAGCTGAATGCTGTTAAATCTGTGTCAAACCTTTTAAGCCTCATGAACCCCATGTTACACTTGTTGAGTACGACACGTACTTACGCTTGTTTATTTTCATTATTTGGATAAAAATTCCGGATGAGTAATAGATGGCTATGGTAATGACGGCTTTCCTGAGGATTACTAGACTTGTGGTCAACCAGTTAACGTCCTTGTGATATGGAGCTTCCGCGAGAGATTTTTCTTTATACTTCCGCTACATCTATGTGAAGACTATGTCTTATTATTCGTGATATACTAAACACTTGTGATGGTACTATTTATAATTTGTCGGCTTATATGTGTGACTGATCTCTGGGCGCACATAAGATTATGCATCCCATTTTATCCTTAAAATCGGGTGTGACATACTAATAACTGGCAGTTTAGTTCATTTTCACAGGCGTCTGCCGCCAGTATAAAAGGTCATGTCAGTACCGATGGTTGACTCAACATACCACCAGTATAAAAGACGCTCCTATATATCTTGGTGTGGTGGGGTTTTTTGACAGGCTGTGGAAATGTGACTCCCTTACCTGACGCGCGCACGCCGCTAACAATCATGGCACACACCCGCCCGCCTTGCCACTGTTCATTTTTTCCCCGACCATCCCTGCCCTTGCCCACCTCGACCACCGCCCAGGCCACCAGCGACCTCCCCGCCCACGGCCTACCCCCATCGAACGTTAGATCCCACCCTTCCCTAATCCCAATAGAGGAGCTCGCCAGTGACTCCTCGCCCCCGCCGCCGGCACCGCCCATCCGGATGTCCTCCACCACCCGCTTGGCAGCGCCTCCACCGCCTCGGTCACCACTGGCAACCCGCCACCACCGCAGGACCGGCCGCCACCCCCGGCCATCCCTTTAGAGCCAGAGGATATTCAAGGTTTCCCTAATCCTAAACCCAAATCCTAATCCTAACAGCTACTGCCCCGCCACCGCCGGCCTCGACCGCCGCCCGCAGCTGGCGGCGAGGATGCCACCGCACCGCTCCGCCCACACCCCGCCCACCCCTGTGACCCCCGCCGTCCCCTAACTAAGAGGAAGACTACGTGCGTTAGTAACCGTACTGGCACACGCGCCGCGTCGGATAAAGATTTGGACGGAAATGCCTTCCTATCGGCACAGCTTGAATGTGGGACCCAAGTACCCAATTAATCAGTGCACTGATGGTACCTGCCGAAATGGAGTCTGTGGGGCTCAAGGGGTTTGTTGTTGAACTTGTCGTGTATTGGCCAGCAATTTGACTGATTAATTGTAACCAGTATTAGTTCACGACGTATAAATAACTGTAGATCAGTGTGCTGCCTAGCTATAAATACATGCACAGGGGCTGATGCGTGAACACACACAACCAATACCCGTGCTGCCGCGTACACTGCATTCTCTATAGATGGGGTCGTCGGAGCGTGACGATGGCAGCGAGAGCGAGACGAGGTGGTGCGCGGTGACCGGCGGCCGGGGATTCATGGCGAGCACCTGGTACTGGTGGCCGCCTTGCTCCGCACCGGTGAGTGGCGCGTCCGGATCACTGACCTCGCTCCTACTGTTGTGCTCGGCCCTGGCGAGATGGAAGGTCTCTTGGGCGACACTCTCCGTGATGGCCGCGCCGTCTATGCCTCCGTGGATGTCTGCAACCTAGAGCAGCTTATCAAAGGTGATAATTGAAATACTGGTACTAATTAATAAAGAACTAGTAACTACGGAGTACTACTATATAAAGGCCTATTCGGCTGGTATTAAAGCCGGCTGATAAGTCGGCTGAAGCTATTTTGTTGTGAGAAAAAAATACTGAGCCGACTGATAAGTTCAAGCGAACAGGCCATATATTCGGGGTGACTTGGAACTTTAGTTAATAGCCACACGCCCCGACAGAGACTGACAAACAACCATTGCTATATTAATTCTCTGATTTATATATGCAATATACGATCAAGCGGTGTAAATAATAATAATATAATGTATAATTAAGCTAAATATTTAATTGGTTAGTTTCTTGTATTCAGCCTTTGAAGGGGTAGATGTTGTTTTCCACACGGCCGCTGCGCGCGGATCCTAGCAAGAACCACTTGCAACTTCACCACAAGGTTAACGTGGATGGTGAGTATTACACGAGAATAATCCTGCCAAGGACAGTAGAACAACATATGCATATGCCATCACACATTCACACTAGATGACAAACTAAAGAGAACCGAGCGTAGCTCGGGTGGCAAGGCCCGGTGGTTGGGACCTTGCCGGTCGGAGATCGAGCCCTCGTGGCTGCGAATTTCTGGTCTCTCACTGGGGTTTGCCCCAATAATAATTTCAGGTAAAAAAAAAGATGACAAACTAAAGCTATTGCATACCTGCATAACCCTACCATTATAATCCTTGCTCTAATATGTGGTGTGTTACTCTATTCCGTCCAAATTGCACAATGTGTTTCACAAAGTTTATTTTTATTATTCATTGTTTATTGCCCGAGATGTTAAAAAGGATGAATATGTCGCCAATAAGAAATAGTCTGCCAAAACATAAATATATATAGGTTTCCTTCCTCTTGTATGATTGTTTAGCTTATATTATCCATCCCTCATTAAGAAATTTCTGCACTAGCATGCAAAGTCTAGCTAGAATAGATACAACCAACCAATCCACAAGAATAAATATGTTGTCATTCACAGAAGTAGCATAAAGGAGAGCTAATTAAATGTACTAATTATCTATTTACTGATATGCTATACCAACACAGGAACGAAGAATGTAATTGATGCTTGCAAGATATGCAAGGTGAAAAGGCTTATACACACCAGTTCTAGTGGTGTTGTGTTTGACGGCGTTCATGGACTTTTTTGATGTAAATGAGTCACCATAAGATTTACTGAAAAAACATTATATACATATTATGATATCATAGATATTAATAATCAGTCACGCACTTAATGTTTTATATACTGCCTACGCTGCATCTTTTCTCTTCTGCTAGCTATGATTCACAAGACGAGAAAGTTACCATTAATTGATGGAGAGAGGTTTAATTTTGGCATGTTGCCTGTAATATTTTGCTTAGAATATTTTTTGGTCGCACAAATTAGTAAAGTACAGTGTAAAGTCATGTATACCTTTTTGGTAATGACTTTGTTTCATCCGTGCGGGCGTTTGCCAACGCCCACGCACACTGCTCCACCGTCGATGGGATTTTTGACTTTTTGCCATCCTTACAGATGGCACTCCTCCGTTTGCCATTTTTATGCGCGCTTCTATACATTTGCCATCGCAAACAGTAACCCTCCTACGTTTTTGTCATTTTTACTGAGGTGGCGCGTCAGATTGGTATGCCAGCGTGGCAGGGAGCCTGGGAAGGCCTACAGAGCATGCGAAATGACCTATGTACCCCTGCTGCTTCTCTCCCTCCAATCACTAACGCGTGGGCCCCACATGTCAGACGTGGACAACGACAGAGAGCACGTTGTGGATCATGGCGGCGTTGGCCTCCCGGTTCTCCGCCTCGGTGGGGCGGCTGGTCCAGGCCACGAAGAAGACGTGGGTGATGTTAGTGAGGGGTTGGAGGGCCTCGGTGATGGCGGCGGAGTCGGCAAGGTCAAGGTGGAGGTGGGTGACGGCGAGGGAGGGGGTTAGGAACCAGGGCGGGAGCAGGCGGCGCGAGACAACGTAGACTTTCCATGGCCTACCGGGGGTGTCGGCGAGCGAGAGGATGTCGAGGAGCGAGGTGCCGACGATGCCGGTGGATCCGAACAAACCTGTGGACTCCTCAGACTCAACCCGCTATCTCTAATAGTGGGGTTCGACCGGATCGATGCAGCCATGAAAAAGTCAATGAATCAAGCCCTCAAAGCACACGGATCTATTCGCGCTTAACAGAATCATGGACGCACACCGTAGGCGTTAATGCACGGGCGATCGGCTATTTAGCCGATGCAAGCATAGCAAACAGCTAAGGTCATGCCTAACCAGGAACAAATCTACTAACTAGCATCCTCCAATCTACAGTGCCATTAGTGGGGATCGACCGGATCGTTACAGCCATAATGGTGAACCATAAACCAGATTCAACTAGCCAGTAGACCTCTTCAAGAATATGCATGCCTTAACCATATACTATGCATGATCAAGATCAAAGTAAAACAACCAATGAAACATAAACCGTCATTCAAGGTAGATAATGTCATGTTGTAACAAACGAATGATGGATCTAAAAGATATGAGGCCAATCTAATTCGATCTCGACCGGGCGAATTGATGTTGCTATAAACTAATAACAATGAAAACATTAGCAACATCGATAACTTAATGAATCTATCCGAAGGACGCCACCCTTAGATAGAACCGATAACTTGACCTTAATCTAGTCTGAGCAGTGGAGGTCGATAACTAGCTTATACCAGAGTTACAGTGGTGGTCGACCGGATCGATGCAGCCGTACGAACAGAAGTATAAGCCATGACGGTACTTACAGACAAGCTGAAGGTCAGCCGGACCGATGCAACCTTGCTCGCTAAAGAACTCACTGAGATCTACTCTACTTCTACTCCTAAGGGGTGGTCGAAGCCGAAAAAGTAAGTAACTTGTATTTGATTGATTGTGTCTTTTGCAATAGTCGAGGTCTAGTATTTATACCCGAAGACTAAACATGAATTATACTCGAGTACTACTCATTACAATCTTTGGTATAGAAGAAAACATTCCTATCTTAAGATAACTTGGACCCTAATCTTTCCCTTTTTGTAGAGTCCGATATGTAGTTCCCCGACGCCAACCGTAGCTCATCATCGTTATTTGCCGACATCATTCAAAGAGAACCGATTCCAGTGTCATGTCTGAATCAGCTGATATCGATCCTTATGCAATCGATTCCTTGATTGACACAATCTTGGAAGCCTTTGAGTTCCCACGTTCTTCTCCCAAATTTTGGTGTAAACACATGCCCCCCAATTTTAGGATAAAAGTGATTTTATTCCAAAATTCCTATTTATCCATTCACCATGCCGCAACCGTTCTATCCCAAGATATACGCATGACTCCTGACTTCCCGACCTGAGTTTTATATAATATCCCAAAAGTATCTCTTCCAACTCACTCGGCCTATTTGCTTTTCCTTCTTCCTCGAGCAAATCTTAACATCTGACGCCGTCATCGCCAAGGCCGCAAACCCTAGCAAATCCTCTATTTTATCAAGCCATTATTCAAGCGATCTTTGTCAGATTCAAGTCTATTTTGGCTGCAATGGCGACCAACGACCACGTCCCTGAGGTATGCTTCCAAGCTTCCATTCTCCAAGTACCAACCGATACCCTGTATTTCTTTTCTCCTTAAATTTATTTCATCCGATTTCTAGGAGATGAGGAACGAAATCTTCATTCCATCAGCTGTTGCTTCCAATGTCTATTTTCTTGGGCCTATGGGTGACCCTGACCCATCTGATTTCGTCCGTCAAGAAACCAACGAAATCCCCTTCAGACAGTCTGTAGTGGATTCATCCTCCTGGAATATCAAAACCCCCTTCAGAAACTAGCCTAAAAGGCCCAAGGGGTGGAGAGATTGGTTTCATAGGGTATCCGAGAAAAAGGCCAAAGATTGGGAGGTGCATGATTTGAATCAATGTTTGACACTCTCATTATCCGGGATGGAGAGGAATGATTTACTCTTGATTTTCGCATCTTATTTCTGGTCCAATGCCCTAAACGCTTCCACCGGTGCCTGCACATTTTGGACCTAATCTGTATCACTAGTAATTGCTTGCTGCATCCACCTTTTAAGGATGTAACTTTTTGGTATCAATTTCATCCCCATCCTGACCATAACCCTCGTAATTTGGCAGCAAATGATTCCATCCCTGTCAAACTTGCTACACTCATAGTAGTAGCTTTCCTCCTCTTCTATTGCTATAGCAAGGTAGTTCCTTTTTCCATACCCATAAACAAAGTTGTTATTGGGCTCCACCTAATATTAGAACTGTCCTACAGGCTTCACATCATATTCTGCAGTTTTCTCAAACTCTTTGGAGAACTTGTTGAACATATTCTTTGTGTATACAATGGAAGCATGCTTCTAAAGTGGATGCCTTGACCATTGTCTTTGCTCATTCTCATCAGTCCTGAAGTCTTGCCCATCCTATGCTACCAGACACTTCTCTTGTATTTTCTAGTACTGTCTCACGAACTGTAGCATGGACAAGTTTAGGTCACATACTTCTTGAGTAAAGCATTGAACCCCTCGCTCCTTTGAGTCAACTAGAGGAATGGGAAGAAGTTGTGCATGTAGTAGTCTAGAATGAAGCTCTGCCTTATGTGGTACAGGTGCTGAAAATAATCATTGCCCTCCAAATCGTGTTTCTGGACCATAGCGACCCACTTTGACTCAAAATCTTCATGACTTACGATGTGGTTCATGCAATCCACAAACTCCTCATTTAGTTCTTCATTTTTAGCAAGGACCAGTCCAATTGTGCTCAAAATCATGTCTATGATATGCCACCTACAATTCTTTTGGGTCATGTTTGGAAAAACGGTGCAAATGGTGGCTCTCATCGTAGCGTCCTAATCGGTAATTATGTTGAGGGGTGCCTTTCCATCTATTGCCTCTAGAAATGTTACAAATAACCATTCATAGGTAGCTGCCTTCTCATTCCTTATAAAGGCACATTCTAGCTAAAAAGTTTGGCAGAGCTTGATCTTGTAGAAGAAATCAGGGTCTTCTTCTTTCAAAGCTCTGAAGTAATCCAAAGTTTTCTACATATCTTTGAATTTTTCCATCTTGTGGATGGTGGAGCGAAAGTTTGAAACACATTTGCCCTCATATGGCACCAGTTGTGCACAGCCATAGAACTCGCTCATCAACTGCATGATTCTACCTGTGCTCAAGTTGCATCCGTGTAGCAAAACGATGAAATCCTTTTCTGGCTTTGGTATCCCTCTATGGGACCTTAGGAACTTCTTGAGCGAGGGCTTCACCACAAGATCATGGTTGTGCTTGGCCAGAAAATAGATGACTTGCCACCTGGAGCCAATCATTTTGACCACCATCCTCGCCTTGCAGTTTGTATATAGCATTTTCTCCCTCTTCCTTTTCTTACATCTGTCAAGCTTCTTCCTCTTCTCCCCTTGATCATCCTCTTCCTCTTGTGCGCTATCCTCCTCTTTGACTTCATCATTGTCAAAGTAGCAAGTGATAGCATCAACAAGCTGAGCAACAACTCTCCTTTTCTTGCCAATGCCTTCCTTATTGCACACAAACTGGACCTTCTGCATTTCTCTTGTGATTGTGGACCAACGTGACGTGTTTGTTCTAATCGAGAAGCTAGTTCTCTTTGCATAAGAGTTGTAGTACTCTTTTGCGTCATCCAAGGATGCAAAAGACAGCCCATTGTGTGGTATTTGAGGAGTAGGCCACACCTCTTCCTCCTCTTCTACTACTTCATTTCTAGCACCATTCAATTCATTATCAGCAACTACAGGATTAGCAGTAGAACCTTCATTCTTGTCCTCAATCCTCACATATTCAAGTGATAATCTGATCTCAGAAACGATAGGAAGAACCTCTTCTGAAACTACACGAGCCTCCTTGCTAAACCAGCATAGCCAACTTCAGAAAAACTAGGCAAAATCTATTGGTTCACATGCTCATCATTAGGCTGAGGAATTTTAGGAATTGTAGGCACTTAAGAGCAGAAGGTAGGGTTGCCGGTCACATAATCCAAACCAAATGCATCCAAGAAATCTTCATCCAAATCTAGTGGTAGCTTGTTAAGATCCATATTTGAGAACCACATGCAAAATAGAAAGTTACATGAAACTAGGCAACTTAGTCAAATCCATTAGGCAATAATACTATACAAAATTAGGCAAAAAAAGGCCAGCAACTTATGCAGTTTTGTTCAGTACATGCTATCAGTTTTGTTCAGTACATGCTATCAGTTACATAAAATTTCACGATAGTTGTGGCTATCAGTTTTCCACGGTTACAGTGGGACTAAAGACTGACTAACACTATACCTAAATGTTACAACCTATAAAATGGACACATGAGAGTTTAGAAACTTAAGACTATCCATGGTACAAAATACATTTTATTCCATAGTCAGATTTCAACTTAATGAATCTATTGTTCTTGTGTTTCCCTCTTTTTGTAGAAAGTTGAAATTTGAGGCTTGCTTGTCCTCAACTCAGTTGATTTAAACATTTTTCCCTCAGTTCTCACTATCATCTATGTGCTTATCATGTACTTCTATTTAATTGCAGGTGTAAGGCCATCAAGCATCAAAATGAACAAGTGCAGCAACCATGTGCAGCAGCTAACACAAGAAAGTTTAATGCATAGGAGTAACCACGTACAACAACTAACACAAGAAGGTTTAATGCATCAAGATGTACATCTATAGGAGTGGTGCATATAGCATACATCCATGTCAACTAGTAAGAACACCATCTGGTAGTAAGATGTGCAGTAAAACACTAGTTATTTACATGTCCCAGTTAGGATCAGAACTGCTAATTCAGTAGGAACTGCATTAATATTTGTGATGCAAGAGAATTGGATTGCTTATGCAAAACAACTGAATTGCTTATGCAAAAGTAGTGAATTGCTTATCAGTTAGGATCAGATCTACTTATGCAGTAGTAACAGCAGTACTATCTGATATCAGAACTGAATTGTTTCTTGTAACAGATCTGGTTGGTTCTATTGTGTAATTCTAGTGTCTGAGAAGAAGCTGGTTATCTACAGATGATAGTATCAAGTTCTTGCATATTTGTACGTACCTGCTGTTTGGATGTATTGGCCTGTCTTGTTTGGATGAATCTGGCGGCCACCCAATGGTGGCGGTAGCGTCCTGGACGCCTCTGTTTTGCGTGTTGAAAGGGAAAAGCAAAACAGGGCGAGGGGAAAAAGCTTCTAGGCGGGGTGTGGGCCTGGCGTCTGGTGGGCCTTGTCCAGGAAGCGCGCTTGGCGCGCACCCACCGTAGTGCTTCACGCGCGCATGGCCGCTGCTTTCCCCATGACCAGGACCAAAACGGAAAGTGTATACTATTGGATTTTCTAATATGGAGTGTGTATGTGGCCTGCTTAATGCATGCACGGCCGTGCATTAGTCGTTTCCTACATTTTTTACCACGCACATTTTTTTGGCAGTTTCCTGATGCATATGCACAAACAAAGGCAGAAGCAGAGAAGTTGGTCATCAAGGCCAATTGCATTAATGACCTTCTAACATGTTGCTTACGTCCTGGTGCCATATTTGGCCCAAGTGACATAGTGATACCAACTTTGGAACGTTATAGAACTAACAAGAAAAATTAAATTATAAAAATATTTTGGATCATAAACAAATAGCTATATTTAGCATTGGACATTGACACTACTGAGTGATGCCTCTGCAACATTGCATGAGTTACATAAAATTAATAGCAAAATTGAGATAGGAGAGAATAGAGGGACACTCATTTTTTGGAGAGGTACGGGCATGCATGATGAGCAAGCAAACCCTAAATCCTCATTCTTCTCCCATGTGTTGCTTCTTTTCTCCTTTGCCTAAATAGACAGAGGTGGCGGCTGGGCAAGCCTCAGTCTTGGGAGAGAGGTACAAGGAAAAGAACAGAAAAAAACAACTCTGTCATGGCTCATAATGTGGCTAAGTACTGTAGCACATCTTTTTTTTGCTTCCTTAAACCTTGTGATAGCGTAATTTCGTGATCTAAACTTAAAACAATATAATGTGTATGAGTAGTCAAACAAAATACATTCGATGAGAGCTCTATGTATCCATAACATCTGATCATCCATCAAGAGACAATAAAAAAGACAACTTGCCTTCTTTTAATGTGTCTTGTCAATCATAGAAAGTCATTTAATCCATATTAAAACCATATTTATCCCTTATGTACTCATGAGTGTTACAATTAATCTGCTAAAGAATTGCTATAAATATAGTCTTTGTGGGACCGAAAGAGTACAAAATATAACAATTTTCATGCAAACATGGCCCAAATCGCTACAAAATAAACACTTTAGAGTTTAGTTCATATCTTATTTCTCTTGCCAAAATGAGGCCTAAATTTCCATGTAGTGTTAATAATTTCTAGGCTATAGTGGTACTTTTGAAACCAGGCTAGTAATAGTATTGCCTATAATAATACCAAATCAAGCAAAAACAATACAAAATTATCACGGCTATCAATGGCATCATTAAGAATGTTCAACTAGTCTGGAGCCAATGAAAGAACTAATAGAAAGGTTTAGGATTGATCAATATATATTTCTATAAACAATCTAACTAGCATAATATGCTACAGGTTACTATTGGTGATGGGAAGAATTGTGATGATTTTGTGGATGTTGAAAATGTTGTACATGGTCATCTTTGTGCTGATAAGACTCTTTCTACAATTGAGGGTGCAAGAACCAGTGGCGGAAAAGTATGTTCTTACTATTGAATGGAAAAACATATTTCATCTATAAATTATTATATCATGACGTATTTGAATTTTTAGGCATACTTTATAACTAATATGGAGCCAGTGAATATGTGGGACTTCACATATCTTGTTCAAGAAGAACTTGGATACAAAAGGTGTTCATTATATGGATATATGCTTATACCTCAATAGAGCATTTTATTTCACAATACAGTTTACAAACTAGCTATTCAATTTGCACCCAAATTCATTTTGTCTATTTTTTGTCCCATTTAACAATACATTTCCTAAATATTGCATTGGATGCCTAAGTCAAGTTGAAATTCTCTTGGAAAATTGTTGTTTAATTGTAGTAATTTTGATAGTGTACAGGACATGGCCTATGAAAAATTAAGCAAGACATAACCAAATTAGTTATTGAAGGCCTTGATTTACGATATTGGCATTTGAAGTTAATGCATTTTATATTTGAATGATTGTTGTTAATAACCGGTAATGTTTACTTCCCTGCAAAAAAATATGGAGATATATACCTATATAATACAAAAATGTTATGGTTCCCCAATGATAATATATACTTAACTCTCTAAAATATTATCCATGCTTCTAGTTTGTGTATTTATGGTGTAGTACTTTTGTTCATTTATACATCTCTATAATATTTACTTCTTTTTTCATCAACTCTTCATTAGAATTGTTGATTATCTATGAAGTGTACTTTATAAATATAATGTAGAGAAGGGGTTCAATTTGGAACAATTTTCTCCATTTACAATTTTCACTAAATAATTGATTTTATTTTTAGTTTTTTCATTATTATTATGAGACATATAATAGATTATATATCTTGGTCCTGATACATATTTTATTTTGTTTATTTTAAATATATATTTTTCATACTTAGTAGAAATGATACAAAACAATTCACATTGCTAATACATATGTTGAATGTTTTTCAGAATATCCAAGGATACCTACATTTGTTATCAAGCCAGCAAGCTATTTGATAGAGTGGGCATATAAGGTCGTTTGCTCTCATTTTGGAATTTGCCAGCCTCAAATGCTAACACCAGCAAGGATTAGATATGTAACACTCAATAGAACATTTAGTTGTAACAAAGCTGTTGAAGAACTTGGCTACAAGCCTATTGTAACACTACAGGTTCGAAAATTAAACTCTTTTTCTATTATCTTCATAGTTTTCTCTATTGGTGTAACTCATTTTTATTTGAAATGTTCATACACTTTTGACTTATGGTCTAGGATGGTTTAAAGAAAGCAGTGAGAATGTATATTCGATTGAGGAATAAAGATTTATCTAAGAGATAGTAAAGGTATGAATTTTTACATCAATCGCCCCTGTACTCTCATTATATATCATCCTTGATGTATAAAGTACATCCTACTAGATCTATACGTTGGCAATATTTTTTCTAACAATGTTAGATGTCAACACACTATGTGAAGCACAAATTAATGAATACCAATACGTGCTTATGAGAGAGCTAAGTACCAAAAATTACAATAAATTAGGTAGTTTTGATTCTGCCCGCAAAAGTATTACACTATTACTAGAACAATTGTATGATGAATAATAATTTTCAACTCATTATAGTAGTGATCAAGGTATCAGTGGTTCAAGTTTGATATGCATGATCTTAAAAGAATGCTACCCTAAAATATTATAAATTATGAAGACAACATCAGCTCCACTACTCTACCAACAGCACTAAGACTATTTAGAAAAGAACTATGTATTCAGAAAAAAAATCAGGGCTAACGGGTGAGCAACACATCATGTATGTAGGTTGTATATACTGATTGTACGCATATCTTATCATAGCTTTGTGTGCAATATTAGAACATTATAGTGTCATGGATTCGTTGTGACATCATCTCATGTTTCTTACAGTTGTGATGTAAGACAACTCTACAAATGTCAAAAGCCAAAGCCAGAGGGTGATGATGTCTCCATTAATAAAAAAAACTCGAGTTTGTGTATTCTTTATTGTACTAAGGAAAGCTATGTAATGGATTGTAAATTAGTTTCAGGTAAGGATCAACTATAATGCTCTAATGGTTATGCATGTATTTATGTTATTTTGAAATGTAGATGATATTGTATTTTCTTTTATGTTCCTCTCATCATGTGAAATGTGAAATTAACGCCATCGTAACTACTGATAATGCCTTGATTCGATAATGAGTAACGGAAAACTTGTTGTATTGCAAGTTCCTCAAACTTTCAAATTCAAGATGTTTTGACTAGTCTTCACCCATTCATATTCATTTTATTATCATTTTTTCCCTACACACATAGTTGTATCCTTTGTTCTATTCTTCATTTTAGATACCCTTGTAAATAAGTTAAATATTTATTTTAGATGATATCACTACCAGAAAACAAAGATTTCATGAAAGTGACATATTTTGTGAAAGGTGTGCAATATATAATGAAAATATTTTTATTTCATGAAGGTGGTACATTAACTGTGATGAAAATATATTTTTGTGAAGGTATTCCCACAAACAATGAGGAAAAGTGACAATTGGATGGCAGTTACCTCAAACTCTTGTCAAAATAGCTATCCCTCATGAGTATAACATACTCCCCATCTCCACTGCTCATTTGCTCTAGAACAGAGATATGTGGCGGCTCAAGGAGTAGAAAGTGCACATGAGGTCTCAATGGGATGCACCAGAGCTGGTGTGTTGTGGCGCCAAATGGTGTTGCTTGGGCAAGACGTGTGGGCAGGGACGCACCAAATCTATGAGGAACCCTCCTCAGTTAGCCAACATAAATCGCGTGTCATTCTCCCAACTAACACAGTTTAAGCCCACTAACCATAGGAACCTCTAGAGTCACCACTTGTGATCTCCACTAGCACAAAACCGTAGGATCAAATTATGGGAGTTCACACATGGTATCGACACATCGGGAACCAACTCACAAAGAATTGACATCTAGGATAAGCAATTCTACTAATTTCAATTTAACACAACTAAAGGATCTTAGTCGTGAAAATAATATTTATATTGATAATGTGTGAGCTTATATAATATTGTCTATAGTTATTAGTAATGTGTGCTTGGACTGACTCCGGTGACATTTAATTCTGGCTTCACACCGAGGTGATGGACTAACTCATCTATCTATATCTCCTAGATAAAGATAAACCCCCACTAGCAATTTATCTTGACATGCAAATTGTCCACATCAGCATCCACTAGAACATTCCACTAGCATTATCAACTACCTCTCCATGCAAAGTGTCCACATCAGCATCCACTAACACATCCAACTAAGGAACTATTTGGTTGAGCTATGGCTTTTGCAAAAGCTGCTGTGAGCTATGACTTTTGCCAAGCTGCTGTAGAAAAGCTGTTGTGGGGTGATTGAAAGCTCGTTTGGTTGAACAAATGTGACTTTTGGAAAAGTTTCTCTCACTTGCGAGCGGGCCCCACATGTCATGCATAGAATGGGTCTTCGTCCTCCTCTCGCCAGAGCTAGCCGTACTCGCTGGGATGGCTGTGTTCGCTAGGCCACGTCATGCTTGCTGGCTATAGAGAGGAAGGGAGGTAGCTCCATTGCCATCCCAAGAGAGTTGTCGCCGGCTGTAGAGAGGGAGGGAGGCGCCGCCAGCCCAAGGACTGCCGACATAGGGAGGGAGGCAGGGCCACTGGATTTGGGGGAGGGGTCGCGCCCTCTGTCGGTGCCGCTCCCGCGCCCGGCAACCGCCAGAGATGGAGGAGGGCAGCGGCCATGCACGAGACCGCCGAATCTGGAGTAGGAAGGAGCTCGCGCCGCCATGGGGAGGGGAAAGAGTTCGCGCTGGCTTGGGAGGGGCAAGGGAGGCGAAGGAGTTCATGCTGCTAGGGGAGGGCCATGGGGAGGGGAAGGAGCTTGCACCAGCTAGGGAGGGCAGGGGAGGGGTGTAACACCCTAAAAATTGCTCCTTTTGAAATAGATGAAAAATGATGTAATTTTGCATTTTTGTGCTCATGAAAACATAGGGAAATAAAATTTTTCATTAAATTAAAATTCATCATAGGAAGTTAGCAACATTGTTGTGCATACATGCTGGTGCATATGATTTATTATAACGTGTGGCTTTGTATAAAATTCAAAATAATTCAAATTGCTTTTCACAAAAGGGTTTTGGAATAGCATTGAGATAAAGAAAAAACAAAAGAAAAAGAAAACTCTCTCCTCTCTCTCTTTTAGCCTGTAGGCTCGACCGGCCTGCTCCCTCCTCCCTCTATTTTCTAGCCCTAGGCCCAGCGCGCCCTGCAGTATAGCTGCGTGCGGATGTCATGCCTCTCTCTCTCGGTTTGGCTGATGATCGGGCCCCGCGCTCTCTCTCGCTGATGAGGCGACCCCACCTGTCGGTCGTCTCCTTCCTCCCATATGTGAGCCAGACTCGGACGTGTTCCCTAAGCCTAGAACCCCATAAATAGGAGCCCGAGCTAGCGCCACCCTCATCCCAAACCCTAGCTCGCAGCCGCCGCCTCTGCCGAGCTCATAGCGCCGCACCCGAGCTTGACACCCTAAAGTCGTCACCGCCATTCGATTCATCGACCCACCGCTTTGCCATCGCGTTGAGCTACTTGCCGAGCTTTGGAAGTCAGTAAGTAGGCTCATGGTGCCCAGCTTTTATCTCTCTCTCGCTCTCTGTGTTGTGAACATGCTCGCCAGAGCAACTCCGACCAACTCAAGCCGCCTTATCAAGGCCACGCTCGCCTCTGTGCCCTCGTGGCCTCTTCCGTTCCCTACCCGGGTTCGTAGTGCTCCGCTCTCCCTCCCTGTGCTTTCCGTTTGGCCGATGATGCTTGGAGTCACCATATCGACAAACTCTGGCGAGGTCAAGCCACTACCATCAATGGCGCTGCCACAGGAGCACCACTCCGGCGACCCATCTCTCTCCCTTCTAATCTCCACCATCCAGATCTGATCCAACGGCTTAGATCCTCCCATACCCCTTTGCTGGTAATTTATGCTAAAGAGCCCCTCTGTTTCAGCCAAATAGAACCTGCAGTCCCTAATCCTGATTTAAAATCTATTTTTATTTATTTTAATTCAAAATTAAGTTCGGTTTATTTACAAAAGTGCCACTGACCTTGTTTTGTGCATAAAATCTCCATTTTGACCCGTTCAAGTTGCATTAGATTCGTAATGACATGATCTACGTGACAATAACATTGTTTTGCCTATTTTGTGCTTTCAAATAAAATGTTAATTTGATCAATCTAAATGCAATTAGATTTCTAATTAAAAGCACTTTAGATTTTCTACTTCGATCTTTTCTAAATAATAAAATAAGATTAGTTTTATTTTGGTTTTCCAAATCAAATATAATTTGACCTAATTCGATCCAGCTATTTATCTAAACTATCCTATACATGATTTATTTAAAATAAATAAAGCCTATAGTTTTATTTTTCTCTTTTAAAGTAAATCTTATGATAGATGTATTTTTGAACCATAGCTCCGAATAGCGTGCTTTTATCGTCTGTGTGTTCATGGCAATACATAGATTAGTTTTCAAATCTTTTATTGATTGGTGCACTTATCTAATTATAGTTCTATTGTTTGCTTCATGTATGATTGCATGAATGTTTGTGTGGTGCTTTATGATCTTGTCCAGTCGATGAGCTTTACGTGGTGGTCAAGAGGGAGTTCCCTTAAAGATTTGGACTAGAAGAAGGATATAAGTAAGACAAGTATAGCATGGAATCATCCTTGTTGTCATATTCACTTTAATAACAACTTAATCATATGCATGTGTCTACCTTGGCAACCATAGTAAATTTCCTAGTTGTTTGATATCTTGGATTCCTTTTCACCTGTGGGATATTGCATTGGGTAGTGATGCTACTGCTCAACTAAAACCATGATCTTATAACATGACTAATGGTATATGCAATAAATGTTAAAATATGTTTTTAGCAACTTGGCTTAAGAGGGCTAGAGCATTGGGTTTTATGGTGTCCTAGATTCCTCTCCCTAAGGACTTATCTGTAAGTGGTCATCGGGACTTACAATACAACTGTGAGGGCCACATGGCCCTAGCTTTAGTCAAGTACGAGGATCTTTTCTAGCTTGTTAGCGGTTACCTGAAAGGGCACAAAAGGGGCTTGACGAGTCGGGTATAGGACAGCCTCGGTTCCTATGTGTATAGCCGTGAAGGAATTGTGCTATTCGAAAGGGGGTTCCTACATCTACTTGCCAATTAGAATCCTAGCAGCCCTAACTTGTTAGATGAACCTTTGAAAGACTTCATAGTGACCCCTGCCTGCTCACCTTAGAAGTGTTTTGAGGGTTATAAACCCAAGCATATGGGTATCATGACTCATAGTGAAAGTGTACAACCTCTACAGAGTGTAAAACAGATATATTAGTCGTGCTCACGGTCACAAGCAGCCTTGGAACTCTTACGAAATAGATGATCATTAGTGGTTAATTGTTTATGTTATTCATTATTCATGTTTACCTGATCATGTGTTTACACGGGCTTTATGATAAATTTAATGCTACTCAATTGCTTAAAAATGTGACTCACTAAAAGCTAATCGTAGTAAACCAGTATCAACCTTTTGAGCCTCATGAACCCTATGTTATATTTGCTAAGTACGACATGTGCTCACCCTTGCTATTTCCCCCACTCCTCAGTCTATAGTAAAGTTGCTTAGAGTATTGATGAGGACACAAAGGAGTTCCTAGAAGATTGACAGGAGTGCTAGGCGTATGTTACCCCTAGTTAGCCATCCCTGTGAAGAATAGAGCCTGAAGATTAGTTACCATTCTATGATACTCTGATGTAAGTGTTAATATAGCTATGTATACATTATTTAATGGCATTGTTTCTGATACTATTCATTCTGTGGTTATATGTGTGAACTTCCTAGGCACACATATGGTGAACCTAGTTTTGTCTTTAAAATTAGGTGTGACAAGGGGAAGGAGCTCACGCCGCCATGAGAGGGCCATGGGGAGGGGAAGGACCTCGCATGGTCGGTAAGGGTCGGTGCTGCTGTGCGAACCCTGCAAGTTTCGCTTTCTTCGCTTCGGACTAAGATAGAAGGGAAAAAACAAACTGGTATGTTCCATAACTAGTGGCATGTGGGTAAATTTTTCCCCAAAAGTAGTTGAAAGCAGGGAGAGAGGTGCTTTGAGTTTTCTACTAGAGCAAAAGCTACTTTTGGCCTAAAGCAATTGTGGCTTTTAAACCCTTTGGTTGGCTTTTGGATTTTGCAAAAGCAAAAGTAGGCTCAAAAGCCCGACCAAACAGGGCCTAACACAAGTCATCATGTCTTCATTCATGCTATTCACATTAGCAAACCACATCATTTACTAACATATATTTTGTTGTCCACATAAGAATGCTAAAAATCATCCACAAACAAGTATTATGATATTTATTCAATCATATTAGTAAATATAAGTAGTATAATTTCACAAGTGATTCCCACAGCAACGTGCAGGGTCTTCTTCTAGTTATTATTAGCTTATGATAAATAAGGAGGTGATGCATCAACTCATTCCATTCCACAAATAAAGATAAACTCCACTAGCAATTTATCTTGACATGCAAAGTGTCTACATCAGCATCCACTAGCACATTCAACTACCACGCTATGCAAAGTGTCCACATCAGCATCCACTAACACATCCAACTAACATATGCAATTATGTCTTCATTCAAAGTTATTCACATTAGCAAACCACCACATCATTTATTAGCATACACTACCCCAGATTAGGAAATCGCTGTCGGTTCAAAATCCCCCTTCACTGCCGGACTTTGAACTAGCAGTGGCATACCGATAGTGATGTGGGGTTCACATCATTGCCGGTACTCAGAACCACCAGTGATGTGCAGGCAAGACTATCGGTTCCTGGCACCACCTAGCAGTGTCAGTTAAGCCAACACTGCCAGCTTGTGGCATGAGACGACAGTGATGCTCAAGCAAACACTGCTGGCTTGTGGATCGAGCCATTAGTGATGCACAAGCCAACACTGTCGGCTTGACATGTAAAACCAGAAGTGATCTCTTTTTTGCATTTTATTGTTTTATACATTTTTTTTGGGGAATCAGGTTTCACTTTGTATTCGCTACGTAAACAATAGGTCCATCAACATTAAACATTACAAATGTTATAGTTACAGTTCAAATGTACTTATGAAGCTTTCGAGCCCTTGAAATTAAAAAGAAATTACAACAGTCTAGCGAGCCGCTCTGGCCCATACTGTGCCTTGTACTTCATGACTGTGCAATGGAGAATGTTCCTTTTTTCCAAGCACTCCAATACGGTGAAGGCTGCAAGCTCTGATGATAGTACTATGACCACTATTTCTAAAAGCCTATTGTGTTTAGATTTCTTGCGCTGTCATTCAAAAAAACTTGTTTCGAAAGGCAGAAATGTTAGAGAAATAAGTAGATCGTTTGTTAAATTAATAGATATAAATGAAATGGGGATTATACACACCAAATGATCTATCACCTCTAATGTTATGCCGAGGTAGCGAAGCATTGCCCACATTATATAAAACCCGCATTCATTATTTCCCGCTAGCTAGTCTAGGGTCTCCAATTGCATTGGTGCAACTTGAAATGGGACCTTTGTCCCACCGACCATTCTTGCCTGGAAACTATGCCACATTATAAAGTGTGAAAAAAGGGGCAACATTAGAATATGCTATGTGCGATTAGAAAATAATATGTTATTAGGTTCGCTTACGCATTAAGCACTTCGACTAGGGGATCGAGCAAAGAAAGTAGTTTTTTCTTTGAGTGCCACTCCTTGATATGATTTCTTTTAATATCGACAACAATGAAGATGAAATGGTTGCTGCAATCACAAAACCCTAGTTAACGAACAATCATAACTACAAAAAACAAGCATAAAAATAAGAGCAGAGAACAGATACTCATAGTTGTAGGCTAGTAGTATTTCAGTTTTATTACTCAACTTGAAATTTTCAAAAATGGCAATCAGTGTCTCCGTCAAATCTTCCATTTTATTTCCATGCATGCCTCTGCATGTTCTCTCGTTGACTAGCTCGAGGTCCAGGAAAAACATATGAGCGTACTTTGTTTTGAAGCAATGTTTTGCTACACACCTGCATAATTCATTGGGAATGTGTAGTCGTTAACTATTTGTGTATCGAGAGAGTAGTTGATTATAATATCGTACGAGTAGGGTACTTACATAGTCCACAGCGTTAACATTTGTGTATCGAGATCGCGTCTCTAGAATAGCTAAAACAAGTGATCCCAACCGACAATGTGCTTCTCTTCATTAGGATAATACAAAACATGCGGCAAGCGGATAATATATTCGAAACCAGCTTGCCCCATCTCAAGTGCTTGGGCCATGTAGTAATCAAGCAAGTCACGCATATATGTTGTCAAATTTTTATACTCCTCCTCATCCACCAAGAAATTGCCTCTTTGAAACTACATTGCCGGTCTTGTCATCTCATATAGTGAATCATAATAGATGTTCACGGCATCATCCCTGGTTAATTTGGGGTTATCTTCGATAATCTTGTTTATCTTCCTTTGATCTTCATGTTGTATTTCTTTGACTCTATATTGATTGTGCTTAGTCTCTGTTTGCCTATTGAATTCGGACTACACCCTCCACTTAGGCAGTGAGGCAAATAGATTCCAGAATCTAACTTTGTCTTCCTTGGAGGCTACTTCTAGCTTTTGTTGGTTCATCAAGTTTGTAGCTCTGCCACTCATCGTCCTTTTCTTTTTTTGTTGGTCCACTTTGGGAGCATTAGAGACCAAATCCAATGACCTTTTCTGTGACTGTGAGGATGCCTTAGATTTTGTTTTGGGCTGTTGTGGAGTTGGAGGACGAGAATTATGTTTTCTCGAGGGTGATGAAGAGGGAGGAGGTGGAGGAGGATGAGTCTTCTCTTTTGTTGGGGCTAATGAAGATGGAGGACAAGGAGAAGAGAAGGAGACTTTTGTCTTCTCAGGGGTGATGGCAAGGAACCAGGGAAGGTAGTGTGATCTCCTCTGTTAGGAGAAGGAGATGGTGAGTGATCATCTCTGGGCGGCGAAGATTCGCCATCATCCTCATCATCACCCAAAGACAACTAGTGATCAACCTTAATGAAGCGCTTGCGCCAGGCCACATGAGCATCATTGTTCTGAACAAGGCATTGCATGTCTTCCTGTGCGGGGTAATCATTGTGTATCTTGTTATACTTCTTATCAAGTATAGTATCAATGCTGATGTGGGCATCCCCATTGGAATTGGGTGGCCATTAATGGTCTCGTCTCCCATAGGTCAGGCCTAGCCGACCGCCACCTTGTTAGTTGTCCATTGCTGATGGATGTATAGCCTGACATTGATGAGTTCGGTGATGTTGTCCACCGGATGAAGTGCATTCGCCTCTTCATCGTCGAGTGGGGTCCATCCATAGCTGTTGTGACCCCTGAACTGTGGGCTAAAGCTAGTCGGAATAGGTTCTTATGGTACTACTCCTAATCCCATGGACGCCATAAGTACATTGACTTTTTTGTGAACCCTCTCATCATTTTTTTGAATTTGTCTTCCATCGCTTTTAGAACCCTCAAATACTCTGCCTCTTGTGCCACTCTACCCCTCGAGCGGCCCCAATAAGTGGAAGATTCTTCCTTGAATGCTATTTTCCAAGGAACAAGATCGGCTTCTCTAGTGCGACCAGGATGCTCCTTGTGTCTGAGTGCTTGGGTGAGCACATCATTCTCCCTATTAGTTCTATGGGTCCCTTTCCTCACCTCATCATTTACCTCGGAGATCCTCTGGACAAGGCTGCTCATGGCTAGATTTGTGGACCTAAAGCTCCCATCTGAGTCGTGGTATACCCCCTCGCCATACAGAAATATATCAATCTGGGCTCCCAATTAGTAGTCTCAAGCTCAATGCTAGGGCGTTCCACCTCCATAAGTTCCCTTTCAAATGCATCCATCTTACTGGCATAGCCATGAGAGCCGAGTTTATGAGGATTCATCGCTTTAAGTGAGTTCTCCTTATTCTTCTTGCTTAGTTCCAAGTACCCCTTGGATTGCCTATATTGCTTGAAATCCTACCAGAAGTCCTTCTACTTGGCGTACTCTCCACCATCCTAATTAGGCTCGTTATCCTCAAGGATAAATTTCTTGTACAATGTCCCCTTGAAAGTCTTGAAGCATGTCCCCATGATTTCTTTTGCTTTTTTCTTGACTTGCTCCTTGCCATAGTCCCGTGGGAAAGTGAAATACTATAGGATCTATTTCTCCCATATGTCATCCTTCTCACTTTTGGGAACCCTCCACGGGTCATTATCTTTCCAATCCACTTTCTGTACTTAATCGGGATGTAGTCCCTCACAAGTGCCCCAATGATAGTCTTGTATTTGGCCACAGCTTTTTTAGGTGCGAGCGGCTCCCTGACTCAGTGATGTGCTAGTGTGCATTTCTACTAGTAGGAAGCTATAACACTCCTTGCTTGGTTCTAGCCTTGCTGCTACCTGAACCATCTGGCTGCTCGGATGGCTGAACCTCCTGCTAGAGATACCAAGTAAGCTAATAGACTCTCAATTAATTAGCGTGTGTGGCTACCTAGTCAAATGATACCTAAGTTACTTGGTCATCTTGATCTAGCTTGAGAAGACTGGTAGGGGTCCATGGTACCTCATTCTCACCGTCCTGATTGTTACCGCCATCGTTTGTCGGATCATGTTGCTCTCCTGTTCCACCGAAATCAGCCACTTCTTGTTGCCTATCAGTTCTTGGGCGATGGGTTAATGGGCGACGACAAGTCATGGTTGTGACATGATCGTGGTCAGTTTTGGCTGCGTACAACTACTAGTAGCATTTGTGCATATATATATTACCAAACTAATAGAGATTTAATGCAAAGTCTAATAATAAGTCCACATACAGTTCACATACAACAAATGCATTGTTTGATTGGCTCCATACAACAAAGTCCATCTAATGTTCTATGAAACCAAGCCTACATCAACTTTCAAATAAGAAAAGGGTGTTTGTTGCGGTGGGGGCCTTGGTCTTGGGAGATGCAGGCACTGCCCATGCTACTAAGGGCCTTGGTCTTGGGAGATGCAGGCTACTAAGGGCCTGGTCTTGGGAGATGCAGGTGTTGTGGTGGGGGCATGGCCTGCGTCACACTAGTAGCGTGGTCAGTTTTCCCAAGACCAACTCTCTGCACGCTACTAAGGGCCTTGGTCTTGGGAGATGTAGGCGTTGCGGTGGGGGCATGGCCTACGTCGTGGAGTACCATGGGGTGTACGAGGAAGACGAGGGCGGCGGCGGTGCTCCGGCGGCATCGAGGAAGAAGAGGGTGCTGGCATGGTAGGGACGGCGTCAGGCATTGAAGAAGAGGATGGCGCGATGATTGTGGACGGCGGCATGGGTGGCGGTGGAGATCAGTTGGTGTGGAGAAAGAGGATGGCATGGGTGTGGCTGGGACGGTAGCGACGGTTAGTGGCAATCCATCGAACACCTAAGGGGCGTAGTGAGGGAGGCACTCACCCTATCGATTGGGGACGTCGTTGTCCGTGTGCTCCTTCAAATCCACACTGTGTTGGGAGTTGCTGGTGTCATGGTGGGAGGGGTCATGGAGGACCGGGGGTGGGAGATGCCGGCGTGGAGGACCATGGGGTGGGGGACGTCGGGGTGGAGGACGGCATCACGCGTCTTCCTCGCTGTCATGGGCCAGAATAGGATGCGTGAACGTTGGCGTTGAAGAAGAGTAGGGCGCTCGGGCTATGGACGGCGGCGTGGGGGTGGCGAACGACGGCGCAGGGGGTGGCGGTGCTCCATCGGCTTGGGTGAAGTGGATGGCGTGCGGTTCAAATGACTTAGAAAATTTTCACCCCGCACCATTGGGCTATATACTCGTGGCACATCACTGTCGATGCCAACGACAAACCGACAGTGATGATGTAGCATCATTGCCGGTGCCAAAGGCAAACCGACAGTGATGTGCAACTCCACTATCGGTTTGTTTAAAAGGTTAAAAACAAAAAGAGAACCAACACTAATGAACTTCCTATCCTAGCGCAGCAGTTAAGGCCACGCACTCTCAACCCCACGACCCATGTTCGAGTCCTAGGCGGGCCAAATTTTTTTATTTTTTATTTTATAATTTAATAATGTGTTAGAACAGGATAAAAAACAAAAAGAACCTAAACCTAACGAACTCCCTATGCTACTGTAGCAGTTAAGGCCACACACTCTCAACCCCTAGACCCACGTTTGAATGCCAGATGGCCTAAACTTTTTTGTTTTTTTATTTTATAATTTAATAGTGCGTTAGAATAGGAAAAAAACAAAAGGAAATTAAACCTAACGAACTCCCTACACTACTGTATCGATTAAGGCCACGCACTCTCAACCCCGAGACTCGCGTTCAAATGCCAGATGGCCCAAACTTTTTGTTTTTTATTTTATAATTTAATAGTGTGTTAGAATAGGATAAAAAACAAAAAAAAAACAACATAAACTTAATGAACTCCCTACACTACTGTAGTGGTTAAGGCCGCACACTATCAACCCCGAGACCTGCGTTCCAAGTCTAGGCGGGCCAAACTTTTTTGTTTTTTATTTTCTAATTTAAATAGTGTGTTATAACATGATAAAAAAGAAAAAAAATGAAACCGAACGAACTCCCTAGACTATCGTAGCGGTTAATGCCACGCACTCTGGACCCTGAGACACGCGCTCGAACCCGAGGCTAGGCACAATTTTTTTTAATTTTTAAAATATAGATATCACTGTCGGTTTTTAACAAGGAACCGACAATGATACTTATCATCACTGTCGGTTTTGGGCCCATCACTGTTGGTTTGGGAAACCGATAGTGATGATTATATATAATCTTTTTTCTTTTTAAAACTGAATAAATTCACACATTTATATTCCTATTGCACCTATGTCCAAATGGCTTAAAAAAATTTGCAAGCATGTACATCCAAATTATGGTCCCACACAAGATCTTAGGTTTTTCTGATCATTTTATTTATTATTATATTTTTCTTTGTGCTAGACGAGTAAAAAGAGGCCCAATTACATGATGGACACACTAGAATTTTATATCCACCTCGACCAAAAATTGGTCCCAAGGGCATATGATACCCTGTGGAAAAGTTTGGAACCATTCAGGATCGTTTCAAGGGTAGGCTCAGTTCAACCTCTAATTAATTAGGGACGTCGCGCGGAAATTCAATTAAATCGGAGAAAGTACCAAACCATCTCAGAAAAATCTCAAACTTGGTGGTTCCTTCACCCATGGAACATGCAAGCCTGAGAAAAAGTTTGAGACCAATATGACCCTGGAGTACATATGAACCACAGAAACCTTATAACCTAGGTGTTTAGTTATTGTAACATGAGACGACTTCTATAGGTTTATGAAGCAGGTATGTACCGCCTATGTCTAAATGGCTTCAATTTTTTTCAAGCATGTACACCCAAATTATGGCCCAACACAAGATCTTAGGTTTTTATGATCATTTTCTTTATTATTATATTTTTCTTTGTGCTAAAAGGGACAAAAGAGGCCGAATTACATGTTGGGCACACTAGAATTTTGCATCCGCCTTGAACAAAAATTGGTCTCTAGGGCACATAAGACCCCATGAAAAAGTTTGGCACCATTCTGGATCATTTCGGGGGTAGGCTCAGTTCAACCTCTAATTAATTGGTGACGTCGCGTGGAAATTCAATTAAATCAGAGAAAGTACCAAACCATCTCAGAAAAATCTCAAACTTGGTGTTTCATTCACCCATGGCACGTGCAAGCCTAAGAAAAACTTTGAGACCAATACAGCATCACAATTGAGAGTTCTTATTCCACAACACATGAACTACATGACAAACACAAGCCAAATTAAACTTAAACCTTGCAAAATAAACCTAAACAAACACTAATGAGGGGGTGGATGGCAGCACCATACATTTGCATCCAAGCATGGTAATTGATGTCATAGATTCTGTAACCACAGCTATGGATGAAGGCCAATGCCTGTACGATCGCACTCTCTCGTGCCTTAAAAGGCCGGTGACATAGTCATCCATAGATGTAACCTACCGAACGATCGTTGGCTCCGTTAGTAAATCTTGTGTAGAACTGGTGTCCTGCAGTAGTGTGCTAGCCGAGGTTCCTAGTATAGTACTCCCAGTCATACCCGAGTCTCTCCGTAGCTTGGTCTAGAATGGCCGACAAACCCAATGCAACATAGGTACTATCATGGAGCACCACCTGTAAGCAGGCAAAACAAAAAATGAGACATCATTATTACAATAACAATACAATAAATAATCATAACTCAGGTATCAGTGACGTCGACTTTACCACATCCATTTGGTTATAGCTCACCTAGTATTCGCTTACTTGTAGAATGGGGACATCACCAGCACGCAAAGCTTCTATCTTGAAGTGCGAGAAATTGGCCACCTGATTGCAAATGTGCTGAAGTGCCACCAAACAGTTACGCACGACAAAGAACTAGGCGATTCTCTTGCTAGGCATCCGTGATCCCGTTCGCCAGATAAATTCCTGTTGCCCTGATGGTAGCCTTGAAGGGATAAATTTGGCCCACCTGGGATTCAAGCGCGGGTCACGGGGTCGAGAGTGCGTGGCCTTAATCGCTGAGCTAGGATAGGAAGTTTAGTTAGATTGGTTTTATTTTTTTTCTTTCATCCTGTCGTAACGCACTACTAAATAATAAATGAAAAATAAAAAAAGATTGGCCTGCTAGGATTCGAGCGTGGGTCTTCGAGTACAGAGTGCGCGGCCTTAACCGCTGAGCTAGGACAGAAAGTTCAGCTAGTTTGCTTTTCTCTTTTTATTTATTACTACAAATAATGGAGTTAGTTTATATTCTAAAATAAGACAAAAATTTGTGTCTTGATTATTTAATTCTATGATAATTAATTAATGGTCTATAATTATCAAATAATAGTGTTTGTGAATATCATCTCAATATTTGATTACATAGTTAATAATTTAATTATGCAGATGAGCACAAAATATAAATTAGATATTCAGTGCGAATTACTGATACAACGTCTGAATAATGATTACATAGTTAATAATAATCTAACTATCTTTATCGGGTCCAACAATGAGGGCATCATCGTGATCACGTCGAACGTAAGCACGTTCGTCACCCTCTTCAAGGATAGGTAGGGGTACGTTCACCCCGAATATAGGCATTTCCTGATAGCCCCTGTAGTCTTCTTCATCCGTCACTCCATCGACATCGACAATCTTCCTCTTTCCTTCCAAGACTACTTTTAGCTTTCCTTTTGTCTTGTTGTCCCCTACATAGAAGATTTGCATAACATATTTTGTAAGGACAAAGGGGTCATCTCTGTATGTGGTCTTGCTGAGATCATCGGTAGTGAACCCTTCTATGTCAGTGGTGATTTCCTCGAGCCAGACCCACTAGCAGCAAAAAAGAGTTGCCTTCAACTAATCGTAGTCTAGCTCCCATATCTCCTCTATGAAACCATAGTACGTCGCCTGCACATTGTCGTTTTCGTCATGAGCATCGAAACGAATACCACTATTTTAGTATGTGCTTTTTCCATCTTGCTTTTTTGTGTAAAATATAAATCCATTGATCTCATACCCTTGGCACTTAAGCAATGTACTCGAAGGTACCTTGGCAAAGATATCTAGCTGATTACCCAATGTTGTTCTAATCAAGCGGCATCGCAACTAGCTAGTGAACTATGCCTGTCTAAAAGAAACGGGGTCATCTACTGTGATAGATTTCTCCCCGATCGTTCCTTTGCCACCTAGTCTTCCCTCGTGATGAGATTCTAGAACTCCGGCCCTATTGATATCTAGATAATATGTGTAGAACTCAATGGCCTCCTCCATTGACCATCCTTCAACTATGCCCCTTCTGGCCTAAATCTATTCCTAACATACCTCCTAAAAACTTTCATCAACTTTTTGAAAGGGAACATCTGATGCAGGTACATTGGACCAAAAGCTCTAATTTGGTCAACAAGATGAACGAGAAGATGCACTAAGAGATCAAAGTAAGTCAGCGGGAAATGCATCTCAAGCCTAATGAGAGTTTCGACTATGTCCCGCTGTAGCTGGTTCAGCGTGGACACATCAATGACCTTTTTTGAGATGGCATTGAAGAACAAGCAAAGCTTTATGATTGGGGCGCCGACCTTTGTTGGGAGGATACCATGCAAGGCAACAGGGAGCAGCTGAGTCATAATGATATGACAATCATGGGCCTTCATACAGTCATTGTTGAACTTGAGTTCTCTCATGTTCACTAGCCTCTTCGGGTTCACACAGTAGCCTATCGAGACTTTGAGTTCATTGAAGAAAGAAACAAGCGCACGCTTTTCTTCCTTCTTCAACATCCACGACGCAACCAAAAGTTCGAACTAGACATCCTCTAGCGCCATGGGATGCAACTCCTTCCTGATTCCCAAGTGTTGCATGTCCAGGCATGTGGCTAGAGAATACTTTGATGTCCCTCGGTGTCCATCAAGGTGTTAAGCATGTTACCGCACACATTTTTAGTAATGTGCATGGGATCAAGACAACGGCGTACCCTCAGCACTGGCCAGTAAGGTAGTTTCTAGAAAACTGATTGTTTCTTCCAGATGCTCCCATCAGGCGCTGCTACTGCATTGTCCCCCTTCCCAAGGACAACCTCCAGTTTGTTGACTTCTCAAAGTATCGCAGGCCCGTCTCGATATTTTGGAGGTAAGCATTTCTCAATAGTCCCATCAAAATCTTTTTTGTTCCTGTGGTAAGGGTGATCCTTAGGTAGGAACACACGGTGTCCCATATAAACTATCTTTGAGTTCTTTGGCAGATGTACCGCATCAGTGTCCTCCAAGCACTCAACACATCCAGTATAGCCTTTTGTCTTCTCTCCGGACAAACAACCTTGACCTGGCTGGTCGGTGATTGTAGCGATAAGTACTACCTTGATCGTGACATATTCCTTTTTGTACTCATCCCAAACATCCTCCACACCCTTTTCAAATATCTCCACTAGTTCAGCGATCACTGGTTCCAAAAACACATTGATGTCATTCCCAGGTTGTCTTGGCCCTTAGATCAATAGTGGCATCTGGATGTACGACCGCTTCATATAGAGTCAAGGTGGAAGGTTGTATATACAGAGCATCACTAGCTCGGTGCTATGATTGCTTCTAACCTGGTCAAAAGGATTCATCCCATCTGTGCTCAAACCAAACCAAAGGTGCCTTACCTCTCCACCGATGTTCTTATAGAACATAGTATTGAGTGTCCTCTAGTCCTTTCCATTGGTGGGGTGCCTCATCATTGTATCTTTCTTACGCTCTTCGCAATGCCAGTGCAATAGCTTGGTTGACTTTGCACATGCAAACAGCCTATGCACCCGGGGAGCTTTAAGAAAATACCAATCGACCTTCACGGGACCTTCTCTGGTCTTGGTACCCTCATCTGACGGCCCTTCCTTGTACCGTGGAGCTTGACACTTGGGGCACACATCCAAGTCTTTGTATTCGTCTGCACGGTACAATATGCAATCATTGGAACACGCATGGATTTTTTTAACCTTGAGGCCGATGGGGTAGATCATTTGCTTGGCCAGGTATGTCTTTTCTAGCAACTCATTTTTTCTGGGAGTATTTTCCTTATTATACCTAACAACTGATCGAAGCATTTATCGCTCAATCCGTTTGTCGATTTAAACTCTAACAACATGATGTCGGCTTCCAATTTGATCATTAAACAATTCTTATACAATGTGTTTTGTCATCTTGTCTCATTTTCTCTAGCTTTCTCAGCTATCTTTCACTAAGACATCCGGTCTCTACATTACATAGTAGCTGAGAAATGCCATCGTTATCCTCGGTATCGTCAGCTAGCGTGTTCCTAAACATATCATTAACTGTGGCCATAGGTTCCGTGTTGACACTGGGTTCCTCGTCAGCATCATGGATGGCTACGTCAGGCATGGCCACATCATCATCATTTTCCTGCAGAACATTCACACTAATCTCGTCATGCATAGTCTATATCGTATAGTTTGGCATGAACTCCCTGGTAATCAAGTGCATTCGTACAGACTCAATTTGAGCCCATTTCTTTTGATTCATGCAATCTTTGCATGGGCAAAAGATATGATTCCTATTCCTAGCATGGGCTTTTGCATTGGTGATAAAATGGTTGACGCCATGTATGTACCGCTTGTCCGTTCAGGACAAATGCATCAACTCTCGATCCATCTCTGTACAAAAAAATATTGAGACAGTAATTACAGAGAAATTAATAAAAAGTCCAGCTTCATGAACAACAATTGTAGCTCAAAAGTACCATTTATTCTACACTTATTTAATTTAGTCACCCCATTTTTGAAAAACATTATTGCACACTAATTATTGGAAAATTGACATTGATAGCCCCGGACATATAAATTGAAAATCGTAGCCCCGTAAAAAACAATTATTGCACAATAATAAAGAACAATTATTCTACTCGATGGCACATAAAAATGGAGACACTAATTTTTAAAAATACTAAAATTGGAGACATGACTATGAACAACAATATAGCTCCAAACAATATGTTGGTAGGTGACACATGGATAAATTTCGTCACCAAAATTGTAAAAGAATCTACTCTACTCTTATTGAGAACTAATTATAGCATCACATACTAACAATAATCCTGACCACCATGTAATTAGCTAGGATTTTAAATGTGTTCAAAGACACCAACCTTTTGGATGATGGATTCACCATAATTTGCTTGGAAGCCTTGCACAAAGTCTAATTGGAAAAGTGCTCTCTAGAATGGAGAAAGAACTAGAATAAAAATCAAGCAATGAAGCTATCAAAACAACGCTAATTAAGCAATAAAATTAAAGGAGTGGATGCTTGTTACTAACTTTAAAGCAAAAAGATCAAGTCATTCTTCCAAATCCAAGAGCTAGATTCACGGTGAAGAGCAGCCGCAACAATGGAGGGAGCGGCCCAAATGCACATCTCTGTGCTCGGGATGGAAGAGAGGAGAAAGAAGAGGACGGCACCAACTTTTTGTACTGCTATTTTATCACCGTCGGTTCTTGGCTCAAACCGACGGTGATAGCACCAAATCACCGTCAGCTCTTGGTTAGAACCGGCAGTGATAAGTGGCCGCCAACTCACTTCCGGTGCAAGCCACAAACCGGCAGTGATGTGGTCCTTCACAGCCGGTTTTAGCCCAACCCTAATCATTTTCTCATTTTGAAGCTCAGACCCCGACAGTGAAGGTACATCACTGTCGGTTCTCACAAATCCGACAGTGATGAGGCCAGTAGTGATGTCCAAATCTGTAGTAGTAATATATTAAGTTGTTCACAACGGAATGCTAAAAATAATCCACAAACATGTATTATGATAATTATTCAATCATATTAGTAAATATAAGAAGTATAATTTCACCAGCGATTCCTGCAGCCGCGCTCGGGGCATTCTTCTAGTTCCTCAAATCAAACAGCCTAAACGTGCTAATTATTCTTTTTGTGGTTAGCTGTCTACAATTGTTGTTGACTGCTACCTGAGCATCTAGCTCGGAGCAAGAGGGCCACGGCACCTTGAAAAATACCCTTTATGTGACCAGGAGAAGAGGAACAACACATGTTAATCTCATGTGTTGTTTGCTAAACAATCTCTAGGGATTGGCATAGCAATAGATCGAGGTTTAAGGTCGATTGACGACTCATTGGTGACCCACAGCTACTCAAAAAGGGAATGAAATCGCAGATTGTTCATGGCAATTAGATGATCTGAAAGCATAAGAATGATTACGTCTTTAATGTAGTGCCGCCTATATATAACATATTTATATGTAATATGTTGTAACACCCGAGAATAAAAACAATGACAAGCACCTTCTGGATTATTACCACAACACCTCAACAAGAACATAACGTCAGAGAGCACGGAAGCATCGCCGATCATATAGATTATACGATGAAAAGAGAGACTTTACTGATAAGAAAAAGATAAACAATTTTAGACAATAACCAAAATCTGCATGACAAAAGGATAGAAAGAAAGATCCAACCATGATTACATTACATTACATCATCAAAACGAACTCGGCTGTCTCCGTACGTACAGCACCTCATCACTACCGTCTAAACCAGATACAGATCAGCTTTGCATGCGTGAGGAAGTCGTGATGGCCGAAAACGCTGGGTGGGACCACGGATTTCTGCGCTGCGGTTTTGCGAAGGACCAGCCGATCGTCCATCAGGTTGCACGGAACTCATCCACAACACGCGTGCATAATCTTTTTTTTTTCCGAGATGCAAGCATGGAGACGGCCGGGCGGGCGTCATGGCACGCGGTTTCCTTTGGACTTCTTGGGCAAGGGACAAGGGCGGGCTGGCCGGAGTTCAGCTACGCTCGTCGTCTCGTCGGTCCATGGCGGCAGGTTGCGCTCAAGCAATAAGTTAGCGGTGCCCTTCGGCTCCGAGCACACGTGCATTCACGTCAAGCAAGGAGCCCCAACAGCCGGCTCAGCGTCGGTGGCTCGGTGCAGGGGTTCAGCTCGCGGGCGCGCGCCTAGGTTAGGACAAGTACATCGGAAAGGACCCAAAGTAAGTTTTGCAAAGCTTATATTATCCATTCTTGCACAGGGCGACAAGGGGCCCTTGCACTCTTTTAAAAAGTTTCTGTCGTGTATTATTGGCCGACAATTCCACTGAGTGTGATTGTACTTGCATTTCCCCTAAACAAACGCGTCTGTTCTTACCCAGAAAATTTTCATTAATATAGCGTCGATTTCTTTCCTTGCCCACGATGATAGGTTCTCTGCCATCATTGCATAGATTGGGACTGCACGGAGAACGGACTTGATGCAGGGAAGGGAGTCCGGCTGTGCTCCACCTGGCATTGGTCCTCGCAAGGCTGCTTGTCCTCTTGCTGGTGGTCCATGCTGCGAACCCTCATGCGGCAGCAGTGATTTGCTCAGCGCTGCGCGACGCCGGGTCGGGGAGAGGGAGGGGGTCGCTGGCACCTTGCTTTGCCGCTGTGTCAGTTGGGGGTTGTCTCATGTCTGGTGACGTTAGCCGTTGTTTGATGAATTGTTGTAAGAGAAAAATATTATTTTTTTTTTGCTAAAAAAATACAGCTGATAAGACAAGAGAACGGGACAGCACCGGCGCAGCGATAGCTGGAGGCCGGATTAAGGTCGGCTCATTGGTGACCCAGCTACTCATCACGGAGGGCGCTTGGATGATCTAGAAGCATCACAATGATTGCTCCTTCAATGTAATGCACGCGGTGATGCCAAATGTGCAACATGTATGTGTAAATATTACTTCTTGGTTGAGCGGCGGCACCTTTAATTTATAGGCCGTCCGGGCTTCTTGGCTGGTGCTGCCAAGTTTTTCTTGATAGCACCATTCAAGCAATTGATTTTAACTCTTGGTCGTCGTCCTCGTCCAGGCTATATATATGATATACCTAACACCCGCAGGAGAGCTATTTATATGTTGTGGATGGACACATACACACAGCTCTATCCTGCGACTGCACTGTACTCTAGCAAAAATGGGGTCGCCGCGTGCTGACGATGGCCGACAAGAGGCGAAGGCGACCAAGTGGTGCGCGGTGACTGGCGGCCGAGGGTACATGGCCAGGCACCTGGTGGCCGCGTTGCTCCGCTCCGGCGAGTGGCACGTTCGGATTACCGACCTCGCCCCCTCCTTGGTGCTCGGCACCGGCGAGACGGAGGACCTCCTCCGTGATGCCCTCGGCGACGGCCGAGCCGTTTATGCCTCCGTGGATGTCTGCAACCTAGAGCAGCTTACTACAGGTGATATACTCTTGGATTCATTCTAAACAAAAATCCGTCTCTCTCTTGTGTTTGTTTGAACGAACGAAAGATATATATTCTGCTCGTGACACCGAATTTAAATGGCATTAATTAAAATTTTCAGCGACGTGACCTTACCAACAAAAACTAATTTAAAAGAGGAGACACTATCTTTTTTTTTAAAAAAAAAGTGTGTTACACATAGACTATTCGTTCGTCCGTCTCAACTTAAAAGTACGGAGTACTAGTGTTCATCTTCCGCCGCGGTCGCCCTCCACTTTCTTGTTTCACCGATCCGGAAATCAATTCTTCAACATTTCGGCCCAATGCTCCCAACCTGCGGTCCTCTCCTTAACTCCAGCATTAGAGTCAGATCCGAAAGGACCAGATCAAGAAACGGGATAAAAAAAAACTCGGCCTATGGTGGGCACATAGCCCCGTAACTTTATGTTTAAGGCAGAAGACCTCTCATGCAGACCGAAAAAATCCTCGAATCACATGCTCCGTCCTCATATAAGGGCCCGTTACACCGTGAATGGACCGATCCACTTACCTGTGCTTTGAGAAACAGGGAACAGACAAGAGGATTTTTTTACCTCTGTCAGGCGAACGAGCGCACCCACGGGGGCTCAAACCCTGCACGCGACCATCTGGTCCGTGGAGCCGTTGGCAAGAAACGGGACCAAAATATACGGACTTACAGAAACGAACAAACACAGTCGGAAATTAAACGGAAATGGTTGGGAGCTGGAAGCTTATTTAGTCGGGATCAGATTACATGTTGAATCTATTATCTGAAAGTAGCTCCTAGGCACACCACACAAATATACTCGTTCCGTTCCTAAATAAATCAATTCCTAGAATCCGTGCTAGTTAAATTCTTTTAGATTTTACTAACTTTATAGAAAAGAGTAACAACTTTTATGACATAAAATGAGCATCTTATGAAATATATTTTATGATAAATCTAATAATATTAATTTGATACTATAAATCTTAGCATTTTTATAGAAATTTAATTAAAGTTTAAAATGTTTAACTTCAGACGACTTTAGAAATTAATTCTTTTAGGACATAGGGAGTACATTACTATTTATCAATCAAGTTAACGACATGTCACAAGTGAATCAGTTGCTTGGCTTGGTGCAGAAGTGCAGTGCGCGTACGCAATTGCACGTATTTAATTTGGCCACGTATTATTCTTCAAGCAAGTGCACGTATTATTCATCAATCAAGTTAACATGTCACAAATTAGCGTGCCACGTAGTGTATTTGTCGGGTACCATAAAAAGGGGTCCCCTAAGTAAGAACCGAAAAAATCGCTTAGACCTTATAAAAACCGAAGCCAAGAGACAATCACCGGCAAACCCCCACCTTATCCGAGGCTCGGCTAGATCACCCGGCCCACCTCGGACAGTATCCTGTCTTGCCCGAGGCCCCGCACGTAAGGCCTCGGACGAGGTGCCGATTCTCCGCCTCGCTCAAGGCCCCGCACGTAAGGCCTCGGACGAGGTACCGATTCTCCGACTCGCTCGAGGCCCCGCCCGTAAGGCCTCAGACGAGGTGCTGATTCTCCGCCTCGCTCGAGGCTCCGCACGTAAGGCCTCGGACGAGGTACCGATTCTCCGCCTCGCTCGAGACCCCGCACGTAAGGCCTCGGACGAGGTACCGATTCTCCGCCTCGCTCGAGGCCGGCTCGGCAGCTACCCCGTCACCGCCGCCTCGACCGGGACGTCACGTCCAGCTAACGCGACCAACCACTCCCGCGACGTCAGACGAACGACGGCTCGACACAGCGGAGTGACCGACGAGATGGGAGTCGCATCAACGCCATGCCGTCCGGGACAGGACGGGGCAGGGGTTACTGGCCGCTCTGCTCGGCACTGTGCCCACGACTGATACCCCTGCGGCGCTGTGCTGCCTAACCCCACCTGCTCCGAGGACAGTGCGGCGTGAGGAGTCATGTCCGTGTCCCTGTAGCCTCGGAATCAGCATAAAAGACCAACTGCTCCCTCCGAGCCTCGGCTACCCGCCTCCGCACCCCTGTAGCCTTGGGACTCGTGCTCGCCGAGCCCCCCCCCCCCACAATGGTTCAGCCTCTGCACCGACGGGGCCTCGGCTCTCTACGCTGTCGACATACAGCGACCGGCACGTCGTCCACAGTCTGCGCCATGCCCTGCGAAGCCATCACAGGAGCCCCCACGTCGCACAGGATCGGGCGTGACCGGCGCGTCGCTCCAGTGCATCGAGGACAAGACTGCTCCATCGACCATGCCGCCACAGTGACGAGCTACAGGGCTCGGCATACCGCCTCCGCTCACAAAACGCCACGTAGCGAACACATGTATCGCCCCTGTCCCCCTTCAACTATAAAAGGGAGCGACCGGGGCCGTTTCTAGGGAGATAGACACACCGATAGACGCACGAACAGACAGACTCACGTAGACTCAGACACACACGCTCCAGCAATGCTCGACACTCTGTAATACGCACGCTCCCCCGCTGCCTGAGATCAACATCTCAAGCAACCCACGCCGCTCCACGCAGAGACCTGGGACAAGCTCCCTCTCTCACCCAGCTTGTAAACCCCTACTACAAGCACCTCGGTGCAAGGAATACAAGATCGATCTCTCAGACTGGACGTAGGGCACCTATTGCCTGAACCAGTATAAACCTTGTGTCTCTTTGCATCACCATCCAGGATTAGGGGCACGCAGTACATTTTCACTAGCCGGTTGAGGACCCCCTGGTCCAAAACACCAACAGTTGGCGCGCCAGGTAGGGGATCTACTGCGTGTCAGCTTAGTCATCCCAACAAGTTCCGGATGGCAGACCCCGTGCGACCGCTGCGTCTCGGCACGGTGATCTGGTTCGGGAGCCTAGAGTTCATGTCTCTAGGTTCTGAGTATGATATGGTACTCCTCGCACCCCGAGCCCCACCGACCGACGACGACATCACGCACCGATAGCCCAGGCGCAGGCGGCGCCCGGGCTGTCGCCCTCATCGCGCTCGCCAGGCATGACGCGGGTGGGACCACCCCGACACCGTGCAAGCTCAGGGCGACGCACCGCGCTCCGCCGGTACCCCATGCCCGGCTGTTGGTACAGAGTCCCTGGTTGGGGACCTGTCCGGCTTAAGCCTGGGCAACGGAAAGACGCCGGTGGCATGCAGCGACGCCCCGTCATCAAGCTCTGCCCCGCTACCTCCTAAGGAGTCGACTCCGGCGGAGCAGCGCCCGGTGACGGCACCATCCTCGTACCCCTTCGGGTTGGGCAATACCGCCGCCGCCTACGCTTCCGCCTATGCCTCCGCTCACGCGGAGCCCTCAGGAGGCCACCAATGCTTTGCCCTCGACCTCGACGCCACAACTTCAACTCACTCCCATGCCGACTCCTCGGAGGAGGACGAGGCATGGGTCGGAGCGGACTTCTCCGGGCTTTGCGACCCTAAAGCCATGCGCCGCTTCTTGGCCGCAAGCAACTACTGCTTCAGCTACTCCGACTCCGATGACGAAGGCACTTACGATCCCACTCATGAGTGCTTCTACGTCGAGCTCAGGATGCCGAGAGCGGGCGATGAGGACGAAGGGGCAGGCAATCGCTCCCCGCCCTACGAGGGGGCAACCGACGCCACACCTCCGCGCGTCGAGCTCCCGGCGGCGCGGAACGAGAACCCCGCCCACGAGGAACTTCGACGCCTTGACTTGGAGCAGCTCCATGAGCTTCAGGCCAAGGTCGAACAAGACCGACTCCTTCTACGGCAGCTCCGAGACACTCTCGAGCAAGAGCAGCGGGGTCACGGTGATGTCGGAGCAACCCGATGGAGGGCTCGCGACGTCAACCACCGCATCAACAATGACGTAGGGGGCGAGCAACCCCCTATCTTCAATCGCGCTAGCCAGAACGTCACGGTAGCGGCTATGCTACTCTGGACTATGCTCGAGCCCTCTACCACGGAGGGGCGACTGGTCCACGGTGAGCTCCGAGACCTCCTCGAGACTACCGTGGTACAACAGGCCAAAAGTTCCACCTCTCGACGGCGCGGAGGCGCCTCGGAACTTCCCACGACACTGCCTCAGCAGGATAGGGAGGCCTCAGTTCGTCCCGAGCCCGCTCAGGCACCGACGGCCAATAGGGCCCCCTCGGTGCATGACCGCCTCGGCAATCGACGCGAGGCGCAAGGCGACCACGATGTGGTCAGCAAGCGACGGCGCCACAGCAATGAGGGGCCCGCCCGAGGCTACCACCCGCACTGAGGCGGTCGTTACGACAGTGGGGAGGACCGAAGTCCTTCTCCTGGGCCACCTGGCACTCGAGTCTTTAGCAAGGCCATCCGCAGCGCTCACTTCTCGGTTCAGTTTCGGCAACCGGCCAACCTCGCAAAGTACAGCGGTGAGACCAACCCCGAGTTGTGGCTGGCCGATTACCGCCTAGCTTGTTAGCTACGCGGCGTAGACGATGACCTGCTCATCATCCGCAACCTCCCATTGTTCCTGTCAGACTTGGCGCGATCCTGGCTCGAACACCTCCCTCCCTCGTAGATCCACAACTGGCGTGACTTGGTAAAGGTCTTCGTCAGGAATTTCTAGGGCACATACATGCGCTCCGGGAACTCCTGGGACCTCAAGAGTTGTCGCTAGAAACCAGGCGAGTCTCTACGAGACTTCATCCGACGCTTCTCCAAACAATGCACCGAGTTGCCCCGCGTCGGTGACTCAGAAATTGTCTAGGCGTTCCTCTCCGGCACCTCCTGTCGAGACCTGGTCTGAGAGTTAGGCCAGAACATACCGACCACGGCGGCCGCACTCCTCGACATCGCCACCAACTTCGCCTCGGGCAAAGAGGTTGTCGGGGCCATCTTCCCCGACAACGACACCAAGGGGAAGCGGAGGGACGAGGCCCCTAGGGCCTCGGCCCCCACCTCCCCAAGAAAAAGAAAAAGGGTCGCCATGGGAAGCAAGAGGTGCTCAAGGCCGATCCAGTCATAGCCACAGAACACAAGAATCCCCGAGGCCCCGCCAGAGGCCCCGGGCTCTTCGACGACATGCTTAAGAAGCCCTGCCCTTATCACCAGGGCCCGATGAAGCACACCCTCGAAGAGTGCACCATGCTCCGGCGTTACTATGCTAAGCTCGAACTCCCCAACGATGAGGCCAAGAAGAGGGACGCCAGCGATAGGGACAATGACAAGGACGACGAGTTCCCCGAGGTGTACAACGCCTTCATGATCTTTGGCGGGCCTTCAGTGTGCCTCACGGCACGTCAGCGAAAGAAGGAGTGCCAGGAAGTCTTCTCGGTTAAGGTGGCCACTCCCTAGTACCTCGACTAGTCTCGGGAGGCGATCACCTTTGATTGGGATGACCACCCTGATTACGTCCCAAACCCCGAGCAGTACCCACTCGTCGTCGACCCGATCATCGGCAACACCTGGCTCACCAAGGTGTTGATGGACGGAGGCAGCGGCCTCAACATCCTCTACGCCGACACCCTGGAACTCCTGGGGCTCGACCAGTCACAGCTCCGAGGTGATGCCGTGCCCTTCCATGGCATCGTGCTAGGGAAACGCACGCGACCCCTCGGGCGCATCGACTTGCCCGTCTGCTTCGGCACTCCCTCTAACTACCATAAGGAGGTCCTCACCTTCAAGGTGGTTGGGTTCAAGGGAACCTACCACGCCATCCTGGGCCGCCCGTGCTACGCCAAGTTCATGGCGATCCCTAGCTACACCTACCTCAAGCTCAAGATGCCGGGCCCCAACAGCATCATCACTGTCGAGTCCACGTACGAGCATGCATACGACTGCGACATCAAATGCATCAAGTATGCCGAAGCCCTCGTGGAGGCCGAGACCCTCATCGTCAACCTCGACCAACTTGGTAGCGAGGCGCCCGACTCCAAGCGTCGTGTCGGGACTTTCGAGCCTGTGGAGGCTATCAAGCTCATCCTGGTCGACCCCACCTGCTCCAATGATCGGGCACTAAGGATCAGCGCCACCCTTGACATCAAATAGGAAGCCATGCTCATCGACTTTCTTCGCGTGAATGCCGAAGTATTCGCGTGGAGCCCCTCGGACATGCCAGGCATAACGAGGGAGGTCGCCGAGCATGCCCTAGACATCTAGGCCGGCTCTAGACCGGTGAAGCAGTGCCTGCGTTGATTCGACGAGGAAAAGCACAGGGCCATCGGCGAGGAGGTGCAGAAGCTTTTGGCAGCCGGATTCATCAAGGAAGTGTCCCATCTAGAGTGGTTGGCTAATCCTGTATTAGTTAAGAAGAAAAATGGGAAGTGGAGGATGTGTGTAGACTACACCAGTTTGAATAAGGCATGTCCAAAGGTCCCTTTCCCATTACCTCGAATCGACCAAATCATTGACTCCACTGCGGGATGTGAAACCCTATCTTTCCTTGATGCGTATTCCGGTTACCATCAAATCAAGATGAAAGAATCCGACCAGCTCGTGACTTCTTTCATCACCCCATTCGGCATGTACTACTATGTGACTATGCCATTCGGCCTTAGAAACGCAGGGGCCACATACCAGCGGTGCATGACCCAGGTCTTTGGCGAGCACATCGGGCAAACTATCGAGGCCTACGTGGACGACATCGTGGTCAAGTCCAGAAAGGCCAGTGGTCTCATCGATGACCTGGAGATCGCCTTTAGATGCCTCAGAGAGAAGGGCATCAAGCTCAACCCCAAGAAGTGTGTCTTCGAGGTCCCCCGAGGCATGCTCTTGGGATTCATAGTCTCAGAGCGTGGCATCGAGGCCAACCCAGAGAAGGTCTCGGCCGTGACCAACATGGGACCAATCCGAGACCTCAAGGGAGTGCAGAGGGTTATGGGATGCCTTGTAGCCCTGAGCCGCTTCATCTCGCACCTTGGCGAAAAAGGCTTGCCTCTGTATCGCCTCTTGAGAAAGTCTGAACGCTTTTCCTGGACTCCTGAGGCCAAAGAAGCCCTCACCAAGCTCAAGGCACTGCTCTCCAATCCTCCCATCCTAGTGCCGCCAACCAAGGGCGAGGCCCTCTTGCTCTACGTCGCCGCAACGACCCAAGTGGTCAGTGTGGCAGTAGTGGTCGAGAGGCAGGAAGAGGGGCATGCTTTACCCGTCCAACGACCTATTTACTTCATTAGTGAGGTGCTCTCCGAGACTAAGACACGCTACCCCCACATCTAGAAGCTGATCTACGCCATAGTCTTGTCTCGACGCAAGCTGCGTCACTACTTCAAGTCCCACCCGGTGACCGTGGTGTCGTCTTTCCCTCTAGGAGAGATAATCTAGAACCGGGAGGCCTCGGGTAGAATAGCCAAGTGGGCCGTGGAACTCATGGGGGAAGCCCTATCTTTTGCGCCTCGGAAAGTAATTAAATCTCAGGTCTTGGCCAATTTTGTGGCTGAGTGGACCGACACCCAACTGCCACCTGCTCAAATCCAAGCAGAATGCTAGACCATGTACTTTGATGGGTCCCTGATGAAGACCAGGGCAGGTGTGGGTCTGCTCTTCATCTCACCCCTCAGAGTATACATGCGCTACATGATTCAGCTCCACTTCGCCGCCTCCAACAACGCAGTCGAGTACGAAGCCCTCGTCAACGGCTTGCAGATCGCCATCGAACTTGGAGTACGGTGTCTCGACATATGGGGCGATTCGCAGCTCGTCGTCGATCAAGTGATGAAGGAGTCAAACTGCCATGACCCCAAAATGGAGGCGTACTGCAAGTTGGAGCGTCGCCTAGAAGACAAGTTCGACGGTCTCGAACTCAATCACATTACGCAAAAATTCAACGAGGCCATGGACAAACTGGCAAAGATGGCGTTGGCACGGGCCCCGGTCCCCCCGAACATCTTCGCCAGAGACCTCCACAAGCCTTCCATCGACTACGTCTCGGCGGCGGAAGAGGGCCCAATGGTCGAGCCCACCATAGGGCCTGAGGCCCCCTCTGTCATCGAGACCCCTTCGGCCAAGCCCGAGGTCATGGAAATCAACGCGGAGCCTCCCAAGGCCAACCAGGGCATGGACTGATGAGTCCTGTTCCTTGATTACCTCATTTGAGGAGAGCTTCCTGCAGACAGGACCAAAGCCCGATGGCTTGCATGACGAGCCAAAACTTATGTCCTCAGCAACGGCGAGTTGTATAGGCGAAGCCCATCTGGCGTCCTCCAACGATGCATCACCACCGAGGCAGGCCAAGCCCTACTTTGGGACTTGCACGCGGGAGCCTACAGGCACCATGCAGTGCCTCAGACGCTCATCGGAAATGCCTTCCGCCAAGGGTTCTACTGGCCAACGGCGGTTGCTGACGCCACCAAGCTGGTACGCTCCTGTGAGGGATGTCAATACTATGCGCGGCAGACGCACCTCCCGGCCCAAGCCCTCCAAACCATCCCCATTACATGGCCATTCGCCTTGTGGGGGCTCGACATGGTTGGGCCTCTACAGAAGGCCCTCGGGGGCTATACCCATTTGCTGGTAGCAATCGATAAGTTCTCCAAGTGGATCGAGGCTCATCTGATCAATCGAATCAAATTCGAGCAAGCAGTGCTGTTCTTCACTGATATCATCCACAGGTTCGGGGTTCCAAACACCATCATAACTGACAATGGGACACAATTCACCGGCCACAAGTTCCTGATGTTCTGCGACGACCACCACATCCATGTGGCCTAGTCGGCCGTAGGACACCCTAGGACAAACGACCAAGTAGAACATGCCAATGGCATGATCCTACAAGGCCTCAAGCCAAGAATATACAACCGGTTGAAGAAATTTGGCAAGAAATGGCTTGTCGAACTCCTGTCGGTCATCAAGAGCCTGAGGAACACTTCGAGCCGAGCCACGGGGTTCACACCGTTCTTCCTAGTCTATGGAGCCGAGGCCTTCCTCCCCACTGACTTGGAGTACGGTTCCCCGAGGCTACAGGCCTACAACGAGCAAAGCAACCGCACTGCCCGCGAGGATGCCCTCGACCAACTGGAGGAAGCCCGAGATGTTGCACTGCTACACTCGGCCAAGTACCAGCAAGCCCTACGACGCTATCAAGCCTGGCGCATTTGAGGCTAAGACCTGAAGGTGGGCGACCTGGTGCTGAGACTGAGGCAGAGCAACAAGGGCCGCCACAAGCTGACACCGCCATGGGAAGGGCCGTACATCGTCACCCAAGTGCTAAAGCCCGGGACCTACAAGCTAGCCAACGAGAAGGGTGAAATCCTCACCAACGCTTGGAACATAGAACAGCTACGTCGCTTCTACACTTAAATTTCCAAGCATTGTATACATTATTTCTCGAAATACAATAAAGAAGCGTTCTTTAGTTATTCTAATTTTTCAAGAAACCCCCCAAACCTATCGATGGGGGATCAGCGTTACGATAACACTACAAGGGAGACTCGACTCTGCCTCTGCAGAGGTGCCCACCGCGGGGCCCAAACAAGACTCAGCTCTGCCTCTGTAGAACCGAGCCTCCCTCGGGGGCTAGAAGGGGGGACCCCCCTAAGTCCCAGGCACCATTTTTTAGTCGTTTTTCGAAAAAAAAATTCTACACCAAACTCTCTAGCGTGCTCTGACAAATCGATTGTAAAAAACCTAAGGACCGAAAGTCTGTCTCAGGACCAAAAGGCCGGCCGAGCCGCGAGACGGCCTACGCCTCCGGGCTACGGCAACTCCCTCACCACCTTTTGCCCGAGGGGCAGCTTAGGCTCCGAGGAAGTTTTTTGCAAGTGATATGATTAGAGACCAGACAGAGGGCAGAGGCTCGGAAATACAATAAAAAATGATTAAAAAGCATAGACGCATAAGTACTTTAAAAAAGGCCTCGACGGCCACAAGCGTTATGGTACAATAATAATCATAACCTATTTACATGGCCCCTTTGGCCTAGGTCAGAACTCAGGGTCGCCAGCATCGGCGGTCGGCGCAGGAGGAACCACCTCCTCTTCGAACAGCTTGGCCAGCGCCATGCCAGGGGCCTTAGCCGCCTCCACCAGCTTCATGACCTCCTCCTCAGCCTCCTCATCATCCTCAGCCAAGACGTAACCGTCGCTGATGGCCTCGAGGTCGACGCTGGCGTAGTGTGAGGAGACGATGGCCAGGGCGCGCTTGACGCCCGTATGCAGCGCCCCCCGGAGCCGCTCGTGGACTCGGCCACTCAACGCGATCAAGCGGCTCCTGAGGGAGCTGCCCAATTTGACCCCCTCGACCTCTAGGGCCTCGCAGATGGTACGAGCGGCGCTCTGCAGCGCATTGTGCTCCTGGATCTTGGCCTCGAGCACTGCCTACACCTCAACGGAGGCCTTAGCTACCCGGGAGACCTCCTTCTCCAACCCTGCGCCAAGACAAGCAGGATGGGGTTAAGCACAAAAGGAAATAAGCCGAACAAGGGCATAGGCCTACGGGACTCACCCTTGGCTATCTCCTTCTAGCTTTGGACCTCGACCCGAGAGGCCTCGGCCGCCCTGGAAGCCTCCTTCTCCAGCTCTGCATCGCATCGGGGAGTTAGGAGTCGAACGCAAGAAAAACAAATAAAGCAAGGGGCACGGCTCAACAGGACTCACCCTTGACCTTTTTCTTCTAGGCTAAGGCCTCGACCCGGGAGGCCTCGGCCACCTTGAGGGCCTCTGCCAAAGCACCTTTCATCAGCAGGTGCGCGCCCTGCTTCGCCCCCAGCTGCCCGGCGACAGCCTTGGCAGAGACCTCCACTTGTTTGGCCCGGGACCTGAAGGTGTCCTGCTCGCTGGCCACCCGGGTCAACTACTCCTCCAGCTCCTTGATCCACGATGCCAAAGGGGCGGCCTGCTCCCGAGCCGTGGCCACCTCGGCCTTCATGTCAGCACAGCAAAGGTGGAGGTCCTCCACCTCCACGCTCCATGCCGACAGAAGCTCGTTGGCACCGACGAGCAGGTCCTTCTGCTACCGGAGCTGGTCCTAGATGCCCCTCTCCCGCCGAAGGAACAACAACTTCCCAAGGGACCGGGCCTCGAGCTCTTGGATATGTAGAACAAATGTCAAGCACTACGGGAAAACTCGAGAAAAGACGACATAGCACGAAAAAAGAAAGTGCGCACCTGGGCAACGCCGGGCAGATCGTCAGCCATGACAGACAGCGCTGTCCACAGCGACCGCTCCGCTAGCTGGCAGAATTGCTTGAAGGAGCCCCAGCGCCCCCCCTCGGCCACGTCCTCGAGGGCGAGCAGAGGCTCCCCCTCAGGGTCGTCCCGGCTCCGCCACAAGACACGCGGGCTATCCCACCCACGGGGCTCGGGTTGTACTCGGACGAGGGCCGAGCTCCCCTCGCCAGAGGTCGGAGCTGGCTGCTCCACGGTGCTGGCTGCATCGGCGTCCGCCACCTCATTCCCCCGAGAAGTATCGTCGGAGGAGATCGAATGGACCTCCACCTCCCGGGCGCTTCCCTGCGACGGCGGTGGGTCTTGGACCAGGGGCGGTATGGAAGCTTGCCCCGCCTCTGTCTCCATATCCTGGGCCACTGGCTTCGCCGCGCCCACGCTAGCCTCCGCCACCTCGGCCTTGGTGGTCCTGAGAGCCCCGGCCTCCGTCGCTTCGACCTCGGAGGTCCTAGGGGCCTTGGCCTCACCCTTAGTGGCCTCAGCGACTAGGGGCGCCTCGGCTTCATCTGACGCGCAGGCCTCGGCCTCGCGGGGCATAGGCGCCTCCTCCCCTGCTTGCTTCGTGGCCGCCTTGGTAGCCTCTTCTTGGGTGATCGGCTCCTTCGGGTCAGCCCTGGCCGACGTCGCGCCATGCTCTATGGTAGCTTGCGCCTCCACCACCCATTGGGCGGGGGAGCTGGTGCTCACCTTGAGTGCCTTACGTGGCGCCAAGGTAGGCGCTTCCACCTGACGCTTTTGGCTGAAGACAAAGCACTCATGGGGTTAGCATACAACCAAAGAACGAGTGGAAGATGCTGCAAACTCCACTAACAAAACACTTACCTCGAACGGGGACACTATCGCTTCCGCACTACGTCCCTCGTCCTCTGCAATGGCGGTGGCGGCGGCGGTGGCATGGCCCCCATGTCCACCGGTGCCGGACGGTCCTCACCGGACTTCGGTGCCCCCTCGAACCTCTGCGGAGGTGGTTGCGTCACCCCCCCCCCCCCCACCACCTGCTCTACCTCCACCGTCGAGCCCACCAGGCTGACGGCATGCCCCGACATCCCCCTGACGTTAGGGAGATAATCCAGGGTAACCCCCCCCCCCCCGCATCGCTCTCGTCGTCATCGCTCGAGGAATCCAACAACGACGGTGATGGAGACGGCTCCACCGGGAGACCATCGTGCCTCTACTACCACCGATGTTTCTCCAGCTCATCGCGCTCAAGGTTCTTCCTCTTGCGCCTTGCCTCCTTGGTGTCCTTCCGCTTCTTCTACGCCTCGGCATGCGCCCTGTTCACTACCCGTCGCTCTGCGTCCTTGGGGACGGGCGGCGGAGAGGCTCGCACATCCCTCATCCCCTGCAGGAACAATGAACACAAATAAGGGAACAAGAAACTATAAGGAACGAGAAGGCCTCAGGGGCCGCAGTAGTGCATGACTTACCAGAGAGAGGTACCCCCGCGACGAGCGCATCGGGAACAGGGACAGACCACTACTCCTCAACCACCCCTCCACCATCTCTCTCACCCAACGTAGAACCTCCTCGTCAGAAAGGGCGATGGTGGACATCTGGATGCCATCGATTGGCTCATCCGGTGTCATCTCGAACAGGTGCTGTCGCTAAGCCATCAGCGGTAGCACCCTCCGGCGGTGGAAGGCCGCCACGACCACAGCCGTCGTAAGGCCGTGGCTGCGCAGCCTCTCCAGCACCTCTAGAAGCGGCCGCAGCTTGGGATGATCAATCGTCGGGACGCCGTACCTCCACTTCTTCGGCTGGCTCTCCACGACCCGCCCGGTATAGGGGGGAAGTCCACTATCGTCGTTGCGGAGGTAGAACCAGCTGTTGTACCAGCGACGGTTGGACAACGTGAGCTGGGCCGGGATGTAGAGGAGCTACCGGTCTTGACGCACTTGGAGAGTGCAGCCACCGGCCCTCATCGCCTTCCGCATGCCTGCCGTGCCCACTGGCTTGGTGGTGAGCCTCGCCCGAAAGAGGTGGAGCCACAGCTCCCAGTGGGGGGCAATGCCCAGGTACCCCTCGCAGACAGCGACAAAGATGGCCGCCTGCGCGATGGAGTTGGGGTTGAAGTTGTGGAGCTCCACGCCGTAGTAGTGCGGGAGCGCCCGCATAAACCGGTCTGCCGGCAGGCCAAGACCGCACTCGTGGAAGGCCACGAAGCTCACGATGTAGCCATCGTGTGGCCTTGGCTCCGGCTCAGCCCTCGGAGCAATCCACTCTGGCCTGGTGGGGTCAGTAACCGGGTGGAGGACGCCATCGTCGACGAGTGACTGCAGCGTCACCGCAAACACGTCGGACGGACCCCAAGGATCCACCTAAACGACAACAGCGCCGCCGGCCATCGGTGCGGTGGAGAACGTGGCTATAGCGGTAAGGCAAGCTCTCGCTATCCCTCTCTCTCTCGCTCTCTTCCTCCCCCTTCTCCCTTCTCCTCCTCGGTGCTCTCTGTTCTTAGCAACCGCTCGAGGGCAGAAAGGTTGAACGTATGTAGGCAAGGTAAGGAGGGGAGGGGCGAGGCTCGTCACGTATTTATGAGGGAAGGGGGTGAAACAGACAGGCGACAAAACCGGGGAAGTTACCCTCAAATCTAGCGTAGTTAATCCGGATCCGATTAAACCGCCCATGCATCCACCTTTTCCTTATTAACCACGCGCGCACAGTAATGTCCCATCCGCAGACATCACGTCGTGTCTGACCAGAGCAACAGCAGGCGTCATTCCGTCTCCCCGAGAAACCGCCTCAAAAGGTGCACCCGCCATTGTCAGCCGATGGGAGGGGAATATCCCCCCACCTGATTCCTTTCAGACTAAGGAACTAGGCACCGAGCCCATTACGGTCTAGGGGTTCGAAGGCTTGGCCCCCGAGGGTCTCAACAGCCACCCCAGGACAAACAGAGTCAGGGATGACTATGGGCGAGCCTGTACATGGCCGAGGCCCAAGCAAGCGACTGCTTGGGATGCCCTAAGTCGTGTACGAGACCGACATGGAGGTCTCTGAATGGGATCCCACCGCAGGGAGGCACCGAGCCCCCGGGGCCAATCGAACGGCCCTGGGACCCACTAGAGAAGCCCGCTGGTATTTTTGGAGTGTGTCTCTGGACCACCAACCGACCCCTATCGAATGGGGCAAGGGCCTCCACTTGGACTTGCCCGATAACAGCTCACCGGAGATGTCACTGCTCGTGCCCACCGAGGGTAGCCTGGCATACTTCACCCCTCCTTCTGAACGAAAAGGATGCGCGAGGGCCGCACAAAAAAGACAGGGAAACTCCTGATCGCCCTCTTGCTCCGCGTAGAGGCTCGAGGGCACTTCCTGCAACCAAGCTGAGACCTAGCGACCCAAACTCGCACTCGGAGCCTCAGCAAACAACCCCTCCTTCCGAACAAAAAGGATGCGCGAGGGCCGCACAAAAAAGACAGGAAAACTCCTTATCGCCCTCTTGCTCCGAGCAGAGGCTCGGGGGCTCTTCCTGCAACCAAGCCGAGACCCAGCGACCCAAACTCGCACTCAAGGGCTCGGCCAACATGATAAACACCCCTCCTTCCAAACGAAAAGGATGCGCGAGGGCCGCACAAAAAGGACAGGGAAACTCCTGATCGCCCTCTTGCACCGAGCAGAGGCTCGGGGGCTCTTCTTGCAACCCAGCGACCCGAACTCGCACTCGGGGGCTCGGCAAACGCGACAAACCCCCCCTGCTCGACAGGGGAAAAGCCCCTGGAGGAGTAAACCCACTCCTCCAGGGCCTCGGGGGCTACACCCGGTGGGTGAGCTCGCGCGCACCCACCGAAGCCTCGAGTACGAAACACCATTCCACCAGGAGCTGCCGCGAGCCAAGTCTCGTCAAAACCTTAGGGAGAGTGCTCACGCTCCCCCCAAGGCTCGGGGGCTACTGTCGGGTACCATAAAAAGGGGTCTCCTAAGCAAGAACCAAAAAATCACTTAGACCTTGTAAAAATCGAAGCCAAGAGACAACCACCGGCAAACCCCCACCTTATCCGAGGCTCGGCTAGATCACCCGACCCACCTCGGACAGTATCCCGCCTCGCCCGAGGCCCCGCATGTAAGGCCTCGGATGAGGTATCGATTCTCCACCTCGCTCGAGGCCCCGCACGTAAGGCCTCGGACGAGGTGCCGATTCTCCGCCTCGTCGAGGCCCCGCATGTAAGGCCTCGGACGAGGTGCCGATTTTCCGACTCGCCCGAGGCCCCAACCGTAAGGCCTTGGACGAGGTACTGATTCTCTGCCTCACTCGAGGCCCCACCCGTAAGGCCTCGGATGAGGTACCGATCCTCCGCCTCGCTCGAGGCCCCGCACGTAAGGCCTCGGACGAGGTACCGATTCTCCGCCTTGCTCGAGACCCCACACGAAAGGCCTCGGACGAGGTACCGATTCTCCACCTCGCTCGAGGCCGGCTCGGCAGCTACCCCGTCACCGCCGCCTCGATCGGGACGTCACGTCCAACTAATGCGACCAACCACTCCCGCGACGTCAGCCGAACGATGGCTCGACACAGTGGAGTGACCGACGAGATGGGAGTCGCATCAACGCCATGCCGTCCGGGACAGAACGGGGCAGGGGTTACCGGCCACTGTGCTCGGCACTATGCCCACGACTGACACCCCTGCGGCACTGTGCTGCCTAACCCCACCTGCTCCGAGGACAGTGCGGCGTGGGGAGTCATGTCCGTGTCCCTGTAGCCTCAGAATCAGCATAAAAGACCAACTGCTCCCTCCGAGCCTCGGCTACCCGCCTCCGCACCCCTGTAGCCTCGGGACTCGTGCCCGCCGAGCCCCCCCCCCCACAATGGTTCAGCCTCTGCACCGACGGGGCCTCGGCTCTCTACGCTGTCGACATACAGCGACCGGCACGTCGTCCACAGTCTGCGCCATGCCCCGCGAAGCCATCACAGGAGCCCCCACGTCGCACAGGATCGGGCATGACCGGCGTGTCGCTCTAGTGCATCGAGGACAAGACCGCTCCATCGACCATGCCGCCATAGTGATGAGCTACAGGGCTCGGCATACCGCCTCCGCTCACAAAACACCATGTAGCGAACATATGTATCGCCCCTGTCCCCCCTTCAACTATAAAAGGGAGTGACCGGGGCCGTTTCTAGGGAGATAGACACACAGATAGACGCACGAACAGACAGACTCACGTAGACTCAGACACACACGCTCCAGCAACGCTCGACACTCTGTAATACGCACGCTCCCCCGCTGCCTGAGATCAACATCTCAAGCAACCCACGCCGCTCCACGCAGAGACCTGGGACAAGCTCCCTCTCTCACCAAGCTTGTAAACCCCTACTACAAGCACCTCGGTGCAAGGAATACAAGATCGATCTCTCAGACTGGACGTAGGGCACCTATTGCCTGAACCAGTATAAACCTTGTGTCTCTTTGCATCACCATCCGGAATTAGGGGCACGCAGTACATTTTCACTAGCCGGTTGAGGACCCCCCAGTCCAAAACACCGACAGTATTACTCCCTCCGTCCCAGACAGAAGGTAATGTATTACTCCATTCGTCCCAGAAAGAAGGTCATTATGAAATATGTGCAGCTTACATTTTTTTAACTTTGACCAAGTTTATAGAAAATACGTGCAACATTTATATCTTTAAATAATTTTATTATGAAAATATATGCAACGATCTATCTAATGATACTAATTATGTATTATAAATATTAATATTATTTTATATATAATTAATCAAAGTTAAAAAAAATAACTTTTCGAGAATTCCTATTTTAGGATAGAGGGCAAGCAGCAAGCTAACAGGCAACCGGCCGCAGGAAGGGATATGATGGGCCTTTTAGCTCCTGGGCCTCACATATATATTCAATATTGGGCTTATCCCATATTTTCCAAATCCGGGTATGATACGGGCTCATCCCTCCCAAATATGGAATCCCGTAATATGGGTGGGATCAAGCCTTTTCCGTTTCCGTCCTACAGCCACCATCCCCCGCCCCTTGTTCCCTCCTGTTTCTGGATTTTTTTAAAATACAAAAATAGGCGGATTTCTTCTCTACACCTAAAAAGACTCTAAAGTCATCATCTATCCGGTGATACCAAATTCTGATCCCTACTCACACGTCCGCGTCTGATACGAATCATACTCCACTCGAAGCTCACACGTCCGTGTCCTACCTGGTTATGATACGAAGATCAGATCTACGTGTCCTCATCCGATACGAAGAAGTCCTCGAAGCTCACACAACCACGTCCAATTACTGAGTTTCAATTCAAAACATTGTGACCCGGTGCAACCCGTAGGCATATATCTAGTAAAATATAAAAACGGGATAGGTGGGGACGGGATATTACCCGTCCATTTTTTACCCTATCCAGCATCCTAGCTGCATGCTAGTATAGTGTGCCACCCTATTACCTTCTCTCGCCGTATCTTCTATCTTGTGGTCGGCGGAACGACATAAGGGCAATGCTATAGGTACACCAGCTATGTTAAAACTGTGATGTTTTCATGTGCAGCCATTACAAATAAGCCCTCACAATGATAATTAAGTTGTCTGCTAACCTTAATGTGCAAAAGCATCGATTTGATCTATTGAGACAAACATTCAAGATCACAGACGATATCATCGTTGACGAGATTTAGTGGAAACTTACCTACTCATGGTAGCCGCTTCAAGTCCCGCCGTCCCGGCAAGGCGTCACCTCTCTCTCACGAGCCTATCACTATATATGTCATTATGGTTACAACAATAGCTCTTCTCTCATATTCTCTTCATGGGTCGCCTTTTTTATCTTGCTTGTCCCCACTCCTGCCCCTCCTACCCGCCCACCCAAACACACCAACACCAATGTTCACCTAAACTGTTTTGTTTAGCTTGTTTACACAGTGTTTGAATGTTGCATAGTGGGACGTTGTTTGCATTTCATCAGTCGTTTCGCCTGTTTAGTTGTTTAGGCTGAATAATAGCTAAACAATAAGTGACCAACTATTTACCATTTAGCATTTAGTATAACACTGACCAACATCTTTAGAAGCTCTCTCATTGCTAGATCTCTTGATGCTACCCACCAACCGTCTTGTAAGGACAGAATGACTTAAGACACCGAGTGAATTGGGCTAAAAAGAATTAACAATATAAACTTTGACCTAATATACTACTTTAACCGACTAGCATGACTGACCCTACAAACTAAAGGAGACACTAAGATGAGTTATATATTAAAGCTTTCACACTAAGCAATGTGCTCACAAAACACACTAACAATAAAGTCCTTAGTTGCAAAAATATAAAGCATGTCAATTACTAAGCACACTATCACAAGGACAATCCTATGTTCTCACTCAACTACTTCAAACATCCAAGAGCATAAAACAACAGGTGTAAGAAAGAAATGCAAGAACTAAACGAGCACAAGACAATCAGATTCTTTCCTGGTGGTTTCGAGGTGTTGGGACACCCTTTAATCCATGTTATTGCACCCACTAAGGGTTAAGCAGTCTTGAGACACCAAGACTCTAGATCCAATAAGAGTATCCATCTTCCCTCACTTGAGTGGTAGAACTCAAACCGTGTCACCAAGATTTGCAAGGCTCCCACAAGATCTCCAGCAGCTGATCAAGCAAGAACACAGATCACTAAAATAGTCGAGGTGCTCCCAACCACCAGGAGTAACAAGAACAAAAGCGCTCACTTAACCAAGCAAGTCTAGGAGATAATTGATGGGTACTTGTAACTCTAAAATCTCCTCTTGATCTTCCAAATGTGTGGCTAGCCTTCTCATATTCCAAGAGACCACAAATAAATGCTCTTGAGGAGTTTATAACTTTATATATCTAAAAACCCTATAGAAAAAGTGACTTCGCTGGAGCATCAGGGCAACACATCGCTGGACTGTCTGATATGTTGTATCTACCACCACTTTTCAATGGTCACATCATCATCACTTGTCTGGTGCTCACTACATATGGCACTAGACCATCCGGTCCATAAGTTGAAGCCTGACACTGTCCTAGAAACACCATCTTCTATGGACTATCTTGTGATTGTTTGGCGCACCAGGCACTTTGCCTGTCAAACCATCTAGTCTGTGTATTAGAGAAGTGCCCAACTGACTTCACCACCCGATGACCATTAATTGATTTGAACGATGCCTCCTTTATTGACCACCAAACTGTTCAGTCTTTGAAATTAGTCAGCACCGAACTTCAGTTAAATTGTCTGCCGAGTTCTTCTCTCAAACTTATGAATCATCCAATGTTCACATACTTTTTTGCTCTAGTTTCTTCAATATTGATTGGAATTGATTCCAACCTATTTCCTTGGGATAGTTTTGACTTCTAGTATCCATCTATGCCACTGTCAATTGTGCATATTTTTTTATCATGATTTACTTAGTCAAACTACTATCTCCTATTCCTCCTTTATAACAACTCAAATACTAAAAACTACAAAAACATATCTACCTAAGTATCTTTCATCTCCTTTGTGAGACACTTAACTCTAGAAAAGTCCTTAGCCTTTGAATTGAGTCGTTCATCGCCTTGCAACCAAAATTGAGGATCACAATCATCATGCGCTTTATTATCTAACTTCAAATTTGTTCCTTCAAAACAAACATTAGTTACAATAACCACATTTGTCATTAACCTCGAAACTTATCACTTACTAGCCTATTCGGTTGGCTGGTTCATATCGTTGCTGGTTCGTGAAGAAGTACTGCTGGCTGGTTTGTGTGAGAGAAAAATACTGTTCCGGCTATAAATTTACGATCGTTTACGATAAGCCACAGCCAAACGAACAGGCTGCATAGGGGCCTAGATGCTTACACTTCCTTTGTTCCCCGCCTAAACCGGCATAGCCACACCTTCCTGCTCCATCTTCATCCACTGCCCATTGCCTCCAAGCTGGCTGCCTCACACAAACACCCCTCTAAACTCAGTGACCATGAAATCATTAAATCCCTAACCCACCCCCACTAAGCTTGTGGTCAGTTCTGCTCTTCTCAATATGATACACAGTTGTGTGTTCACACCGATAGACTGAAAATTGTAGCATTTTTAGTTGCTTGGAGTTTAGGAGGCTTGTCCAAATAAAGGAGGACTAACCAAAACCCACATGAAAAAGACTAGCTAGCATTTGTTTGTTGTTCTGTTCAACCTCTGTACATGCTTTTTTGTTTGGTTCTCTAAGAAAAATAAACTTGAATAATGGTTTATGTGATTATGTCTATGTTTCATAGTGTCTCAATAAACGAGGATGGCATATTATGGTACTCAGCAAGGCATCTAGTAATATAATAATCAAAAGGTAACTATTAGTTAATTTTTAGTTTTATTTGCAATATATATGCCTAAGTAACATTTTATAATGGAGTTTGAAAGTCCTATTCATAAACATTACTATCCACAATTATAAGCATCTATTTATACTGCAACCATATAGATGCGTGGCCAAAATTACACATGAACATATCATCATCATTGACAACCCAATTTTTTGCACATACAACTATACTTGGCATGACTCACTAATATGTAAAAATGAGATTATCATTTATTTAAAATAAATTTACATACAGATGGATTGTGCAATTTAGACACACAAATACACAATCCACTCCACATTGGCTATAGCCTGCCATAAAAAAGAAATGAATGATTGAAATGAAGTCTTTACACTACGCATATGGACCTAAACACCGTTAGCATTTATGTGATTAACATCCATGTATAGAAAAAAGGGTGATAACTTTTGGCCAATAATAAGTAACCATTATTTGAAGCACTCTTGGGACTAAACTACCGCTCAACAGAATAATAACAACACATCTGCCCACAGGCTGCGGTTGTGATGCGTTCCCTTAATATGCAACATGTGGTGGTTTTTTTGCTGTTTTCTTAGTTATATAAGCTCAATATATTTTTTTTCTTTTGTATTCAGCTTTTGAAGGGGTAGATGTTGTTTTCCACACAGCTGCCGCGGATCCTAGCAAGAACAACTTGCCACTTCACTACAAGGTCAATGTCGAGGGTTAGTAAATAAAACGAGTTGTTTTATCAAGGATATCGTAACAATAGATGACAAGCTACATATTCCATGCCTAATTGGTTCTACCTATATTGTTTTTCGCTATAACATGGTACTCGACAAAGTTGAATTTTATTCGCATACAAATGTGTTGAGAATATCTGTGCTGACATTCTTTCATGAGAGTCACATATTAGTTGTTTATCATGAGAGTTGCTAAAAAGATTAATATACATTAGCCAATAAGGAATCTGCTATATTAATACATAAATTGGTGGCATTCGTTTTGTATGTGTATTCAGCTTAAATTCAAGCCTAAGAAAATATTGTGTTGCTACTAAACTAGCTAGTTGCATATAATTAACAAAGAGTAAAGTTCATGGGCGGTCCTCGAACTTGTACGTGTGTGTCATCCCGGTCCGTGAACTCAGAAAGTGTGTCATTCCGGTCCTTAAACTCTATTCAGGTCTCATATTCATCTAGATGATGACATCCCGACCCCAGCGACAGATAGAGCTGACATGTGGGCCTAGACCCATTTGGATGAATATGAGACCCAAACAGAGTTTATGGACCGGAATGACACACTTTCTAAGTTCAACCACCGAGATGACACACCCCCATAAGTTCGAGCGTCGGCCATGAACTTTACTCATTAACAAATATATGACCTTTTAGTAGATAAAATCAGTTGAATCCATAAGGATATTTTTGTTCACATTTATAAAGTAGCATATAGGAATTAAATTAAATTTACTAATTAGCTTTGATGTATACTGCATACACAGGAACAAAGAGTGTAATTGATGCTTGTAAGATCTGCAAGGTGAAAAGGCTTATACACACGAGTTCTAGCTCTGCTGTATTTGATGGAGTTCGTGGACTTTTCAACGTAAATGAATCATTACCATACCCAGACAAGGTTGCATCTCAATTCAAACTAATAGCTCAAAAAATATGTACAACAGATATATATATATATATATATATATATATATATATATATATATATATATAGCCAGCTACAAAATAAGTTATTCTGTAGCCACCTCTATTTACGATAATTTTATATACTAATTTACGATAATGTCAATACATATTTACGATAGTTGGGTTACTATAACACATGGGGATATTTACCATAACGTTATAGTAAACCACTTAGTAAGAAGTTACTATAATCTTATCAATTAACATAGTAATTATCGTAATTCAAAGTGGCTACAAAATAAGTTATTTTGTAGCCAGCTACAGGATAGTAGTTATATATATTAATTAACATAGTAATTATCGTAACTCAAAGTGGCTACAGAATAAGTTATTTTGTAGCCAGCTACAGGGTAGTATATATATATATATCCCATTACTAAGTGGTTTACTATAACGTTACGGTAAATATCCCCATGTGTTATAGTAACCCAACTATCGTAAATATGTATTGACATTATCGTAAATTAGTATATAAAATTATCATAAATGGAGATGGGTACATAATAACTTATTTTGTAGCTGGCTACTGAATATACTCTCTCTCTCTCTCTCTCTCTCTCTCTATATATATATATATATATATATATATATATATATATATATATATATATATTGACTACTCAGTACTTTATATACTATACCTTGAGTGCATTTCTTTTCATCTGACAATCGGCTACTGGCGATAGGATAAGAAATAACCCATTGAAGGAGAGATTTTTTTTGGCATGCTTCTTGCCTATACTATTTTTCTTTGAATATGTTGACTAATATTATAAAAATATATTTACAGTGCAAATTAATGCACTTTTCTAATATAGGTTTTATTTGTAGTTTCCTGATGCATATGCGCAAACAAAAGCAGAAGCAGAGAAGCTAGTCATCAATGCTAATGACATCAATGGCCTTCTAACTTGTTGCATTCGTCCTGGTAGCATATTTGGCCCGGGCGGCACGATGATATCAACTCTGGATCATAGCGGAAAAACACATGTAAGAAGTTGTATGACATACTTAATATTAAATATTAATTGAAACATATTTCAAAGGAACAAATCAGTTTACAGATAACATAATGATGGCTATAGTAGCCCCATTTGGCATATCTCCAGACTCTGAGCTCCAAATTGAGAACCTGGAAACTTTGATTTTTTTTCCTACAATAGAAATAATATAGCTCAACTAAACAATTTATATTTAGGCCTTATTTGGATTCATTATCTGATAATAGTTAGCTAACTAATAACTCATTATTTGATTTGGTCTAGCTAGTGGGATAGTTATTATCTAAAGGTCCAGCTAACAATTAGCTAGTCTATTCTCTATACCTATTTGGATCCAAAAGAGATAATTATTAGTAGATAACTACTATCTATAGGGTTTCAAACAGGGCCTTAGGTGTACCCACAACTCCAAATCCATATATTTATAGAGCTGGCAAAGATTTCTTTGATCCAGAGCTCTATCAGACGGGCCAATATTCCGATTAGATCCATCATTGCAAGAGTGTGTAGGAAAACTATTCTCGTACATGCTCAAATAAATGTTGTGGTACAAATTAAATCGTACGGTGGCAATATTTTACACAACGTAACAATACCTTTATTGCAAGACTTATCTATTAAAGTTTAGGTTATTGGTCCATATGAATGTACTTTAGAACAGACTTTATTATCACGTCCAGCTTGGTTCAGCCTCGATTGTGAACTACATATAGGGCTTGGCATGGCAGACCAAATACCATACCAAATCAACCCCAAAAAGCTACAACAGGCACTATTAACCCTTTGTAACTCAATTGGAGCTAATAAAACTACTCATTGAAAAGTTTACGCTCTGTTTGAATATGCAGTTCTAATCAGTTCTATGTTGCTGCAGTTTATTATTGGTGATGGGAAGAATTGTGATGATTTCGTGTACGTTGAAAATGTGGTACATGGTCACATATGTGTTGATACCACTCTTTCTACTATAGAGGGTGCAAAAACCAGTGGTGGAAAAGTATGTTTTAAATTTGAGTGGAAACTCGAATTTCTACTTAAAATATATCACATAAATATATTTGAATGTTTTAGGCCTACTTTATAACTAATATGGAGCCAATCAATTTTTGGGACTTTCTACACATGGTTCAGGAAGAACTAGGACATAAAAGGTCTCTTTCAAATTTTCTATGTGCTTTAATTTATGATAAATAGTTTATTTGTTTTATTGATTAAATACTTTTCATAATTCAAAGCACATGATACACCATTTTGCTAATATGTTGTAAGTTTATTGTAGACTATTCACGATAAGGATACCTTTGCCTCTCATCAAGCTAGTAAGCTATTTGGTCGAGTGGGCATACATGGTTCTACACCGTTATGGAATATACCAACCTCGAATGGTAACATCAGCAAGGATTAAGTATGTGACACTTAACAGAACATTTAGTTGTAACAAAGCTGTTGAAGAACTTGGCTACAAACCTACTGTGACACTCATGGTTAAACTTATTAAACCCTTTTGGAGCCTCTTCATAATTCTTTTTTTTGTTATTATAACCTTATATATACTAACACACTTTTCTAAATTATGATCCAGGATGGTCTAAAGATAGCAGTTAACTCATATATTCAGTCCAGAAATATGAATTTGTCTTAAAGAGATAAATGGTATGATTTTTATATTAATTTCTCCCTTGTAATTTGTCACATTATCCTCCTTGTTTGAAGTAAAAGTTGACCATATTAGAGTCATAGTATGTAATACTATTCTCAATAAAACTACGCAATGTGCAACTAATGGATGTGCTTGCTTGTAAGATGAAAGGTCCAAATTAAAACAATTGTCCATATTCAATTATGACTTCTAAATTGGATGAATTGGATAAGGTAGAATCAACTCCTTTGAATCAGAGTGAATTTGATTTAAAACATGTAATAAATGATAGACTCACAACCCATTTAAGGGAAGAGGAAATAAAATGGTACCAGCGAGCTAAAGTAAAGAACTTATTAGAAGGGGATGCGAATATGAAATACTTCCACTTGGTAGCTAATGGCAAGCACAGGAAAATATGAATTTTCCAGTTAGATCAGGAAGAGGCGGTAATTCATGATGAAGAAGAGCTGAAAAGGTATATCACAAAATATTATAAGAACCTGTTTGGCCCAACATCTAGCCCTCCCGTGATGATGGTTGAATCTTACCGTGATGGCATACCCCAAGTTCCTAACGAGGAAAATGAGTTGTTAGTTGCACAGTTTTTGGAAGAAGAGGTTAGGGAGGCTTTATTTCATATGAAACATAACATCGCACCAGGTCCAGATGGTTTTCCTTTTGAGTTCTATTAGGTCTTCTGGACGATAATAAAAGATGACTTGTTGGCACTCTTTTGGGAATTCCACTGTGGATTGTTGCCTCTCCATAGCCTTAACTTCGGAACAATAATCCTATTGCCAAAATGTAAAGATGCGAGCAAAATTCAGCAATACAAACCAATATGTTTGCTTAATGTTAGCTTTAATATCTTTACTAAAGTGCTTACCAATAGAATCATAGAACTTGCAGATAAAATAATTAGGCCATCCCTTACAGCCTTCATTCCTGGTAGAAATATTATGGAGGGGGCAATGATTCTCCATGAGATGTTACATGAACTCCATACTCAAAAAAAGATGGAGTGATTTTTAAGATCGATTTTGAGAAGGTCTATGACAAAGTAAATTGAAACTTTTTACAACAAGCCCTTAGACCAAAAGGTTTTCATTCGACTTGGTGTGAATGGTTTAAGATGGTGGTTCAAGGAGGAAATGTAGAAATCAAAATAAATGATCATTTGGGACCTTACTTCCAGACCAAGAAAGCCTTAGGCAAGGAGATCCTTTATCTCCAATTTTATTCAACATAGTGCAGACATGCTGGCAATTATTTTAAATAGGGCTAAACAGGAGGGTCTTATTAGGGGAATAATCCGACATCTAATAGAGGATGGACTGTGAATTTTGCAGTATGCTGACGATGATGATACAATTATTTTTTTAGACCATGACATTGACTTAGAAAAGAATATGAAATTGTTACTTTGTGTCTTTGAACAATTGCCTAGTCTAAAAATTAACTATCACAAAAGTGGCATGTTCTATTTTGGGTAGACTAGAGAGTGTGAGGAACAATACTCACAACTTTTTGGTTGCAAACTAGGACAACTCCCCTTCAAGTACTTAGGCATCCCAATGCATGTTAGAAGTCTATCGAATAAAGATCAGAAAGTGATAGAAGATAGAATCGAGAAAAAATTAAGCAGTTGGAAAGGTAAATTATTGCCAATCGGGGGCGTTCTGTCCTGTTAAATTCTGTTCCATCTGATCTACCAATGTTTATGATGCCTTTTTTAGTCCCTAGGGGAGTTCTATCAAAAGATTGAATACTTCAGATCTAGATTTTTTGGCAATATGATTAGGAAAAAAAGAAGTATAGGTTAGTCAAATGACCTATTCTCTGCAAGCCAAAAGACCAAGGTGGAATGGGAATTATGAATTTAGAGCTGCAAAATAGGTGTATGCTGAGTAAATGGTTGTTTAAGTTATGTAATGAAGAAGGCATGTGGTAGGATTTGATTAAAAACAAATACTTAAAAAATAAAACGTTGAGCTGAGTTGAAAAGAAAGCGGAGGATTCCCATTTTTGGGCAAGGCTTACGAGTGTCAAAGATTAGTTCATAAACATGATTCAATTTAGATTAAATAATGGAACTCAAATCAGGTTTTGGGAAGATAAATGGTTGGGACATCAGGCTTTTAAAACCTTATATCTAAACCTATACAATGTGGTGCGCAAAAAGCAGGCACCGGTACAATATCTGAGGTTTTGCACACTATTCCTCTAAATGTGTCCTTCAGAAGGGCTATGTTGGGGACAAAAATAACAGAATGGCATAGCCTACTTGCTAGTATTATGCATGTTACGCTCAATAGTATGCTGGATAGGTTTGTTTGGGGTTTACATAAAAATGGGTCATTTTCGGTAAATTTTATGGTAAGTTCCTTGTTAGCAATGGTTTGAAAGTCATGAAGGAGATATGACAAATAAAAATAACCTTAAAAAATCTTCATGTGGTTCCTAAAAAAGGGTTATTTTAACAAAAGGTAATCTAGCAAGAAGGAATTGAAATGGCAGTAAAGTTTGTTGTTTTTTAATAAACTTGAAACCATCCAATTACACATTTTCTTCGATTGTCATTATGCTCGTTTTCTCTGGCGCGTGGTTCATTGCGTGTTTGGTATTGCCCCTCCAACAAGCGTGTCTCACTTGTTTAGGGGATGGTCAAAATTGGGTCACCGCAAACACAATTTGCTTATTTTGTGTAACACCCTAAATTTTGCAACATTTTGAAAATAGGTGGATTGGATTTATTTATGTATTAGTGTGAGCATGTAACATAGGAAAATAACTACTTTTAACAAAATAAAATCAAATGTAAGGTTTACCTACATGTTTATGCATTCATGCTGCTGCATATTATTTTTGTATTGTGTGGGTTGAAATTAGATTTCAAATTGAATTGAATTTGCATTCAAAAGTTGTTTGGAAATTAGTTTGGAAAATAGAAAAGGAATTCATTTCTCCTCCCTTGCTTCTGGCCCATTGGCCCAGTCGTCGGCCTAGTTTCACCGCACAGCTCTGCTCTCTCCTCCGCCGGCCCGGTCACCCCCTTCTGCTCTTGGGCTGCCCCGCGTCGCCCGTGTTTCAGCGTGGCCGAGCTTCGCCTGAAGCCGCAGCTAGCGTAGCCGCCCGCATCCTTTCCATCTCTCCCTAACAACCCAGCCCCATTTGTCATTGCCTACCTCGTGAACGTGTCCACGTCGGACACTACCGCCATCAGAAATCCACGCCCCCTCCTTGTCTTGGGCTCCAAGCCGCTTCAGGCTATAAAAATCAGGTGCCCGCATCGTACCGCGCCTATCTCGTGCTTCGGAGCCGTAGCTACCCTCGCATCACGCCACATCACGCCAAGCCCTAGCACCGTCGCCATCATCCGCCGAGCTGAGCGTCGTGCCTTCTCCATGCCCCCACCACCGACGCTAGCTACCATGGTGAGTTCAACTTGCTTTCCTCTATCCTTTAGTGTTTTTGACTCGTGAGTTCGTAGGCTTAGATCCGACCACGCCGCCCACTCTGGCCATGGCGCCGCCGTAGACTGGCTCACCGGCGGCCACTTTCCCCTCCTGAACCAATCCTGGCCACCCGAGTCTAATCCAACGGCCTACATTTGATGATACCGGTTTGGCCGGAGTATTTGCAAAAGAGACCCCCTCCTATTCCTTAATCTAACCCGCCATCCTTTCATTTGATCTAAAGAGCCCCTTGGGTTTCTGATAATAGCACCCGCAGTCCTCAGTTAGATTTAAAAATTAGATTTTATTTATTTTAATTCAAAAATTAAGTTTCCTCTATTTGGAGAACTGCCACTATCTTCTGTAGGCCATAAAATCTTCGTTTTAACTCCGATTTGGTCCGTTCAACTTACGTTAGGTTCGTAAATCCATAATCTACATGTTCATACTACTGTTAAGTAGTTTTTCAACTTTTAAAATTTGATGTCAAATTTAATCTATTATTTTACTAAAGGAAATCTTGTTTAATCCATAACTTCTTCGTTTAGCTCTGATTTTTATGATCTTCGCGTCTGTGTGTTTGTAGTGAGACATAGATTCATTTTACAAACTTTTTATCATTGATTTTATGTTGTTGGTGTACTGTTCTAATCTATAGCTTTTGTTTATTATGCATGATTGCTTCTGGATGCTTGTATGTTGCCATGATTATCGAGTATAGACGGTGAGCAATTCGTGGGTGACCAAGAGTATTACCTTGACGAGCAGGATCAGCAGGAACAATTTGTTCAAGGCAAGTATAGCATGGGATTATCCTTGTTTCCTATTCACCTTAATACATTTAATTCATGTTGCATGTGTCACCTTGATAGGGATTTCCCTAGAATTGAACTTATACCATGTCACCTACGGGATATGCATTGGGTAGCTTTGCTAGTGCTCAATTAAACCATGATCTTGTAACTTGACTAATGGTATATGCAATAAACATTAAAATATGACTTTTTAGCAACATGAAACCAGGGGCTAGAGCATTGGGCTATTTTTATGGTGCTCTAGATTCCTCTCCCTAAGGACTTATCTGTAAGTGATCATTCCGAACTTACAGTACAATTGTGAGGGCTACATGGCTCTAGCTTTAGCTCAGTATGAGGACCTTTTCTAGCTTGTTAGTGGTTACCTTTATTAGCATAAGAATGACTTGACGAATTGGGTATAGTGCGGCCTCTGTCCCCATGAGTATAGGTTGTGTGTCAATGTGCCATCAGGAAGGGGGCTCTACATCTATTTGCTGAGTGAATCTAATGGCCCTAACTTGTTAGGCGAACCTTTAAAAGACTTCATAGTAAACCCTGTCGACCTTCCTTTGTAGTGGGTCAAGAGGTTGGTCACCTCGGGCAAAAGGGTAAATCACGACTCACAGTGAAAGTGTACAACCTCTGTAGAGTGTAAAACTAGTATATCAGCCGTGCTCTCAGTCACGAGCGGCCTTGGAACCCTTATGGAATAGATGATCACTAAGAATTATTGGTTTATGCTATTCATTATTCATGTTTACATTGATCATGTGTTTTACTTTGGGATTGAAACAACTTGTTGCTACTCTTATGCCAAAATTATGACTACTAAAAGCTGACTGTTGTTAAACCTATGGCAAGCATTTTAGGCCTTATGAACCCCGTGTTTCACTTGTTGAGTACGACATGTACTTATGCTTGTTTATTTTCATTATTTGGATAAAAATCTCAGATGGGTAACAGATGGCTATGGTAATGACGACTTTCCTAAGGATTACTAGTCTTGTGGTCAACCAGTTGACGTCCCTGTGATATGGAGCTTCCGTGAGAGACTTTTCTTTATACTTCCGCTACATTTATGTGAAGACTCTGTCTTGTTATTCATGATGTAATAAACACTTGTGATGATACTATTTATAATTTGTCGGCTTATGTGTGTGACTGATCTCTGGACGCACATAAGATTATGCATCCCATTTTATCCTTAAAATTGGGTGTGACATTTTAACAGGAGCATCGGCCCTGTGTTGGGCAATCTGGCTCACAAGAAATGATTTTGTTTTTAACAAAAGCCAAAAAAAACTTTTTCTTGATTATCTAAAAAATTATGACTTCTAAATCCTTATCCAAAATATCTTTCATAATAATTGGTCTGATTCTTTCTCCTAGAGGGACGATGAAGCCAAAACTTTTATTTCCGTTATCTAAAAATTATGACTTCTAAATCCTTATCCAAAATATCTTATGATCCATAACTTCTTATATATAGTTCCTCATTCTGTTAGTGACCAAGATATGTATCATTCAAGTTTATTATGGAAGAACTTCAATCATTACTACTAATAGGGATAGTAACATAACAAATAAAAGGGTAGCATCAAGCTTTATGGTTGGACCTAGGAGGGACAAATCCTTAGCCATCATACATACCTGACCAATGGGTCCAAGGCCGCTTTGGGAATATCTATAGTGATGTTTTCCTTAGTCTGATTCCTCCAGATATTGTAATCAGACAGTTGAATTGAACTCCAAGCAAGTTGTAACACCCCCAAGTTTTAAGCATATGTATTTCATGAGCATTATCAAATATTGTGCATAATTAAGCATATTTTTTGCATTAAGGATAACAGCAAAAGACAGTGTAAATCAACTAGGAATCATGACCTCGCTAAAGCCCCATGCCGAAATGCATATCATTTCACCCATCAACTCAAACACTTTTCAACATGTGCCTTGCACATTAGCGAAATCAACTTCCTTGAAAACGTAAGGTCATTGTCAAATCAACTGGCATCATGTTGAGACGCTATGCCTATGATCAAGTGATAATTTTGTCTTCATCACGTAGGCACTAGCCCATCCTAGTCGAGTGACTCACGAGTATGGAGAATGGGCCTTACCCTAAGTCAAGTAAATCTAAGAGTATCTCCAGTTGTACTACCTAAAACACACTACCTATTTCCTTGTTTAGGTAGGCACCAATTTTCATACCACCCAAATTTTGCTTCCAACTCCAGCATTACTACCTAAAACTGGCTACCCAAACTCATGCTAATAGACAATGACAAGTGGGTCCCTCGTGTCATTCTCTCTTGTGTTTCCTCGCTAGAGTATTTCTACCGTATATATGTATAAAAATGCATTGCAAAAATATTTTATGATACTACGAATTATAAGAAGATGAATGAAAGTATTTTTAATTTTTACGCCATCACGGTAAATATTTCTTTACAGGTTTTTATGCTCTATAAAATTATTTACATGGGCTTGAATTTTTATAATGCCATGATGAGTATTTTTATTTCATTTTTCTAATGCAGGTGTTGAAAATTAAATATGCCAAAGTAAAATATAATGCGAAAAATAATTGTAGATAACTACGGAGTTACCTTCTGGCGAGAGTTCGGTATTTTAAGTCCACCGAACCGGACTTCTCCATTTGGGTTTATCTTTCAGGTGCGTTAGTAGGTCACGAAGATGGAGACCTTGATACTCGCTTCTCATGCCACTCCAGATTGGAGCATTGTTCCGGTCTTGGCTTGAAAGTGAATCGCTCTTTCTTTCCATTAATATGGAATTTAATTTCTTCGACTTCGATATCAATGTGAGCATTTGTAGTACTCATGAAGGGTCTCCCAAGTATAAGGGGTGTCTTCATGTCCTCTTGCATGTCAAGTACTACCAAATCTACAGGAACAAAGAAATTTTGTATTTTTACTGGAATATTCTCAGCGATTCCTACAGGGTAGCGGACCTATTGGTCAGCCAGTTGCAAACATATCGATGTTGGTGTGAGCGTTGAATAGTCAAGCTTGTCAAAGACCTTTTTGGGCATGACACTGACACTTGCTCCAAGATCGCATAATGCATTCTCAAAGTTCTGGATCTCGATACAACAATCGATAGTGGGACATCCTAGATTCTTCTTCTTGACAGGTGAAGTGTTTAGGATGGCCGCACTACACTCCTCTGTTAACTTGATTACCTCAGTGAAGGCAGTGGCCTTTTGTTGTTGAGGATGTCTCTGAGATACTTCACGTAGGTAGGTAATTGTATGGCATCTAGCAATGGAATATTGATATATCTTTTGAATTACCTCTACGAACTTACCAAACTGCTCATCCATTTTGGCTTTCTAATTTTTGCGTGGAAATGGTAGGAGGGTTGTGCCATGAAAATCTTATTGTAACTCTTGCTCTTATGGCCCAACTTCTTCAACTTCATCATTTCTCTTCTCCTCTTCTTGTACTACCACTGGTGTCTTACCCGTGGATCACGAGTAGACTTGCCACCTCTTGTGATTATGGCGTTTACCTTCTCAAGATTAGTAGCAAAAGGTAGAGCAGCAACCAACTAGGCTAATTGTGATTCTATCTTTTTATTATATCTAAGTTGGTCTTTTATGGCGGAAGAAAAGTTATTCATTTTAGTATTTATGTTTTCTAGGACCTTATCATTCAAAGCAAGCTTCTTAGAAATATTCTCATTCATCCTAACTTGTTCTAAGATTAAGTCTCTTAAGGATGGCTACTAGATTTAGAAGAATTATAGTAATTATCTAGGTACTTACCTTGGTAAGTCGACCATTGTTGTTGATTCCACCCTTGTCTCTGTTATTGTGGAGCAGAATCGTTGATGACGATATTTGCATCCTCCAAATATTCAGGGAATTCAACCCCCAAATATTCTCTATAGGTGTTTTGTGCATTGAATGCATCTTCAATGGCCTGATGATCTCTCTTGTAATTGGCTCGCTGTTCAAGCCAATTCAATAAGACATCCTTCTTGGTTGACAATGCACACACCTCTTCTGGTACTTCTTCTCTCTTATTGCATAATTGAATGTTGTACAATGACCAGCCTTGATTAGAGGCTATCTTTTCGATAAGAGTTTCAACTTTTCCAAGGGTGAGTGACATAAATGATCTATAGCAGTTGCAACTAGTTGTTTATGAGCTTTCTAAGTTAATCCATGGTAAAAGTTTTGCATGAACAACCAATCTTCCATTCCATGATGAGGACAATCTGAAATATATTCTTGGAAACGTTCCTATGCTACTAGAATGGTTTCTCCCTTCTACTGTTGGAAATTAGAAATCTTTCCTCTTAAGGCATTGGTCTTGCCTATAGGGAAGAACTTTTCTAGGAAGGCCTTTGAACACTTTGCCCATGTGTTGATGTGATCTTTGTTGATGTAGATCCACTGCTTCGCTCGTCCCACAAGTGAGAATGGAAATAAGCGAAGTAGTATGATGTCTTGAGCAACATCCTTGATGACAACCATGCTGCTTATCTCCAGAAAATTCTAAAGATGAGCACTAGCACCTTCATGTGCCTTTCCACTGAATGGGGTAGCTTGCACCATGTTGATGAGGCTTGGCTTGAGCTCAAACTCGGGGTTGGTAGTTCTGAGTGTTGGTCTAGTGTGAATGTTCTTGGTGCTTGTAGCAGAGAACTCACGCAGGGTCTTGTCAGCCATAGCTTCAGAAACTGGTATTGAGCTTCCTCTTAATTTGGTTGATTCTGATTGATGGAAATTATTGGTAAATCATAACCAATCCTGCAATACCCTGTATAAGATATGAACGAAGATAAACAAGGGTAAGCCTACTAAAGCAGTGGTGTTATGATTTTATCAATAAGTATTTATTTGGTCAATTCTCTTAGCCATGTGCCCCTCCCCGGCAATGGCACCAGAAATGCTTGTTGACATTTCTTAGCATCACTCTTTACTAAGTTGTCATCCCTAGCATGATGCCAGAAATGTGTTGTTGGTAATTATAAATGACACTTGAAAACTCAGAGGAAAATTATATATATATATATTAAAGTATCCACAAGCGCATAGATAATATACCATTGTAGCATTTCACCTGAGAGTATGCTAGGTATTGTTATTTATATTTTTTCCACAGGGAGGAGCTATGGAGTTGTGTTGGCATAGAGATATTGACAAATATATATACTTTTGATAAAACCACTCTCTTGATATGGCAGGGGTAAGTAAAATGATAGATGAATAATAAGTGTAATGTAATAGTGGTATTCCAGAGATAGAAATAGAGACTCATAAAATGTAGTACGGCTAAGCAGGAGATTCATTAAGAGCAAAAGATTCCTAAATCATTCCTTATTTACTAAGTCTTTTGTACACCCAAGTATATACACTCTCATCTATAGCATAACTAACTTTGGATCTATGCATAAGGAACATTACTAAGAAAGATCAAGAACAGAGCCTATCTCCCTTTTGCAACCGCATTCTACTTGCTCTACAAATGGGGACTAGACTACAAAGGACTCAACGAGAGTGTCACATCTATGATCTACCATATGACCCAGAGTGTAAAATGCATCCACAGGCAAACAATATCTATAGCATAGGCTGCGTAGCAATGCTTAGTCACAGACCACAGCTCCAGGCCTCTAGCCTCCAGGCGTCCAGCACCACACAGTCACACACACACATATTCAAGCATATAGAGCAATGAAAAAACAAGAGGTCCAAGTCCAACAGCACAAGTGAAACAAGAAGTCCACCATTTTGCCTGCTTCAATTGCTTCCCTGGGAGTCTTGAAGCCAAGGTCAATGCAGCAATGCTCTTCCAGAATCGGTTGCCTCCCTTGCAAGGCTGCTTGAGGAAAGCCTTCTCAGTCTGGAAAATGGATAGATAGAAAACATTATAACTACTTTGCAACTAGCTGGAAACTACTAGACTTGCTTATACACATGAACAAGTAAAAACTTGGTAGACAAATGCAGTAAGAATTGTGCTCGTTCAATAATCAGAGAGTGGCAATGCTACTATAAATGCATCACATCAAAATAACACATTAAACCTAGAAATTAGAACTGACACAGTATCATCAAGAAGGGACATTTTTTAGTCCTAAAAGGCTAAAACCGCATACAATGGAACTGCAGCAATAAAATGATAAGTGAGATTGACAAGTGACCTAGTTTCTTGTAAAAATAATTAAGTTCATTCTGACCTTGGCCTAGTTAGAACACAAATCACAATTGAAACATGCAGATTGGAAAAAAATTAAGATTACGCCAAGGAGAAACATGCATACCACAATATAGCTCACATGGTCATTTATCTTTTACCTATTTCTTGTTCTTGCTTTCCTTTGAGGATTTGCTTGGATTGGAGGACTTGCTTGGCTGTGATGAGCTGATGTTGGTGGATGTAACCATCTTCTTTTTGCTGCCTTGTATTTGTGACTTGGTAGCATGGGCATCAACAATGGCTTTGTCCTTGAATTCTTTAATAAATTATGAAAATAGAAAAAAGCAAACAAAGAAAACATTAAATATTTTTTTCATTGTTGAAAACAGTAAAGAAATGGTACAATAAATGGTCACCTTCTTCTACTTTGGTCAATTCTTCTGTATTCTCTACTAAGTTGATGGGAGTTGCTCTTCTAAGCCAATCTTGAGTGCAAACAAGAGCTTCAACCATAAATGGAGTGAGTGAACTCCTAAAATCACCTAGAATACGCCCACCAGTGCTAAAGGCCGATTCACTAGCAACTGTGGATATTGGAATGGCAAGCACATCACGGGCCAATGTACACAATATGGGAAATCTAGTGGACTGCCCCTTCCACCAAGCAAGAATATCAAACATTTTGGTATCTTCTTCACACTCTTCAGCCAAGTATTTATCCAGTTCAGTCCAGCTGCCCCTGCTGCAAATGCTTGTTCCATTGTTCAGCTTAATCTTCTTTGTCAGCTTAGTCTTCAACTTTCTAGCACCCTCTCCACCTTGCTTAGATGGGGTTGATTCACTTGGTTGGGGCTGCACATTACTTGGAGAACTATTGTTCCTGTATTCTTCAAAAAGGTTTTGCAAGCATTTGGTAATTGCAGCCCAAACTTTCTGTCCAACACCATCACCATACATCTCTTCGATTACCATTTCTGTATACTGTGAAAGCTTGTATCTAGGATCAAGTACAGCAGCAACAAAAATCAGCAAGTTAATATTTTCCTTCTCCTTCTCCCTTCCCTTTGCCTTGTCATTTTGCATTTCTAAATGTTCATGCCACTTCCCCCAATACTTGTCATACTTGTCTTTCATTCTTCTCCCCATTTCTTGCTGGACAGAATCTGAACTACTCATCCATTCATTCACCAATTCATTGACCTCTCCAATCTCATGAAAGTAAGTGTGAGCAGTCACACTTAATGATGCTGAAACATGTTTTGTTACTTCAGCAAAATGTCCTAGAAACTCAGCTAGTTTTCTTGCATTATCCCAATCATGTTCATCAGGAACTCCTGAACCGGGAACACCTGGCTTAATGTCACTAAGCAATTCAATTGTATAGTATGGATCTTCATCTGGATACCTTGCAAACACCTTTTCATATGTGCAAGCTGCTTTTAGCATATCATATGTCGAGTTCCACCTAGTGCACACATCAAGGTTCAAGAATGCCTTGCTGTCCACTTTCTCCCATTGTGCAATCTCTTTAAATTTGGCCAATCTTGATGCACCATTCCTAACAAATCTAATCGCAGCCCATACACGCTTGATAGACTGGTCTACTTCTTTCAAACCATCTTGGACAATCAAATTAAGTATATGTGCAGCACATCTCATGTGAAGGTATTTGCCCCCTACTATGCTAGTTTTCACACTATTCATTTGTCTTCTCAAATAACTAACACCACTATCATTTGCACTAGCATTATCTACTGTTACTGTCATTACTTTGTCCAACCCCCAATCAAGCAATACTTTATGCAAGTGTTTTCCAATATCATCCCCCTTTTTACCTTTTACCTTGAAAAAACTAATTATCTTTTTATGCAGGCACCAATCTTTGTCTATAAAGTGGGCTGTCACAGTCATGTAATTATCTTGTTGCTGTGATGTCCAACCATTGGTTATGAGGCAAACTCTATTGCATTGTTCTTGAAATTTTAAGTCTTGCTTTCTGCTCAAAGTACAACTGCACAGTGTCCCTAGTACATGTCCTTCTAGAAGGGATAATGAACCTAGGGCAAGCAAGAGATATGAACTTTCTAAAACTAGGCTTCTCACCATATCCAAATGGCTCCTCATCTTCTATGATTAATTCAGCAAAAGCAGACCTAAGCAATTCAGGATCAAACTTCCAAGTACCTACACTAGTGCCTTGACTTACTGGCAAAACACCTTGTTTTGCATCATCACTAACTCTATGAGGATTACACTTGCAAGTGTTAAAATGCTTACGCATAGCAGATGTACCATTGAGCACTGGATGTGCTGCAATTTCATTGCTGCAATAGTTGCATTTTCCCTTGACCAACTGACCTTTATCATAGATTTTGGTGAAGTGATCCCACATGCTAGATCTAGATGCCATCGGCTTTCTCTTCTTTTCCTCCTCAGCTTCTACATCAATGACCTCCTTCTCCTTCTCTGCGTCACCATTAGCCCCAGTAGCAGCACCATCCTTCTCTGCATCAGCATCATCCCTAGTAGTAGCACCATCCTTATCTACATCATTATCATCCTTGAAATTCCCATCACTCCCGCCACAGGTCTCTTCCCAATCCCTCAAGTCTTGGTCCATGTCCTCGTCAGACATCTGAAGAAATGCAGTCAAGTTATCAACTACAAATCCCCACAACAAATCAGTCACAAATATAGTCAGATCTTTAACACTTACATTGCATGATGCAATTGATGTAGCCGTTGTGGAGTAGATCACAAGAAGTGGCGGCGTTAGTGCGGTGGGCGATGGTGACTTAGGGCCAGCGGCCGGGGGGGTGCAGGGTGCGTCCTGCCTCCTGCGCTGGTGCTGGACTGCTGGCCGCCTACGCCTAGCCGCCTATTGTGTCACGGAGGGAGCTGGTCGTGTCAGCCTATCGCCTGTCGGGGTCGCGGAGGGGAGGGGAGGACCAGAGACCGGAGGGGACTAGGGAGGGCCAGAGACCAGAGGGGAGGGCAGATCGACGTGGCGGGGGCGGGGGCGGAGACCGGAGGGGAGGGGCAGCGCACCGCGAGTGGCGGATCGGCACGGTGGGGATGGGGTCGGGGGTGGTGAGGTAAGGACTGAGGAGAGTGACTGAGGATAGGAGAGCGACCGGTGAGGACTTAGGGTTTACCTTGGGCTGGGCTGTATTCTATGGGCCATCAATGAGTGCAGAGGCAGAGCCCGCAGAGTTTGTGTACTTCATTTCGGTTATTTAAAGTCATTTCGGTTAACCGAGTGCTGGAACCGAATTAACCGTAATAATTTCGGTTCCTGGAAACCTGGAACCGAACATGGAACCGAAATTTTCGGTTTCGGTTACTTCGGTTTCGGTTCTGGTTATTTCGGTTTGGTTCTTGGTTTTCGGTTTTTTGTGCCCAGGTTGATATAAGATAAAGGCAAATTTTTATTTTGTTTTCTTAGTTATGCATTTTTTATAATACAAATTCAAAAATTAACTAAAAAATAATAAAATACAACAAAGAAAACTTACCTGAAGTAATGGGGGCTCCTCCCCCAAGCTAGTTGTTGTTGCGGTCTCTCAGAAGGGCGGGTCTATGTTGAGACCCTATAATAAGTACTACCAATTTTGGTTCTCCTGCTCCTGGTGCTGCTGGATGGTGGCAAGGCATTGTCCTGCTTCTTCTTCCCACTAGGAATGTTGGTGCAGAGTGTTCTGAATCTCATGCTGGTTCTCCTCAATGGTGGTCAGCCTAGTGCCAAAGCGAGCATGTTCCATCTGCTGCTCATGGTAACCCATGGGCGGCGAATGGTGTCCCATATGTGGGTCATGATAGCCCGTGGGATGGTCATGGAAGCCACAAGGAGAGAAGGACATGCGTCCTCCCTAGTAGCCACTAGAGACCTCCTCATAAGATTGTTGCTGGTAGTAATCAAAGTTATCATCCTACCAATGCCCACTTGGGCCCTGTTGCCAGGAACTCTCCAAATGATGCGGAGGAGGCTGCACCCACCTAGCATGTTTAGGTTGGTGCATACAGGAAGATCCCAACTGGTCCCAACCTGCATGCACAGGATGGTGCACCTAGGAAGGTCCTGCTTGATCAAATCCTATGTAGCCAGTGAAGGCAGGACCTTCTGGAATGGGGTCACCTCCATGGTACCGAGGCTACAGGCTGCGAGTAATCCTCATAGAGGCACTCCTGTGAGGTGCTTCCTCCTTTCTCTACAAATCAAAGACAAATGAATCCACTGCATACAGACTGAGGTTCTGGTCTGGTAATGGGAACTCGGTTGTATAATCCACATACATCATGATAAGTTTCCCATCTCTTCCCTTTTTTAACATATGTGCATGGTTAAAATAATCATAATCAATAAGCGAACGGGGAACGTCAATGTAAGTAATAGAAGCATTTTTTAGCAGGCCCAATTTTTAGCTATGCGGGTGACCAAAGAAGTGCACCCAACATCTCCCTTAAGACTTGGAATTTTCATTATGTCATCATGAATTTTATGGGTGAGACCTTCTTTCTTTTGATCATGGCATAAAGCAGTTTTAGTTCATCATTCCTAATAATGCAGAAATCACTTCTAGGAAATAAGGAAAAGCCTAACCATTTATGCATGAAGCTCAAAGTAGGGTGCTGAATTTCATTGGTGCGAGGACGGTAGCAAACAATTTCTTTTGAAATCTCCCTCCAAAACTTATTCCTATCAAAGTCTTGTATAGCATAGTCTACATCAATTATGCACTGCGAGTGAAATCCAAGAAGTTCACTAAAATTTTTCTAGGGAATAGAAAATTATTTCCCGAAAAGTCTAAATAAAACTTCTAAATCGGTGGGTTGCAGAGTGCATAAGAATTGAATAGTCAAAAGCTTACACCCCGGCTCATCAATTTTCCAAGCACCCTCCCATCCTATGGTCTTAAAAATAAGTTCGAATTCAGCGGTCATACCTATGGCTTGTAGTAGGGTTGGATCGTAGATAGGAGTGAGGACGAAATCCCTGGTCTTCTTCTTCTTGTAGATGTTCTTCTCCCTATCTCCTCGGAGCTTGAGCTACTTCTTGTGGGGGATATGACCCCCGGTATCCATAAGACAAGACATGGGCCGCACCATCAGAGGTGGCCCAGCCCACAAGATCAAGGCGTGCACGGCACTGGTCGACGTGCACCGCAAGATATTGTATAGTACCAAATAGGATACTTTCCTTGTAACCCTACCCCTTCGGAGTATATAAGGAGAGGCAGGGGTCCCCTAGTCGACATCTCCATACATCTCAATGCAATACATCGGAACACATGATGTAGGTATTACGTCATACGAACGGTAGAACCTGTCTAAATCTTATGTCTCGGTGCTTGTATTACCATCTAGTTCGTATCACGCGCACCCCCACCAATTCATCTACTACCGTGGGTATACCCCTAGGTAGACTATCGACCAGATTTCGTCGACAGTGGCACCCACCGTGGGGCATGTGCATGCTGATCCCATGGTGAACTAGATGGGATCTCAAGATCAATGCCATCCGTGGCAACTCGGCTTCTAGCGGCGATGGCAACATCCTTTGGCAACAACAACGATTTTGACCTACAGTGGGGACTCATCATGCTTCCTGCGTGAGCTGTCCTACTGGCAGATCATATCGGCAAGCATCCCAGCCAATCCAGTGTGCTTCATCTCTGTGCCCGCTAAGCCGACCACTGACTGGCCGATAGGCACAGATGTCATCACCAACGACACCACGCAGCACCAAACTAATCTAAAGCATGCATGCACCTACCATGCAAGATGATTAATTAAAGATATGAAGTTCGTGGGACCATGAGCGTACATCAACACCAAGCCAAGCTCGCATCTACGTGTGTGCATCATGGAGCATGCACGCACATACTCCTGGAGCATCAGCCATGTTCGACTACCACAATGAATTGCCGAACAAGCTAAGTCATGCTTTAATATTCTTCTAAATATTCTCCAACCTCCATATATCACCGCAATGTTTCTCCGAACTGTTTTCTCCATGTTTGATCACCAAATGATTTTCTTTCATGTATACCATCTTAAACATGACATACAGCTAAGTCTAAGGAGAACCCCCGAATAGTCATCTTGACACTCGGATGTCCCCAGAGACGGCCATGTCTCCGGCTCCTACCTACACATGCACGAGTGTCTACCCTCTACGTTATGGGTGGTTGGTAGTGGCTTCTTAGCGACACTTTGTTCTTCCTACACGCACATGGGCACCGTGCTCTGTGTTATGGTTAATATGCTAGTTAGGGCTAGAGACTCAGCTACACACTAACTGGTTGGGAGATTTGTATTAAATATAAATACATCTTCACACCAACTGATCGCCAAGCGCATACGCTATTTCATCACCATTGCTGATTTTTCTCTAGGGCTCATATATTTTTACATCATGTACTACCCGTTCTACATATTTGTATTATAGGATCAATCGTCCAGGTGGTCGAACCACCTGGTGCTTAGACTTCTCCACCGATCAACTGGTCGAACCGGTAGGTTCATGGACTTCGTCGCTGACCAGTTGATCGGACAGTTCGCCGGTCGCTTATACTCAATGCTCACTTCGCCACCAACCAGTTGACCGGACTGTTCGTCGCTCAGACATCACCAGCTACGCTGGGGACTCCTCGATGCTCAGACATCGCCAGCTATGCTGGGGACTCCTCGACGCTCGAACATCGCCAGCTACGCTGGGGACTCCTCGGCGCTTGGACATTGCCAGCTACACCGGGGACTCCTCGGTGCTCAGACATCGCCAGCTACACCGAGGACTCCTCAGTGCTCAGACATCGCCCGCTACGCCGGGGACTCCTCGGTGCTCAGACATCGCCAGCTACGCTGGGGACTCCACGGTGCTCGGACATTGCCAGCTACATTGAGGACTCCCTTGGTGGTCGGACATCACCAACTACATCGGGGACTCCTCAGTGCTCGGACATCGCCAGCTACGCCAAGGACTCCTCGGTGCTCGGACATCGCCAGCTATGTCGGGGACTCATTGGTGCTCTGACATCACCAGCTACGCTGGGGACTTCTCGGTGCTCGGACATCACCAGCTACACTGAGGACTCCCTTGGTGGTCAGATCTTGCTACGTTTCATCGGTGTGCTATCAAGTTGCTCCATGTTGTTCGGATCAGGGTGCTGATCTTGGGCAGCACGTCTGGGGTCTTGATACGCTCATGTTAGATGACGTCGATAAGCTTTCAGACTTCTTTTCTTTGCCCATGCTACAAGATTCATTCTTCATCTTCCAGCAGGCTCGGGGACTAAGAGGCTACACTTCACCTGGTGATGAATGTAGTGCTTATTTCTTGATTTACCCTCCTTATTGACGGAGTCTAAGTTGCTACACTACTCCTAAGTGGAAGAATTTTCAAATTTTATCTTAAGCCCCTTACATCCTTCTAGCAAGCCTTACTTGGCTAAGTCCGAGGTCTCTAAACCATTTAAACTGGTCGGCATTGACTTTCACTGCCCAGGTCACCAGTTAAACTGGTCGGCATTGACTTTCATCGCCTAGGTCACCAGTTAAACTGGTCGGCTTTGACCTTCACCATCTAGGTCACCAGTTAAACTAGTTGGTTTTGGCTTCCACTGCTCGGATCACCAGTTAAACTAATCGGCTTCACGTCAAAGTGCTCGAACTTGTTCAATACAGTGTTGCTCAAAGCATACAAGGCGCTCAGGGACTAGCTGTGGGGGATATGACCCTCGGTATCCATAAGACAAGACATGGGCCGCACCATCAGAGGTGGCCCAGCCCATAAGATCAAGGCATGCACGGCACTAGTTGACGTGCACCGCAAGATATTGTATAGTACAAAATAGGATACTTTCCTTGTAACCCTACCCCTCCAGAGTATATAAGGAGAGGCAGGGGTCCTCTAGTCGACATCTCCATACATCTCAATGCAATATATCAGAACAGAGGGTGTAGGTATTACGTCAAACGGACGGCCGAACCTGTCTAAATCTTGTGTCTCGGTGCTTGTATTACCATCTAGTTCATATCACACGCACCCCCACTGATTCATCTACTACCGTGGGTATACCCCTCGGTAGACTGCCGACTAAATTTAGTTGGCACTTCTCTTCCAGAAGAACATTGCTTTCCACGGGGGCTGATTGAGACGGCGCTCCAACAGCAGGAGACGGTGGATCGACCTCCATGTCGGTGCTTGCTCGGGATGAAGAACTCCTCATTGAACGGAACGACATCGCCTGCTTGAGTTTGCCAGCGATCTTGCTCATTTTTCTACAAAATAGACAAAAACAACATAACTCATGGAACAAGATTAGGAGATGAAAATGTTAATAGTTAGCCATCCAAAGTCAGTAGTCTGAGGGTTAATCATCAAAAATTGCCTAATAAATATTCTAATCAAGATTTTGGCATAACTTCCATCATAATTCTTTTTAATTCCCTCTCTTGATGTGGATAGCACTACCACTCTTAAACTCTATTTTTCTTCCTCAAATTTTAGCAGCACCTCTCTCTCTCTCTTTCTCAAGATTTGAGCACTACTTTCACTCTCTCTCTTTCCTACTTCCAAAATCACTTCTACCAAGGGAATTTTAAACTACGAAAGTAGCTTTTGGAATTTTGGACATGGGAAGGTGAATTGCAGTTGTGTGTGAGGCCGAGAGCAAGCAGAAGGAGTGGGATTTATAGGCAGCACAGCAATAGGCTAGCCGGCCAAGTGCAGGGGCTGGTCGGCCCCACATCATGGCCAAATGGCCTCTCCATTTTATTGATCCTTCTTTGCATCATGCTTAAGCAAATGTTGGTGCCTGTCGGTGCTCTTTCGGTGGATATGGCCAGTGAAGAGTGATAGTGGAGGATAAGTAGGTGAAAGTGGAGATATGGAGGTGATAGGTGGTGGTTGAGTGGGTCTCATGTGTCTCCCGTATTTCTACCATATATATGTATAAAAATGCAATACAAAAATATTTTATGATACTATGAAATATAACAAGATGAATGATGGTATTTTTTTAATTTTTATGCCTCTATAGTAAATATTTCTTACGAATTTTACTCCCTAAAAATTATTTACATGGGGCTCAAGTTTTTATAATGTCATGATGAGAATTTTTGTTTCATGATGTAGGTGTTGAAAAGTAAATATGCTAAGACAAAATGATTAATGCAGTATGAAAAAATAAATATGGATAACTACCGAGTTACCTCCCAGCGTGGGTTCGAAATTTTAAGTCCATCAAACCGGACTTCTCCATTCGGGTTTATTCTTTGGTTGCATCAGTTGGTCCCGAAGATGAAGACCTTAACGGTTGCACTTGCTTTTCACACCACTCCAAATTAGAGCATTGTTCCGGTCTTGGCTTGAAAGTGAACCGCTCTTCCTTCCCATTGATATGGAATTTCATTCCTCCGGCTCTGACATTAATGTGAGCATTTGTAGTGCTTAAGAAGGGTCTCCCAAGAATGAGGGGTGTCTTCATGTCTTCCTACATGTCAAGTACTACAAAATCTATGGGAACAAAAAAGTTTCGTATTTTTACCGGAATGTTTTTAGCGATTCCTATAGGGTAGCGGACCGATTGGTGGGCTAGTTGCAAGCACATTGATGTTGGTGTGAGTGTTGAATAGTCAAGCTTGTCGAAGACCTTTTTGGGCATGGCACTGACACTTGCTCCAAGATCGTATAACGCATTCTCAAAGTTCTGGCTTCCGATCCAACAATCGATAGTGGGACATTCTAGATCCTTCTTCTTGATAGGTGAAGTGTTTAGGATGGCCGCACTACACTCCTCCGTTAACTTGATTACCTCAATAAAGGTAGTGGCCTTTTGTTGTTGAGGATGTCTTTGAGATACTTCGCATAGGTAGGTAACTGTATGGCATCTAGCAACAGAATATTGATATATAACTTTTGAATTACCTCTACAAACTTACCAAACTGCTCATCCATTTTGGCTTTCTGATTTCTATGTGAAAATGGTAGGAGGGTCATGTCATGAAAATCTTATTGTAACTCTTGCTCTTGTGGCCCAACTTCTTCAAATTCATCATTTCTCTTCTCCTCTTCCTGTACTACCACTGGTGTCTTACCTATACTTGTCGGATATGGTGGATCACGAGTAGACTTGCCACCTCTTGTGATTATGGTGTTTACCTTCTCAAGGTTAGTGGCAAAAGGCAGAGCAGTAGCCAACTGGGCTAATTGTGATTCTATCTTTTTATTATAGCTAAGCTGGTCCTTTATGACGGAAGAAAAGTTATCCATTTTAGTATTAATGTTTTCTAGGACCTTATCATTCAAAGCAAGCTTCTTAGAAATATTCTCATTGATCCTAACTTGTTCTAAGATTAAGTCTCTTAAGAATGGTTGTTTAGAATTAGAAGAATTATAGTAATTACTTAGGTACTTACCTTGGTAAGTCGACCGTTGTTGTTGATTCCACCCTTGTCTCTCTTGTTGTGGAGCAGAATTGTTGATGACGATGTTTGCATCCTCCTAATATTCAGGGAATTCAACCCCAAGTATTCTCCATATGTGTTTTGAGCATTGAATGCATCTTGAATAGCCTGACGATCTTTCTTGTAATTGGCTCGCTGTTCAAGCCAATTTAATAGTACGTCCATCTTAGTTGACAGTACACACACCTCTTCTGGTACTTCTTTGCTCTTATTGCATAATTGAATATTACATGATGACCAGCCTTGATTAGAGGCTATCTTTTCCATAAGAGTTTCAGCTTTTCCAAGAGTGAGTGACATAAATGATCCTCTAGCAGTTGCATCCAGTTGTTCATGAGCTTTCTGAGTTAATCCATGGTAAAAGCCTTGCATGAGCAATCAATCTTCCATCCCATGATGAGGACAATCTGAAATGTATTCTTGGAAATGTTCCCATGCTTCTGGAATGATTTCTCCCTTCTGCTGTTGGAAATTGGAAATCTTTCCTCTTAAGGCATTTGTCTTACCTATAGGAAAGAACTTTTCTAGAAAGGCCTTTGAACATGTGTTGATGTGATCTTTGTTGGTGTAGAACCATTGCTTCGCCCGTCCCACAAGTGAGAATGGAAATAGGCGAAGTAGTATGATGTCTTGAGCAACTTCCTTGATGATGACTGTGCTGCTAATCTCCAAAAAATTCTAAAGGTGAGCACTAGCATCTTCCTATGCCCTTCCACTAAATAGGGTAGCTTGCACCATGTTGATGAGGCTTGGCTTGAGCTCAAACTCGAGGTTGGTAGTTCTGAGTGTTGGTCCAGTATGAATGTTCTCAGTGCTTGGAGCAGAGAACTCACGTAGAGTCTTCTCAGCCATAGCTCAGAAACTAGTGTTAAGCTTCCTCTTGATTTGGTTGATTTTGATTGATGGGAATTTTTGGTAAATCACAACCAGTCCTGCAATACCCTATATAAGATATGAACAAAGACAAACAAGGGTAAGCCTGCTAAAGCAGAGGTTATGATTTCATCAATAAGTATTTATTTGATCAATTCTCTATAGCCATGTGCCCCTCCCTGGTAATGGCGCCAAAAATGGTTGTTGACATTTCTTAGCATCACTCTTTACTAAGTTGTCATCCCTAGCATGATGTTAGAAATACGTTGTTGGTAATTATAAATGACACTTGAAAACTCAGAGGAAAATTATATATATATATATATATATATATATATATATATATATATAAGTATTCGCAAACGCATAAATAATATACCATTATAGTATTTAGACTTGGGAGTATACCAGGTATCGTTATTTATATTTTAACCATAGGGAGGAGCAATGGAGTTGTGTTGGCATAGAGATATTGACAAATATATATACTTATGATAAAATCACTCTCATGCTATGGCAGGGGTAACTCAAGGGATAAATAAATGATAAGTGTAAAGTAATAATAGTATTCTAAAGATAGAAATAGAGACTTATAAAATATAGTACGACTAAACAGAAGATTCGTTAATAGCAAAAGATTCCTAAGTCATTCCTTATTTAGTAAGTCTTTTGTATACCTAAGTATATACACTCTCATCTATAGTATAACTAACTTTGGATCTATGCATAAGGAATATTACTAAGGAAGATCAAGAACAAAGCTTGTCTCCTTTTGTAACCACGTTCTACTTGCTCTACAAGCGGAGAGTGGACTATAAAGGCATCAAGCATATAACTAGAGCAAACTAGGAACATAATAAATAGCAACATAATATTGAAGTAGCACAAAGTCATAAATTTAGAGATACAATGGCTATACCAGTCTCCACACGGCAGATCTAGAATCCTGAGCAATAGCCCACACTCTACTTGAACATTGCTAGCTAGCCTATACTAGAAACTTGAAGAATTGGAGCTCTATTCTCTTCTCTCTGAAAACCCTAATTTCTGGTTTGATCTTAACTTATGGTAGCGTGCTCTAGAGGGGGCAGGGGCTATTTATATAGGCCAAAACGTTAATCCTGAGCCCTCGGATCAAACTGACTTAAAAGAACGGCGTAGATGCAATCCTTAAGGCGGTGGAGAACCGACGTACGAAGGAGGGACTGTCAGGTGGGGATAGGGGGGAACGACTTACAGGTGGGGCCGACTGGCCCCACATATTAGCGCCTCTGCCTCCGCTTCGGTGTGGTGTCTTCTTGAGTCTTCTAGAACCTTCTGGGGTAGTTTTCGTTGTGGATAAGCGTGTTTTTATTTGACGATTTGATCCCTCTTGACTATTTTCTAGATAAACCCTGCTAAAAACACATATTCACCAAAAGTTATAGAAATTATCAGTTTAAACCCCTAAATCTATGTTGGTGATCCTGTTTATACATTTATTCAAGTTAAGTTAACGGTTTATGATGAATGATAACTACCGTCAACAACCACCACTCTACATGAATAGGTACAACATCGGCCACATTATGCACTATTACAACAACTATTATTATATCTAACCAGCGCGGTCCACACTATTATTCGGCTCGGATCTAATAGATAGATGTGTATGTTGACTAGTGTGCAACTGCAACACTGCGCCTGCTATATGCACTGAGGATAGGTCTGTGATCCGTGCTCACCTTACATCATACGCCTTATGGCCCTAGCATGCCTTGAGCTTATTCAGAACTACTTTTCATCCATGGAACAATGTTTTTCTCTCACAACATTTCAGCATAAGCCAAATTTTAGCATAAGCGAACAAGGTGATCATCCCTTCAGTCACCCTCACACTTCGTTCCCTGGCGTGCATTTTCTTCTTCCTTTCGCTCAACCTGGTTGGTACTCATAGAAGCTCCTCCGATGGTAGTCGGAGGTAGAGATTCATAGTTGTAACTCATGGTTGGGAGACTTCTGGGACATGATCCATGGAATTGGATTCTTCAGGGTGGTTGGGTGAGCTTATAGGTCTTATTCTTATGAGTACAAGAGAAAAGTTGTTGCACAGGTGCACATGTCTTGTGAGAAGGGGGGAAGGATCCCAACGTAGTAGTCACTTTAGCCTAGCCAGCATCCCATCCCAGCCACTCCCTTTTGCGCACGCGCGACCATGGCCAAGCGAAGCCGGCCCGCACCGCCTCACCTCTCTCTCTCCCGTGCACACAGCCTAGTAGCCCAAACCCCCGTGAGCCACAACACCGGAAGGCAGAAACGCCCGTACCCACTTTCTCTCACAACTGAGGCTGACAGGTTGGCCAAAGGACCCCACTTGTCCCCTTCTTTTCCCCCTCTCTACTTTCTTCCCCGTGCCCGCGCTTGAACGTCGGTGAGGATCCAAGCACCTCTATGCCTATATGTACCATCCGCCACCTGACCCTACCTCGCACACCCTCTAGATGGACGTCCACGATGTGCGGCACCGCCCCGCCAACCCTAGCAAGGGAGACTGGCGCACCCACCGTGGCCCCCACCGAGCTGACGTCGCCGCAACCACTCACTCTGCCGCTTTTTGACCGCCACCGCTCCAATTCAAAGGGGCAGGACATGTGCGACTGCGCGAGAAGGCCAAAACCCTAGCCCTAAGCTCCTATCCGCCCTACACGTACCCCTCGATCACCCAGAGCCATCCGCCATCTCGCCATAACCGGCCACGCTATAAAGCCCCTATCCCCTAGGTGCGAGAAAAGCCCTAGACCACCCCGCCACCACCGGTGGCACACCACGCTCGCACGCTGAAGCCCCAAAGGAAGCAAGGAGAAGAGGAGAGCAGCCCCGCCAGAGCTGAGGATGCCACCCTGACCGACTCTAGCGATGTTGTGGCTCGGCACTGCACGGCCTCACCTCGCCACTTCCCCACCTCGTTACCGCACCACTAGGCTCTCCCTCCTTGAGCCCCTAGTGAGCCGCTCCAACCTTCCTCTGTTCGTTGGCATAGACGCACCATGGTCGTCGTGGCGACTCCTCCACCTGAGGAGCCTAAAGGCCAAACTTGGCCAGCACATAGGATAACACACACCAGGACAGGCATGGCATGGCATGGGAGTAGAGTCGTGCGTGGGGGCAGAGTCGCTGGGGCATGGCCCGAGGCCAAACCAAGATAGCGGGGTGGGGCAAAATTGGAGTCATTGACGAAGGCAGGAAGATGCGTGAGACAGCGAGATGAACCAGGAGGTGAAACAGACGGGTCAGATGAGGCAGACAAATGGAAGGTGGATGGATGAATAAGAGGATAAAGGGGAAATAAATAAAAGAATAAAAAAATCAACCATCAAAACAGCTTCAGCTCCACTAATAAAGTTGCTTACCGAGCTAAATTTAGAAAATATATGTATCACACTAAGGGTAAGTACAGTGCTATGATGAAATAACTATTGTACCATTGTATGAGTTGTTGTTATCGTACAACTCACATGATATTTTTATTCTATTTATTTTTATTCTAGGCATAAATTAATAAATTATAAATTACTATGAGACAACTTAAAAAATAATATATTTTTTTTCTACGATATGATGTGACACCGCTTACGAAGTTATTATTACGAGACCACTACTTTTTGCCCTACAATGCTGGGCCTTGTTTAGATTGGAAATAATTTCAACCCGATGAATAGTAGTATTTTCGTCTTATTTGGTAAATATTGTCCAATCGTGGACCAACTAAGCTCAAAAGATTCATCTCGTGATTTCCAACTAAACTGTGCAATTAGTTATTTTTTTTACCTACATTTAATGCTCCATGCAAGCGGCTAAAAATTGATGTGATGAAGAGAGAGTGAAAAAACTTGGAATTTGGGGCTCATCTAAACAAGGCCCTGAAATGCTTCAGATCCATCACGGTTGGCTTCTTCGCAAACGGGGGAGAAATATGAACAAACCACTGACAAATCGGACCCACTGGAGCGACAGGCTCGGACGCCGAAAAAGCCAGTAGTAAAGCCACAGATCGGATCGCGGGCAGAGGCCAGACGGGACAGCCCCGGACTCGGGCACTCGGCATAGCCGCGCAGTGGCGTGTCCGCCTCGAATTCGAGCGACGGCGACGGCGACGACGGGAAGGGAGATGGAGGCGGCTGGAGGCGATGGGAGGTGGTGCGTGGTGACTGGCGGCCGCGGGTTCGCCGCGAGGCATCTGGTGACGATGCTGCTCCGCTCCGGCGAGTGGCGGGTGCGCGTGGCCGACCTGGCCCCCGCCATCACGCTCGACCGCGAAGAAGAAGAGGGTTTCCTGGGTGCTGCTCTCGGCGAAGGCCAAGCCGTCTACGCCTCCGCCGACCTCCGCGACAAGGCCCAGGTCGCCAGAGGTGTGTGGTCTCCCATTTTGTTTTTTCCTTCCCAGGTTGTTAGCCAGGGTAGGATCTGTAGGCGATGCGGCAGCGGTACCCTTTGGTTTCGTGTGGGTGTGGGATCGGAAGATCCCTTCTATTGGCTCTTGGGGGCTGCTTAAGAAATCGGATGAACTAGTGATGCTGGACATTGGAGACGCATAATTTGTTTCGCAATATTGCTAGGATCTGCATTATATAATCTTCACTTAGTTCCATATGATTAGCCTAATTTTAGGTAAACGCCTAGGTACATACTTGCATTGGTAGATACTATAGTGCTCATCCCATTTTTTCGGAACTTCCTATTAGCTTCACATTGTATACATTGCTGGGTATGAGTTCTGTCTAGTTTGTCTAGTGGCCTAGTGCTTTTATTTCGTCCCAGACAATGCTCCCATGTTGATCTTGATCCTGTTGAAACTATTGAATTAATCCACAAAGGGTTCACTGCTGAAACCAATGAGATAATCCGGAGGGTTCACCTGTTACAAAACCAAGATTCAGTTTCTGATGTCAGCTAAGGATTTGAAGTTTCTTAATCATTGGCATTAATCCTCCTTAGCCTATAGGATATAATTCGACTTCATATACTGATATGAGGAATGTACTAAATTGTTCTATCATACAATTGTCTAATTGAACATATCTACTTCTAATAAGGGGAACTTTTGAACTGCCTCAGTATGATGTTGAACCATACCAGTAAGTTAAATGTTATAGATGTATAACTACTTTTCAATGATATATGGCCTCCCCAACTTTTGAAACTTCGCATATGATATTTAGTATCATAGAGACATAAGTACATATGTGATGGAGTTAACCTTTTTTGATCAATTGTTTTACTTTCAGAGCTCTCCATGTTAGTTGCAATTGTCTTCGCAGTTCTAAAGATTGTCAATCTTTTGCAACATTATGAAATCACTCAACTTTATCCCGATGCTAGTCTATAAGTCTTAACTATATGAGTTGGTTCTAATATGAAATAGATATTATTTGCAGTACTCAATTGATCGATTGATGTATGCAGTCTTTGTGCTTATTCCATTGTGTGTGTTTTTTTATCTGCAGCTTTTGAAGGGGCAGAAGTAGTTTTCCATATGGCTGCTCCAGATTCATCCATCAACAACTTCCACCTTCATTATGCAGTCAATGTTGAGGGTTGGTACTGCTAACTTGTGTGTAGCCAGCTTTGGTTCCTACTTCATTATTACTCACAACACTTAGTTTTGTTTATGAGATATTGAGATGACACCAAATTGACCATGTTTTTCTTATTGCCATTATATATCACTATATCAGTAACAATTAACAAGTAAACCTTGTTTATTGCAATGATTTGTATGTGACACAGGAACGAAGAATGTTATTGATGCTTGTATCCGTTGCAAGGTGAAGAGACTCATCTACACTAGTTCACCAAGTGTCGTGTTTGATGGAGTTCATGGAATTTTTAATGCAGATGAATCAATGCCTTGCCCTGATAAGGTCTGTTTCATACACATTCCATTCTTTTGATTTGTCAATGGCTTGCACTTGTTTCTATCTTTTCTGACATGATGTTTTCTTACTCCAGTTTAATGATTCATATTCAGAAACGAAAGCAGATGCAGAAAGGCTTGTGATGAGGGCTAATGGTAGGGAAGGGCTTCTTACGTGCTGTATACGCCCAAGTAGCATTTTTGGCCCTGGTGATAAGCTAATGGTTCCATCTTTGGTTGCTGCTGCAAGGGCAGGGAAGTCCAAAGTAAGAATAGCTACATACATCGACTTAAGTATGCTAGTTTAGTAAATGTTGATGATCACATGTGCATATTGACAACTCTTATATATAGATTCAGAGTACCCATTTGTTTTAATTAGTTGATGAAATCATATTTGACAAAAAAATATTGGTGAGCTAAATTTTTAGCCCTTTATGTTTTAGAAAAGCTTCATATGAAACTGTTTTTCATTTTAATACTTCCTGAAAAAACATTATCGGCTTCCTATGCAGTACATTATTGGTGATGGGAACAACTACTATGATTTCACCTACGTGGAAAATGTGGCATATGGCCATGTTTGTGCAGAGAAAACTCTATCATCTGAAGATGGTGCAAAGATAGCCGCTGGAAAAGTATGAATTTCACTTACATATAAACTGCTGGGGAACTTTGGATCTTTTGCTCAGCATCTTACTTTCAAGATTCACTAATCGTATTTGATATTGCTTTTCTAGACCTATTTCATAACAAATATGGAGCCTATAAAATTCTGGGAGTTCATGACATTGATTTTAGAAGGTCTTGGATATGAAAGGTATTCATGTTTCACAATGACCTTATATGTAGAATAATGTATGTATACTTAGACATTTGTTACCACTTACCAGCCAAATCTATGACAAATAACTTTCCACATAACTAGAAAGCTCATGAAGTATTATCTCATGTTCACTGAATTCCTCCTGTAGGTTTGGATTATTTGTAAATTTATTCGAGTTTCATATTAAGCTTAATTGACTGCTAACTTTTGACTGTGTCGAGATGATTTTCTTTCCTTTCTTCCCTATTTAAAACAAGGCATTATTTCCAAACTCTGAGAATTTATTTATTTACTAAGATATGGAGAGATAAATCATTTTTAGCCATTCTCTAAGCTCATGTATAGATTGCTTGGTCTCATGATTACATATGCTACTGAAGTCAGTTTAGCTGTTTCTGATATCAGATGTTTACCTTCCGCACTTAACTTTACTGTGCCCTTCCATGTTACGCATTAACCTACATGGTACAGCCAATGAAAAGAACGGCTTTGTTCGGCTGCTCTAATAAGCCGGTTTATCAGCCATGGTACAGTGTTTTTCTCTCCCAACAAATCAGCCGTACAAATCAGCACAAGCGGCAGAAACCAGTGTACTAATGTGTTTCATGTCCAAACCTGTTTCATGTCTATATCAGCAGGGTAGAAACCAGTGTACTAATGTGTTTGAACTTCATTACAGGCCTTCAATAAAAATACCAGTCTCTGTTATGATGCCAGTGGCTCATGTTGTAGAATGGACTTACCAGAAATTTGCTAAGTATGGAATGAAAGTTCCTCAGCTGACCCCTTCAAGGATCAGGCTGCTCTCATGTAACAGGACATTCAGCTGCTCAAGAGCAAAGGACCAGCTTGGTTATGGACCTCTTGTGTCCCTTAAGGTTCCTATCTATACCCTTTAATTTCATTAGTGATCTTTCTGACATGATGTTTTTTTATACTACTTTGGCCCCGTTCGCTTCGCTGAAAAAACAAGCCGAAACACTGTTCCGACTGATTTGTTGCGAGAGAAAAACACTGTTCCGGCTGAAAAAACAAGCTGAAAAAGACGGATTATAAGAGAAGCGAACAGGGCCATGTAATAAGTAATTGATGGCCTATTTTAAATTAAGGATGGACTGAAGAGAACAGTAGAGTCGTACCCCCATCTACAAGCTCAGAATCAGAGGAGTATATCAAAGGCTTCAATTTTCCTTGGGAATGGAAATCGTAGGAATCTATACCTTTGTCCCTTGTGCCCATACACACCCTGTATATTCATTGTACTTTTGTACTTCCACATTCGAAATGCTTACCAATTTATCTATTAATATGCAGTTGCAAAAACAGTACTTTGGGAAGATGCGAAGCAAACTGTGACAGTGCTTCTACTGTTGGCTGTTATCTATTACCATTTATTTACATGTGGTTACACCTTCATCACAGCGATGGCAAAGCTTTTGTCACTGACTGCTCTGTTCTTATTCATTCATGGCATGCTGCCATCAAATGTGTACAGTCCTTCAATATCCCTTTTTCATTTGTTAAATTTACATGCTATCAAATGGTTAACTGCTATTTTGATCTTTTTTCCATCATTGCATTTTGTTGAGTGTTCTAATTTACTATATTTGATAATACTTTTGCAGGTTCGGTCACAAGGTTGAGAAACTTGAGGCCTCTAATTTTCACATCACACAGGCACAGGCTCATCATATTGCTCATTCTATTACTTCGTGTTGGAACTCTTTAGTCAGTTCGCTAAGATCTCTTTGCAGAGGAAATGATTGGCTATTGTTTCTCAAGGCATGTTAAGCCCTGCTTCTGTCTGATACTTTCATTAGATTAGAATTTTTGTTACATGCTTCCCAGATCAATTTCCAAATGTCGTGAAGCATAGTGATTGTTTGTGTACTTTTTATGTTAAAATATCGTTGTCCTTCGTTTTTGCCAGGTTTCACTCTCTCTGCTGGTTGTCAGCATCCTTAGTTCCATGTCTTCTCAAGCTGCATTTAAAATAGGTAATGAAAAACTGTCACTCTTCCCTTAGACCCCGCAATATAAGAAGCATGAACACATGACTGATGGTGTGAGAAATTCATGTCAACGACAGGTACTGCTCTGGTTTTCACAGGCTTCAAAGCATATGAGAAATGGGAGGACAGCATCGACAGTATGGTGGGCGACGTTTGCACCGTTCTTCTGAACTTTAGTTCTGCCAAGAAATCGTCTAGCTAGAAACAAACGTAAGTGGTGGATCTTGCAGACCGCCAGTTGCTTTGTTTAGTAATATTATCTTCAGCTTCAGCTGTTTCTGTTTTTAGTTGACCTAAATTTTTTTTCTGTATTCTTTTGATGATGTTGTAGAATTGCCAAGCTGCCCATATGCAAGTTTTTGGACTCTTTTCCTCTAGGTAGTTGATGTACAATCTGAACTGTACATTTTTCCCTTTCCCCTCCATGAGGTTCTCTTTCCACATATATTGTTTTTGACATATGAACGGTGAATGCATCTTGCCGTAAGTTCCCCGGATGGATGGGTGCATTCTTGAATAACAAGGGCAGCACCAACACAGGCGCATAGACACGTTAGCCTCGGTAAAAAGTACCGTGTCACATGTGCAGCAAACAACTTTAAGGTTATCACCTATCAACTATCAACTAAAGTCTATTGCAGTCTTTTGCAGTGTAAAAAGGGCATCATGCAGCTACCTTTCCTCTCTCCAACTCTCTCTCTCTCTCTCTCTCTTCACGAACAGGTGCTCCGTTCATGTAATGCGTGTGCAAAGATGAGGCTGTGTTTCCTCTGCAGGCCACTACCATCCTCTGCAAGGCTGCTGATCCATTTAACGTGGCAGTTATAGGCTGATTTGGCGGTTGGGGCAGCACGACACGGTGGCACGTTGAGGGTGGCCTAAGGGCACCACCAACTGAGGCAGCACCTGCTGTTGGCCTTGGCTAAAAGGATCACCACACGTAGATAGTTGTGCTATCTGGCTAACACACTCCCATCGGTGGGCAACTGAGGCAGCACCTGCTGTTGGCCTTGGCTAAAAAGATCACCACACGTAGATAGTTGTGCTATCTGGCTAACACACTCCCATCGGAGGGCAGCTCTGCTTTTATGCTGCACCATCGCATCACGTCTCTTCTGCTGGCCACTTTTTCCTCTTGAACCACTACTCTCTATTGGGTGTTTAGTTCGCGAAATGAAAATTTTTGGATGTCACATCGGATGTTTCGGAGATGTCGGAAGGGGTTTTTGGATACTAATAAAAAAAACTAATTACATAGCTCGCCTGGAAACTGCGAGACGAATTTATTAAGCCTAATTAATCCATCATTAGCGCATGTTAGTTACTGTAGCACTTATGGCTAATCATGGACTAGTTAATCTTAAAATATTCGCCTCGCGATTTCCAACCAAACTGTGCAATTAGTTTTTTTCCGTCTATATTTAATACTCCACGCATGTGCCGTAAGATTCGATGTGATAGTTTGGGGTGAAAATTTTTGGGAACTAAACCAGGCCTCATCTCCCGTAGTATCTTCATCTTTTGGTCCGACAAGACCACTACCTCTTTTGCAGGGCACTTGCTGAAACGCTACGAGTCTTTTTGACGTGGATGTTTGGTGCCTAAGGGTGTGTTTAGTTCATGAAATGAAAATTTTTGGACGTCACATCGGATGTTTCGGGGATGTCGGAAGGGGTTTTCGGATACTAATAAAAAAACTAATTACATAGCTCGTCTGGAAACTACGAGACGAATTTATTAAGCCTAATTAATCCATCATTAGCGCATGTTAGTTACTGTAGCACTTATGGCTAATCATGGACTAATTAGTCTTAAAACATTCGTCTCGCGATTTTCAACCAAACTATGCAATTAGTTTTTTTCGTCTATATTTAATACTCCATGCATGTGCCGCAAGATTCGATGTGATAGTTTGGGGTGAAAATTTTTGGGAACTAAATCAGGCCTAAATGGTATCTGGGGCACATGCATGGAGTATTAAATATCACATGTGACGTCTCTTCTGCTGGCCACTAAATCAGGCCTAAATGGTATCTGGTTTAGTTCCCAAAAAATTTCACCCCAAACTATCACATCGAATCTTGTGGCACATGCATGGAGTATTAAATATAGACGAAAAAACTAATTGCACAGTTTGGTTGAAAATCGCGAGACGAATATTTTAAGACTAATTAGTCCATGATTAGCCATAAGTGCTACAGTAACTAACATGCGCTAATAACGGATTAATTAGGCTTAATAAATTCGTCTCGCAGTTTCCAGGCGAGCTATGTAATTAGTTTTTTTTATTAGTATCCGAAAACCCCTTCCGACATCCCCCGAAACATCCGATGTGACGTCCAAAAATTTTCATTTCGCGAACTAAACGCAGCCTTATTTGTTGCACATTTAGATAGGCTGATTACGTAGGGGTACAGTAATGCGGCATGAATTCCCACGGTTTTCTTAGATGCTCATGAACTTAGAGACACTTTGAACACAAAACTAGTAAAATCACACCGGAACAAAACAAAACAAAACAAAACAAAAACAAAAAGTGAAACAAGATATCATGGAATGGTCCAGTAAGGTGTAGATGTTAGTTGATCTCCACCAATAGACCCAACGGCCTATTAGGCCCTTGCCTCTGCTCCCTGATCGGGGGAGCTCAACCCTAACTGGTTGGTGGGCCCCTGTCGCACAGCACATATATATAGAGGAGTGGGGAACTGGGCTCGGGTCACGAGGTTAAACGGAGCCGCTACCCACCTACAGAGAAAACCCTAAACCGATCCTAAAGACGTGCTGCCGGCGACGGGATGTGCCCCACCAAACTCACCATCGCGCCTGCAGGGTTCCACCGTTCCACTGCAGCACCACCGACGTCTTCTACACCATTACAGCGGCGTCTACCCGCTGCGGTGCTACTGTCCCAGGCGAGTGGAGAAGCCCTAAAGGAAGAGATCGTCCCCGGATCTACGGTTACACACAGAGGTACACATTCGATCCTAACAATGGTACCAGAGCTAGGTTGTCTCTGTGTAACCCTAACCCTAACCGGGTAAAAGAAAAGGGAAAGGACCGGGGGTGGCGGACGTCACTGGAACCCCGGTCACCACCGCCACCGCGTGGGGAAAGAAGCCGCACCGTTCGACGGCGCACGGCAAAGAACAGAAAAGATCAAATCCAGTTCGGATCTGACAAGAAAGAGGGTTCTTCCCAACTCTAACCCTAACTCACGTGAGAAAGAAGAAGAGTGGGTTCGGATTTGGCCGAACCCTAAGACCTAACCCTAGATCCTCTTTTTCGGGTGAACAAGCGAAAAGAAAAAGAATAAAGAAAAGGGGTCGACACATGAACCCTAACCCCAATCGGTCAAACAAAGAAAAGCAAACAAGATCTAGATCCGATTGGGGAAGAAGAAGAGAAAAGAACAAGGGTCGGAACCCTAACCCTAACCCTAACCCTAGTTTCCCATTCGGATGAACTCCGAAAAGAAAAGGAAAAACAATACAAATCCGAAGGGGGAAGGGGTGGATCTACCTCGCCGTGCATCGGGATGTCCCTTCGTCGGCGCGGGAGAAGAAGGGCCGAGCCGAGGGGGCAGCCGCTCGCCGGGCTCGGCCAAGGGGGCGCCGCGGCCAGGCCGCTTGACGGCGGCGTGCTCACCCATTGGGGAGCACGCGCGCCGGCAAGGGGGCCGGCGACGGCGCCATGGATCGCCCGCTCCACTACCTTCGAGTCGCTCTCGGTTGCGCTCGCCTCGCTGCTATGTGAGGAGAGAAGAGAGAGAGCGAAGAGAGAGAAAGGAAAGAACCGAATGGCCTCTAGGGTTTGAGGACCGCGGCCGGAGAAGGCTTTTATTCGGCCGAAACGAACGGACGACCGTCAGATGCGATCCGACGACGGATCGCGATCGGGCCAGCGAAAAGGCCTAGGCAGGCGCGAGCAGGAGGCCGTTTTGCTGGCCCAGGCCCAGGTTGCGGCCTGGGCGCGGGGACGCGCGGCGCGCGTGGCTTCTGGGCCAAAATTTTCGTGCTAGGCCGCGCTGTGCGAATGGTTTTGGGCCGAAGGAACAGTACAGAAAATGAATCAGTTTTGTTTTTTCATTTTCCAGGAAGTAAAGATTTTATTTCCTGAAAAATGAATAAATGGCTTAAAGGAAATAGAAAAAACAATTTTCCCTGTGGGTAAAATTCAAGAAAAAGGGAGTTTTTCCACAGCTAAAGAAATTGTTTATTCTCCAGTTAATTTGTACCAACGTGATATTTAATTGGAGAAAAAGAAAGTTTTTTCCGCTGCTAAAGAAAATGTTGATTCTCCAGTTATTTTTGAACCAATATGGTATTTAATTGGAGAAAAAGAGATTTGACATAATTATTATGTTGTTATTTTCTGATCAACGTTGTTAATAACAATATCATAATTTTAATGATTTATGCATTAATTCTACTTCTGCCCAACGGTGATGTAGAATTAGTGTATAAGAAAAGTTGATAATTTTAATGATTTATGCATTAATTCTACTTCTGTCCAACGGTGATGTAGAATTAGTGTATGAGAACAGTTGTAAAAGTTAATGATTTATGCATTAATTCTATTTCTGTCCAACGGTGATATAGAATTAATGTGTAAGAACAATTGTGAAAGTTAATGATTTATGCATTAATTCTATTTCTGCCCAACGGTGATGTAGAATTAGTGTATAAGAATAGTTGTATGTTTTGATTTTGACCAACGTTGGAATCAAGACATGAAAATGATGTTTATTTTTATGTTAAGAAAAGTTTTGACCTGGTTTTCATCTTGTCTAAGGTGGACTAGATAGTCACATCATCATGTTCCACTGAGTTTGTGGCACCGGTGAGAGACAAAAGAGAATGATGCCGATTAGGCAACTAAAGAGAGGGATTTTGAATCCCAAAAGATGTCATATGCCCTTGAGCATAGGAAGTGTGTCACTGCCAACAAGAAATGTTTGGCTGTGATAAAGAACATGATTGACCCTGCAATTGTGAGCTCAATCCTAGAGTGTGACACGGTCACCGAGTACCTTGATAGAATAAAGAGTCAGTTCACTAGCTCTTCAAAGACATATGTTACCTAGCTAATAAAGCAGCTGGTAACAGAGTGTTACTCTAGAAATGGTGGCATAAGAGAGCTCACGATGCGTTGTCGAAATTATGGCACTGTCGTTTAGGCCATATTTCGAGGGGGAGAATAGAAAGACAAGTTAAGAATGATATTCTTCCTCCATTAGAGCTCTCAGATTAAGAACAATGCAGGGAATGCATAAAAGGAAAGTATGTAAAGAAGATTAAGAAAGATGCCAAACGAAATGCAGGAATTTTATAGATTATTCACACAGACATCTGTGGTCAGTTTCCTGTAAAGAGTATGGATGGAAATGATTTATTCATAACATCCACAGATGATTACTCTTGTTATGTCTACATTTATCCAATCAAAGAAAGAACAGAAGCATTGGATAAATGTAGATATTTAAGGCAAAAGCTAAAATCCAACGCAATTTAAAGAGAAAGATAGTCAGGTCTGACCGTAGAGGAGTACTACGGTCGGCATACCCCATATGGCCAAGTTCCTGGACCTTATGCAGGGTTCTTATAGGAGAATGGCAAAGTAGCCTAGTATTCTATACTGGGCGAACCTCAGCAGAATAGAGTAGCTGAAAAACGCAATCATACAATGAATGGATATGGTGCGCAGTATGATAAGTTACTCCACCTTATAGTTGAGCCTGTGAATGGAGGCGTTAAAACCACCATTCATATTCTCAATAGAGCATCAAGAAAGTCGGTGCCCAAAACACCGTATGAGTTGTGGACAGAAAGAGTACCCTCACTAAACCACTTGCGTGTGTGTGGGGGAGCCCTGCTGAGGCTAAAGTATTTAACCCAAATATTGGGAAGTTAGATTTCAAAATAGTAAGGTGCCATTTCTTTGGCTACCCAGAAAAGTCAAAAGGTTTTCGTTTCTACTATCCAGAGGGACTGACAAAGTTTATGGAAACGAGATACGCTGTCTTCCTAAAGGATGAATTGATGAGGGGGAGCATGCTAGCTCGAGAAATTGTCCTTGAAGTGAAGCGGGTGTATGCGCCCACTCCAATGATTCATGAGCCAATTTTCTCACTACCTGTTGTCGCTGCACCGATAGTGCAAGAGACTATAGTATCAGCACCTGTTGTTATCCCACCTGTGGCAACAATGAATGACGATGAGGAACCTGTTCTTCAGGATTCTATAGAACCTATTGCCATACATGAGAGGGAGCAACAACAGCCTCAAACAGAAGATGTGCCAAAAGTGGAGGCCCCTAGAAGGTCTCAAAGAGTTAGAAAATTAGCTATTCCTGCTGATTATGAAGTGTACAACACTGAGGAATTTCAAATGGAGCATGATCCCACCTCATTTGAAGAAGCCATGAGAAGTGATCATTCATCAAAGTGGCTTGAGGCCATGAAAGATGAAATGAAATTAATAAATGCCAATAAAGTTTAGGACTTAGAAATAATTCCTAAAGGAGCCAAAACAGTAGGCTGTAAATGGGTCTACAGAACAAAACTTGGCTCTCAAAGGAATATAGAGAAATATAAAGCACGACTTATGGCAAAAGGCTATATGCAAAGAGAAGGGATTGATTACAATGAGACCTTTTCTCCAGTCTCATGTAAAGTTTCCTTCAGAATCATAATGGCATTAGTGGCACATTACGATTGAGAATTACATCAGATGGATGTAAAGACGGCATTTCTCAACGGAGACTTGGAGGAAAATGTTTACATGGCACAACCAAAAGGTTTTGTCATGGAAGGAAAAGAACGAATGTGATGCTGCCTAAAGAAATCCATTTATGGATTAAAACAAGCTTCAAGACAGTGGTACTTGAAGTTTGATCAGACAATAAAGAATTTTGGGTTTTAAAGAGAATGTAGAGGACAATTGTGTCTATATAAAGTAAAGAGAATGTAGAGGACAATTGTGTCGGTACAAAGTTTAAGAATGGGAAGTTTATCTTCCTTGTCCTGTATGTGGATGATATCTTACTTGCTAGTAGTGATGTCAGTCTACTATAGGAGACAAAGAAGTTTTGTCCTCAAAACTTGATATGAAAGATATTGGTGAAGTCTCGTTCGTTCTAGGGATCGAGATTCACCGAAATAGAAGAAAAGGGGTATTAGGACTGTCACAAAAGGCATACATAGAAAAGATCTTAAAGAAATTCAGTATGCACAAATATAGTCCCTCACCTGCTCCTATAGTCAAGGGCGACAGATATGAGGATTTTCAATGCCTCAGGAACCAATATGAAATCGATAAAGTGAAAGGGGTTCCATATGCTTCAGTTGTCGAAAGCTTGCAACATGCTCAAGTATGTGTGCGCCCTGACTTGGCATTTGTTACCGGGTTTTACTTGGCAGATTCCAGAGCAATTCTAGAGTAGAACACTGAAATTAGTAAAGAAAGTCTTGTATTATTTGCAAGGAATGAAATGCCTCATGATGACATATAGAAGATCTGATTTATTCCACATAGTATTCAAATTCTAATTATGCGAGAGTGAATACATATCCAGATGTGGATTTTCTATCATCTCGCAAAGGGGAGCTATTTCATAGAAAAGCTCAAAGCAAACTATCACTACATCGTCCACAATGTATGACGGTTTGTAGCGTGTTATGAGGGAACGGGCAGGTGAACTGACTAAAGAAGTTCATACCCGGTTTGAAGGTGGTTGACGACATCTATAGACCACTTAAGTTATACTGCGATTATAATCTGGCAGTACAGTATGCTCACAACATAAGTCAAGTGGTGCTACCAAACACGTTGACATAGAGTATTATGTTGTGATAGATAAAGTCCGGGATCAAGTCATAAGTCTTGAGCATATAAGTACAGAAAAGATGCTCGTGGATCCGCTTATAAAAGGCTTACCACCCAACATGTTCAGAGAACATGGTGTTCAGAGAACATGTAGCTAGCATGGGTTTAAAGGAAAGCCTAAAATTCCTGGACAAAAGAAGGCCCAAAGATTAGTATCTATTTCAGAACAGAGTAATGTGTTGTAGCTGTTAAATCTATCGGCAATGGATCGGGACGATGAGACATGCTCTATGCGCTAATCTGTAATGAAATGAACAAAAGTAAATGATATGAAATTGAAAGATGGAATGAGATCAAGGGGGAGAATGTTAGTTGATCTCCACCAATAGGCCGAACGGCCTATTAGGCCCTTGCCTCTGCTCCCTGATCGGGGGAGCCCAACCCTAACTGGTTGGTGGGCCCCTGTCGCACAGCACATATATATAGAGGAGTGGGGAACTGGGCTCGGGTCATGAGGTTGAACGGAGCCGCTACCCACCTACAGAGAAAACCCTAAACCGATCCTAAAGATGTGCTGCCAGCGACGGGATGTGCCTCACCAAGCTCACCGTCGTGCCTGTAGGGTTCCACCGTTCCACTGCAGCACCATCGACGTCTTCTACACCGTTACAGTAGCGTCTACCCACTGCGGTGCTACTGTCCCAGGCGAGTGGAGAAGCCCTAAAGGAAGAGATCGTCCCCGGATCTACGGTTACACACAGAGGTACACATTCGATCCTAAAAGTAGAGAGCTGATAGTACAGAGAAAACTCTGTGCACAGTATCATTGAATCATTCGCCAAGGAGAAGAAGAGCTCACCCAATCGTATGATAATAGACAAAAGGTTATGCAGGTCTAACGGCATGGCCACACAATCATCAGATCATCCGCTCATGATAAGAGCATCTCCGAGAGAGTAGCCAAATCGTTTTCTAAAGGTAAATTTGGCTTATTATAAAAGAAAAATGTCTTCAATAGGCTCTATAAATAACTCTTCAAATTTAATAGTTCTCCATCCCACCTCACTCGCTATCTACTTTTGGATAACATACCTCACTAGCCATTCAGTCTCTTGGTTTTACAAAGTCTATTGGAATACTCTAACATTTTTTTATCAAATCTAATTTAGAGAGTAGCTAAATCAGTAAATTTAGCTAGTCTTTTTGGCTAATCTCTTAGAGATGATCCGCTAAATCGTCTTGTAAAGAATAGAGGAATGCAACATAGGAGGGAGCCACGGAATGATGGAACAACGTACTCACCGGATCATCAAGTGATATGGCCATATGGGACCTAGTGGCAGTGGCTTAAATGAATAAGTGATACATTTATCAAGTTTAAGAAGTCAGCATTGATCTATTTGAGAACACAGGATAGACACGTAGCGGATTTCACTTAAAATTAACGGGAATGCTAAGCTCAGGGCGTCCGACGCCTCAGTCAAAATCGAACAGCTTACCCACAGTCAAAACACATCCTGTACGAATAAAAAAATCCCGCACCATGTTTATCTGCATGACGCTTCCTTCCTATAGATCCAGTACAATCATATCCTCTCCCCTGCTCTTGTTTCACAAACACAACATTATCCTCTCCCCTGCTGCTTCTTCTCCCATCGATGCCAGTGCCTGAGTCGACAAGATTGGCAGCATACGTTGTCTATGGCGTGGAGGCAAAGGGACCCGCCTCGCGACTCGCGCCCGTGCTCAAGATGCACAACCATCGGAGAGCGCGGCAAAGAATCCGGTGAACGATGGATGGTTCGATGATGGTGGGGCCTGTGCAACATCTCCTTTTGTCCTAGTTTGGACTGAATCCGCGTGGTAGCTTGTTGGTGGCCACATAGCCGCTCATCGGGCTGCGTAGCCGCCCACCCACTGGCATCCCCCTCGAGCACTCCACAACATCGAGCTCTGTGCCGGCGTCTAGCTCGGCGTCAACGAGCCTCTATTCGTCCAAGCAGTAATTAGATGCTATGGTGAAAGCGCATATTGCAAGCCTATGTTTCAAGTGTTTCATAGGTTTCATAGGTTTGTTGTAAGTATTTTCATATGGATGTTGTAAAAGTAGATCAGAATGTTGCATATGTTGCAATGGTTGTACACGTATGTTGTAAGCTTCTGTTCCTAATGTTTTATCTGTTTTACAGATGTATGTTGCAAGTGTGTTTATTTGAATATCGCATATCATTCATGCATATGTTGCAAATGTTTTATCTGGATGTTTCGTATGTTTTGCAATGGTTTCAAGTGTTTTTCAGTGCCTTCAAACGAATGTTGCAAGTGTTGCATCTGAATGTTTTAAAAGTATATCGGTGTTGCATCTCTCTCCTCGCCTTCTACTGTCTTGCATCGGTGTCTCCTCCTCCTCTTTGTTCTGGCTAGGCATCCACCGCCTCCTCCCCTCTTCTCGATGTTGATGATGACGTTCGGAGCGGTGTAGACCTCGCGTGGGTATGCAAAACAGTGCGAAATAAATACTGCAGGCGTGGATGTCCAGATGATAGTAAGCCCACAAGATTAATCTAGTACCAAACACAAACAGTCCCTGCCTCTACAAATTTAGCCACCAGCCGTGCACACGCGTGATCGAACCACGCTGCTGCTGGTGATTTTGCCGTACACGTCGAGCTCGCGCTCAGATATTTGTTTTTAATTTTAACACTTTTTAAAACTAATTTTAAATCTAACACTGTTTTTTTTTCAAAACTAACACTTTTGGACACGCCTATTGAATGGCGCGGCAAAACGCCTGTGCCGCGCCATGCATGGTGGCGCGATAGGAGGATGATGTGGCGACGACCGGGGTTGCTGACCGGTGACGTGGCAGGGTCTGCCGCACCATCGATCTTGGCGTGGCAGTGTCGCGCCATCCCTAACGGTGTGGCAATCCCAAGTAAATATCGCCCGCGAGCCACCCTCCCTCTGTCTTTCTGCCCACCGCCGCGTATGCCCTCCTGCCCGCCGCACAGCGCCTGCACCGGCCGCGCCACGAACGTCGGCGTGTCATGGCTGCCGGCCACCCGCTCATATTAAGGTAGCTCCCTCTCTCGATTTCATATTATTATGATTGTTGTTTTAGTTAGGGTTAGTGATTTAGGATAGTTAGGTTAGTGAATTTGTTTATTTAGGTAGGTAGTTTTTAGGGTTTAGGTTGTGTGTTGTAGTATAGTTAAGGTTTGGTTAGGTAGTTAGGGTTTAGGTTACTGTTAGTTAGGATTTTGGATTTTGGGATTGATTAGGTATTTGTTATTTAGTTAGTTTATAGTAGTAAAGGTTGTCAGTATAGATACTAGTTTTCAAGTGTCGGTACTTAGTAGTACGTGATACGGTGATTTGGATGACTTGATTTAGTTTCGTCAAATGCTTATTTTTCTAGTGAAGTTGTATAATATGTCTGTTAATGTTACTTTGAATATATACATGTGCTTTCATATTGTGTTCGTATTGCATAACAAGTAGTTCAATTTTTACAATGCTACATAATGTTAATTTGAATATTGTTAATTTGAATACTCTAACCCTTTGTTTATCAATTTGTAACAGAATGGTCCCTCCCACGCAGCACCCGTTGTATCCCCTTCTTGAGGTGGAATACGACGACCAACACCGAGCACACATCTTGAGTGACCGACACAGAGGTGGCCTTGCTTCCTTTGAGGCCCCGCACGCACACCAGGGCGCACCAGTGGGACGAGTGTTACGCGTCGTACATACGGCGTGCTGGCTTCCTCGAGCTTGTCCGTGTTGTCAACTACGGTCTTCCACCCCTTGACCCAGCACTACTTACTATAGCTGTAGACAGGTGCGAGAGCCTTCTTTGTACATAAACATTCTTATAACAAATTTGAGGCAACTAATAGTCATTCTATTCTTATAACAGGTGGAGGCCTGAGACCCACACGTTCCACCTACCTTGCGGTGAGATGACCTTGACCTTGTAAGACATGAAGGCTATCTTTGGCCTTCGGTTGGAGAGACTTTCAATGACAGGTATAGTTGACAACGATCACTGGAGGGAGTTGGTGGCTCAGTTCACTAGCTTTCTTCCACCGGACGACGAGGTTTCCAAGAAAAATAAGTGAGCAATTCAAACCTATTTAATACTTGCATTGCTTTCCTGTAGCCATCGGGTCTCATTTTCTTTGGTGAATTTTAGAAAAAGTTCTGATGTTTCATCGTCCTGGATCATAGAGCGCTTTGATTACTTGGACCCACAGGCTGATGAGGCTCAGATCAACAGGTTCGCTAGAGTGTGGCTCTTGGCACTTCCTTGGTGCTTTCCTATTCCTAGATGCCTCGGGCAACACCATCAGCTGGATCTTTCTTGACATACTATGCCAGCCGTGGGAGAACATAGTGGCGTACAGCTGGGGCAGCGCAGTCCTAGCATGGACGTATCGATAGCTATGCGTTGCCTACCGTCGCACCTCAGGGTATGCGAACCTTGGGGGTTGCTCCTATCTACTCCAAGTTTGGTGTTGGGAACGATGGCCCGTTGGGAGGCCCCTTGCTACTGGTTTACCGATAAGTACTTCGGTTCACTATATTCTTCGAGGCAGTTACATATGATGAAATTATTAAGGGCTAATTCATTATCGTGTTCAATGCAGCAATGGAACGGGCAGGATACACTCTCTATAGCTCTGTATATCTGGACGCAAGCAAAGTTAGTTAGAGGGAATGCGAGGCGCAAGTATAGGGAGTACACGGACGATCTCGACGTCCTGACACAGCACCTAGTTACGCTCTCTTTACTATCATACATGTGTCTTGTTCGATATACACTATATCACAACCTAACTCAATTACGAAATGTTTAGGTGCATTGGTGTCCTTGGGATGCTCCAGAGCTCGAGTACTATCTGAGTCTTGTCACTAGGGATGAGTCAGACGAGTATCGCTGCAACGTCCCTCTTATTTTCTTCCACGTGGTCGAGATTCACTTGCCCAACAGGCTTTGCAGGCAGTTTGGAAGAATGACAGGCTACCCACCACCGCTTTACTCCACCAACTAAGAATTGCACGGGTGCATTATCGATTAATAACAAAGCTACAATTCAGATGTGTGTGTGGTACAACTAACATCGTTTTGTTGCAGGTATGACCGTAGGAAGAGGTACAAGACTAAGGATTAGCGCATGACACACAACGCGTATATCTAGTTGTGGCAAACACAGGGACCGACAGCCGGTCCATGCGGGTCCCCCACACGACCAGCACACCTTCGATGAGTACCTACGGTGGCTTCACAGGTCTACGAGGACACATATCAAGCCCCCGTACACTGAGAAGGCGATTGACGAGGACTCAGAGGAAGATGTGATCGAAGATGTGTACGATATTACCACTAGGGACGACACACAACTAAAGAGAGCCCCGCTTCAAAGATACGTGGTAAGATACTCGAATGGTACAATTTGTTATCCATTTAGTATTAAGTATGTGTACTAAAATTGTCCAACCGTGTTTCTATACCCAGGCGACACAATTATCAAGGATATCCAATGAATTAGCGTTTTGGCTTCACGAGTCTAGAGGGCAGGGGCCAGACGTTCTCGGGGCTTTTGTGGAGATAAACATAAACTTATTCGTTCCAAAAATGTTTCTTTAGTGTATATGCATTTGGAAAATGCACTAACTTTAACGTCTATTTATGTAGAAGGTGAAGCGGAGCTACAGGAAGCTAGCTCAGAAGCTAAGCTGCATAGACACTCCTTGGGTGGAACCGACAGTCCCGGCGCGGTTGGGTGGCACGTCTTCTGGCTCTTTGAGGACACCAGCCGACTCTTCTCAGACAGTGACAGGTGCCACTTCCGCAATGCGTACACCACCACATCATAGCGCTGGGAAGGACCCTACAAACGAGGACGACGAGGACAACAACGACGACCCCCTGGGCTTCTGTAGATAGCACCATCAGTGGGACGATTGACCGCAGGACGAGATCGGCATATCTCAGATAGGTGGTGCCCCGCTTGATACCCAAGGAGCCTCACAGGTAGTAACAAAGGTAGTTTTTTTAAATACGTAGGCTCCATGAACTAATGTTCATAAAGATCATAAGTAATTGTGCATATCATATACTTGCAGGGTACGAGCCGTACGCACCGGCAACGCGACCACACCGATGTTGGCTACACTCCCAATGTCTTGCCAACAAATCCGAAGAGACAAAGACGTCCGAGGGATCCTTACATTCCTGGGTCTTAGTTTGTTAGGTCGAACGAATATTGTCGTCCGAAACTTATCGAAACTTATAGGCTTCGTTGGTTATGTTATGTCGAACTAATGAAAATGTTATGTGGCAGTTTGTCAACTTGCGCACGAACTTCATTTATTTGCTTCATATTCGTTTCAATGCGTCGTAGTAGCACTGCCAGTGAGATTAACTAGCAACTAGTTCGGGAACCGGCAGTCCCGGCATATCTCGCTGCCGGTGGCCGACGTCTTGACCCGATTCTCCCGAGCTTGGTCATCGCCGCCACGAAATCACCGAAGAAGGCACCCTGGTTGGACGCGCAGTAGTCGACCGTGCCGCGCGACCTCATGTCGAACTAGAGCACCTGCTCGGAGCCCACCAGCGAGGCGTCGAGGAAGGCGAAGGTGTTGGGGTCGGAGCTGCAGGTGCCGTTCAGCTACGACGTGAAGCGGGGGTCCATGGTCGCGTCGCTGCCGATCCTTACCGACACAGCCGATCTTCTGTGTGCATCCAGGTCCTGCCGTGCCGTGGGACTTGGCGCGACAGTGCCGCGCCGTAGTCTATGGCGCGACAAACCCTACCCACGTCACCGGTCAGCAGCCCCGGTCGTCGCCACGTCATCCTCCCGCCGCGCCACCCGGCGTTTCGCCGCGCCATGGCAATAGGCGTGGCCAAAAGTGTTAATTTTGAAAAAAAAATAAACAGTATTAGATTTAAAATTAGTTTACAAAATGTATTAAAAATAAAAAAAAATTCCGCTCAGAGCGATCCACGTGTTGCCCGATCCGCACGATACGTGGCTTGCGAGGGAGCGCCACGAAATGCTCCTGGGGCCCGTAGGCTGCCTCTCTTCATCGGAGACCAGACCGATCACCACCGTCCGTCCGCTCCATCGCTCCATCCTCAAACCCGTCAGTCACACACAACACCTACGCTCCGAAGTCCGATCTGCGAACCGAGGCGCCGCCCCGCCGAGCACCTCCCTGCCCCACCACAATGGCCTCCTCCCTCGCCGCGCGCCGCCTCCTCTCCCGCGCCGCCGCGGCGCGCCGTCTCCCCGTCCCCTTCGCCTCCGCCCCCGCCCCCGCCCCCGCCCCCGCGGCGATGGGTTCCCGCCGTTTCTCCGCCGACGCGGGACCGCCTCCGCCGCTCCCGCCGCCGCCGCTGGAGCCCGTCGTCGAGCCGCCCACGTCGGAGGGCGCGGGCACCTCGTCTTCCTCCACCACCGCTGGCGCCGAAGGCGCCCACAGGTCGTCGCCGGGAGCCGCGGCGGGGGCGCGGCGCCAGGGTGGTGCGGGCTACGAGGAGGAGCAGGAGAAGGTCCTCCGCGCGTCGCTGCTCCACGTGGTTGCGATTCGAACCCCACTCCTCCAAATCTACTTCCATTTTTGCGTGTCTTAGTATTTAATTTAGCATATATGAAATAGATTTTTACTCTTCCTGTATGGCTCTGTATGCTGTAGCCGCGCATGGGGTGGAGCGAGTCGGCCATGGTCGCGGGGGCGAGGGACGTTGGCGTTTCCCCTGCCATCGTGGGTGCATTCCCAAGGAAGGAGGCCGCCCTTGTCGAGGTATCACTGCTTCTCAATCGGATGATTTGCGTTGTGAGCTTTTCGATTCTGTGAGGTGGCCAAACTAATCTCCCTAAGAAAAAGAAAAGAATATTTGGCCATGTTACATTCGCAATGCAGATATAAAGATGATGCATGTTTCACTTAAGGTATGGATTCCTCGCGTTGGAAGCTAATACGACCATTCTCATTACTGGCGGTAACGATTATTGTTGTGTGCACTCATCTGATGAATGATCCACCTCAAATATACATGCTCCCACGCTTGTCCTGTGCTCTGTGCTTTCATTTTCTGCACCTTCGTCAAGGATAGTAACAATCCAGGAAAGAGTATCACCCCCACAGTTCCTAGATAAACGTCACTTTGAAACATATGCTTATATGTTTATTTATTTTACAGCATAAATAAAAAGCAATTGTTAATGTGAGCACTTGAGATCGTATTATGTCCTAGACAACATCCATTTTGGAACAGAGGGAGTGCTTTAGTTCACACACACACACAAAAAAAAACTCTGCAGTCCCAGTGCTTGGAATCAGCGACAGAATCCCCTCTGCAGTCCCAGTGCTTGGAATCAGCGACAGATACTCATAAGTCATAACTAATGGCTAATGCAGTACTCCCTCCGTCTCAAAAATAGAGTCACTATGGGAATCGTGCTGGTCAAACTTTCTCAACTTTGACTAGGTTTGTAGAAAATACGTGCAACATTTATATTTCCAAATAAGTTTATTATGAAAGTATATTCAACGATCTACCTAATGATACTAATTATGTACCATAAATATTAATATTTTGTTAAATATATTTGGTCAAAGTTAGTCAGTTTGAGTACCCCGTGCTATAATGCCCTGCCCTGCTTAACTATAGCAAGCAGGAGTACAGGACAATTATGGCCTAGGATGTCTCTGTAGTTCTTCCTAGAAAACTATCTCTGCTTCCATTTGTCAAGGTCCTCTTTGCTGTTACGATCATCATATTGAACAAACATATGTCACTGGAGTGCCCAGATGTTACTACCACATGTGTTGGCTTCAATCATTCCATGTCAGCTACAGTGTGCTCACACTTGCTGTGAGTCATGACAATGCGTTGGTCCTAGCTAGTCATGACAGTGTGCTCCAAAAAAAAGTTTTAGTCATTGTTGTAACCCACCCCTCCTAGTAAGAGGGGTGCTTGTATGGGCCATTTCTTTTCCCTATAATACAAAGATACACAGCTCTCCTGCGTGTTAGAGAAAAAAAAGACATGACAATGCGCTTTCTGCTTTATTTGTTGGCAATGCATTCCACACTGATTTAGGCTACTGTACTATGCTCAAGTTCTGCATAGATGATAAACACCTTGCATCTGTTACTTGTATTTATTTTTTCTTTTATTGAGCTGGGAGGTAAATGAGAAACAAAGAGATGGAAGAAAGCCAAACAGTGAGGAATAAGAAAAAGAAAAGGGAGACTGAAAAGGGGGAAGCTATATTTAGTTGGATGGCAAGATCATGGAGGGATGGGCTAAGTTTACAAGTTCTAATACTTCTAGGGGTGAATTACTGTAAAATAATGTTGTCAGTAACTTCAAGTCATCTTGAATGTGATGGTGATTAATTTGATTCAGTAAAAACTCAAACCTTCTCTGGTCAGTTCTGTCATGATGCATGTTCAGAAAGAAAATCATTGCTTGTGCCTATCTTTAGATGATCCTTTGTTGTTGCCTTGTACAGATGTCATGGTAGGAAATAGTTATAGGCGCAGGAATAGGGGCTAGATGGCAAGGAGAGGCCTAGGAGATCATGTAGGTCAGGAATTAAGCGTAGGAACATGCATGGAGATCATGCAGGCGCCAGATTTAGCAATAAGGAAGAAGTCAATTAGCAAATGAGAGGCTAGGAGAGTTTGTAATCTCTTTATAATCAGTCGTGATCAATGAATGAATCAAGCAATTGCAGCCAACTCTAGTTCTCATCTTATTTCTCTGTATCTCATCTCCTTTCTCTGTTATCCCCTCCCTTGCTGTTATCTCTACCACCGTCATCACGGGCATGAAGCCGGCGGCCGAGCGGCCGTCAACCTCTCACACCTACCCCATTCGGTCACTGCCTAACAGCCGTGACATAACGAGAAAGGAGATGAGATAACAGAGAAAAAGATGAGAAGTAGAGTTGGCTGCAATTGCTTTCAAACTAGTCGACACCATGTGGCTTTGCTTGGGTGGAGGTGTTTGCAAATTGCGCTCTACTACTTTGTTCCTAGATTCATTGCACGATCTATTTGGTGATCGAGGATTAGCATTGTCATCTGGACCATCAACAAGTTTTTTAGATGGTGTAGCAGGCAAACCCTGAACATGAATATTCTACCTTGCCACTAAGTCATCAAGAGATGGCATTGGTTCAGCCAAAAGACCAAGGCATTTTATTTCTGAAGCAACACATGGCCTGACAACAATCAGTGAGTTATATAATGAACCTTTCTCCCATACCATGCTTTCCAAAAGCTGTTCTTCTAAGAAATTTAGGTTCCTTTTCAGTTCTCTTGGGAGGGTCTCTTCATGTCTCACAAAGTTTTCAATAATTTTGCTCAAATCAAATGCGGTTAGACCAGTACTCTCAAGAACAACTAGAAACATCATGATGCCTGTCTTATGTGTCGCCAATATTAGCCCCGCTGAGCATGCCAGTCTGAAATCTCTTGATGACCGAGGTAAGCTCGCTGATGCCGGAGGTGATCGTGTTGAAGCCTTCTTGGGCTTCCTTCCGCTGAGCCGCTAGGCTTGATCTTATTGGTGTTGGCGGAATCCATGGCAGGATCGGAGGCTCTAGATACCAAGTTGTACTATAGTGTATTAGAGGCAATCTGCGGAGCTGAATTACAAAACAGCAATGTAAATAATCTTACTCCATTGTTGTCAAATGTCAAACATTGGTGAAAATGCTCATTTGACACCAATGGAGTAAGATTATTTACATTGCTGTTTTGTAAATTCAGCTCCGCAGATTGCCACTAATACCCTGTAGTACAACTTGGTATCTAGAGCCTCCGATCCTGCCATGGGTTCCGCCAACACCGACAAGATCAAGCAGCTCCTAGCGGCTGAGCATTTTCACCGATGTTTGACATTTGACAGCAATGGAGTAAGATTATTTACATTGCTGTTTTGTAATTCAGCCCTACAGATTGCCTCTAATACACTAGAGTACAACTTGGTATCTAGAGCCTCCGATCCTGCCATGGGTTCCGCCAACACCGATGAGATCAAGCAGCTCATCAGGAAGACACCCTGCTTTCCTGAGCCGCTAGGAGCTGCTTGATCTTGTCGGTGCTGGCGGAACCCATGGCGGAATCGGAGGCTCTAGATACCAAGTTGTACTACAGGGTATTAGTGGCAATCTGCGGAGCTGAATTTACAAAACAGCAATGTAAATAATCTTACTCCATTGCTATCAAATGTCAAACATCGGTGAAAATGCTCATTTGACACCAATGGAGTAAGATTATTTACATTGCTGTTTTGTAATTCAGCTCTCCAATTTGCCTCTAATACACTATAGTACAACTTGGTATCTAGAGCCTCCGATCCTGCCATGGGTTCCACCAACACCGACAAGATCAAACAGCTTCTAGCTGCTCAGCGCAAGGAAGCCTAAGAGGGCTTCAAAACGGTCACCTCCGGCAATAGCGAGGTTACCTTGGTCATCAAGGGATTTTAGACTAGCATGTTCAGCGGAGCTAATATTGACGACACATAAGACAAGCATCATGATGTTTCTAGCTGTTCTTGAGAGTACTGGTCTAACCGCATTTGATTTTAGCAAAATAATTAAGAACTTTGTGAGACATGAAGAGACCCTCCCAAGAGAATTGAAAAGGCACATAAATTCCAAGAACAGTTTTTGGAAAGCATGGTATAGGAGAAAGGTTCATCATTATATAACTCACCGATTATTGTCAGGCCATGTGTTGCTTCAGAAATAAAATGCCTTGGTCTTTTGGCTGAACCAATGACATCTCTTAATGACTTAGTGGCTAGGCAGAATATTCATGTTCAGGGTTTGCATGCTGCACCATCAAAAAAACTTGCTGCTGGTCCAGATGACAATGCTGTTCTTCGATCACCAAATTGATCGTGCAATGAATCTAGGAACACAGTAGTAGAGCGCAATTTGCAAACACCTCCACCCAAGCAAAGCCACATGGTGTCGACTAGTTTGAAAGCAATTGCAACCAACTCTAGTTCTCATCTTTTTCTCTGTTATGTCACGGCTGTTAGGCAGTGACCGGATGGGGTAGGTGTGATAGGTTGCTGGCCATCGGCTTCCTGCCTGTGGTGACGGTGGTAGAGATAACAACAAGGGAGGGGATAACAGAGAAAGGAGATGAGATACAGAGAAATAAGATGAGAATTAGAGTTGGCTGTAATTGCTTGATTCATTCATTGATCACGACTGATTATAAAGAGATTACAAACTCTCCTAGCCTCTCATTTGCTAATTGACTTCTTATTGCTAAATCAGGCGTCTGCACCTTCAACGATCCCATCCACCGCATCATTAGGTGTCGCCTCAACACACACGGTCCAGCCTGCGCTCACGGAAGGTATGGTTGTGCCTACAAGCTATGTCGACGCCCCACCAGATCACAAGTTTTCCATTATCTCAACAAGTGGCGGACGTTCACCAAAATTCTCTAGGCTTGATGAGTTGGATGTGGCACCGCCAACAACACGAGCCATCTCATCTGTTCTGTCATCTGTTTTGGTGTTGCTGGACAGGCCCAGCGTACTGGTTGAGTGCTACATCCTAAAGCTAGCTGTTGGGCTCTTCCCATGGGATCCCGGAGGACATAGTTGTCGTTCAAATTTATTTCATATTTTAGTGTTTTTTTTCAATAACAAAGGTAAGCCGAGATGTAAAAGGCTTAACCCATGGTCGCATTAAGTAGGTCTGTGGCAGCTCGAGGACGAGCTGCTCCGAAAGGGGGGAAGAGGTGTCATGTGGGGGCGGCAGTATAGCTGCCGGCCTAGAGCACGAGATGCCTCCAATGGAGCTCCTAAGGGTGTGCAAGAGCCCAAGGAGGCACATGCGGCTGTAATCAATAGTGTTTAAGAGTTGGTAAGTTAAGGTAGGGCTAGAATCAAGGAGCCAGCCTCAAGGGCGTGCAAGAGCCCAAGGAGGCACAGGCGGCTGTAATCAATAGTGTTTAAGAGTTGGTTGAGAGATTAGAAGTTAAGGCAGGGCTAGAATCAAGGAGCCAGCCTCCTATATGTATCTGGTACTCGGTTGAGATGAATCAAGCAATGAACAACAAATAATCCAGTTACCCCCAAATATTCTAGTCTCCCTCCATGCCGACTTTGCCCGGCCTTCCTCTTGGCAATGGTTACCCTCCCTATCCCCGATATGAACTAAGGTTCATAGCAGTACTTATGATTTTCTCTGTTTAAATGTGCCCATATTGATTATAATCATGTATTTTTATGTAGTTTTTCATGGATGACTGCCTCCAACAACTGATGGATCGAATTGATGCTGGAGAAGGAGAGCAGTTGAAGAACTTGATACTGAGTGAGAGACTCTCAAAACTTGTTCGGATGAGGCTGGAAATGCAGGCACCTTATATATCTAAGTGGCCTCAAGCACTGAGTATCCAGGTGTGCCATAGTCTTCTTTGTTTGGGACTTGGAGTTTAGTTCAGTTGCATGGTTCTAATAGCAGGTATATCCTGTTTGCCAGTCTCAACCAGCAAACGTCTCAACAAGCTTGAAGCAGCGAGCTGTCCTGGTCGATGAGATATGGCATGCTGCTGGAGATTCTGGATCAGATATTGATTGGTATGTCAAACGTACAGTGCTTGGTGGTATCTACTCAACCTCAGAGGTGTATATGTTGACAGACAATTCTCCAGGTTTGCACTTCTCAATAGCCCTATGTTGGTTTCCAATTCTTGTTTCATTTTAAAATTGACTTCAGTAATTTTACCTCTGCAACAACTTGACTGCAAGGATTGAAATGGAAGTGTTTCTGGTAAACTAGTTGAACTGAAAGTGGTTCAGAACGCAGATGGGGGTGCACCGGACGCTGCCGACTTTTCCACTGTTTCTTTGTTGCTTTTGCCGCCTCACTTTTTTCACTGTTCCTTTGTTGTTTTTGTTATTATACAACTAAAGCACGGAAGAAAAGCAGTCCTAAACTGAAATACAGATCTTTTGCTAGTTCAGTCTTGAAAAAGCACAAGATGCAATTAATAATATGGTTTCTTGTCTTGTTTGGTGTTTGTTTGACCACATCCTACTACAGTAAAAAAAATCAATTCAAAGTATTATGAGATTCTAGACTGTCAAGATGTACTGCTGTTTATATGATTGTATACTAGCGTTTACATGTTAATGTATCGTTCCCACTTCTGGCACTTGGCAGAGTTCCGCGATACTTGGACGTTTGTGAACCGCAGAATAAAGGATGCTCTTGATCTTCAGAAAACATTCCAAGAGGTAAGCATATTGTGAGCTCAAATTGCATCATCACATTCATGAGCCGTTTCACCTTGTTACGTGTCCTCAGTCTTTGTACCAAGTACAGTATTTAACCTGTTTAACTGAAACCATTTTTCCTCAGGCCGCATACCTGGCTGAAGCCGTGGGAGCAGGCATGGGCGGCACCCTGCAGGGTGTTCTCAACAGGGTCTTCCAGAAACGTAGTGGATGAACTTTTTCTTTCCCAAACACGTAGTGGATGAACTAAGTCAGTCTTTTTGCAAGCTGCATAGGATAAAGCACATTTTCCCGTTCACCAACTGATGTATGTTTATAATAAAGCAAACGGTGATGTGGTTGAGATGCATCACGATAGGGTAGAAAGTGAAGATGTGTTTGGTGGTGATGTTGAGCTGCATGGTTTTTCAAATGGGTGCTGTCAGATCGCGCAGTCGCATGTGCTGGCTCTGACGCTGGTGAGCGACATCAACGCCAAGCACTCCGGCGAGAGCCAGCAGCTCTCCTGCGTGTTTCGTGTGTGCGGGTGTGGGTGTGTGATCTGTACAGGGGCTCTAACCCTCCTTTCTCTTTCTCTTAATATAATGATACACAGCTCTTTTGATTGTTCAAGAAAATGGCCATTGGGAGTTGTCGGAAGCCGCGCAGGTGAAGGCACTGTTAGACGCAGGCGGTCTTCGGCGGGGAGCTCCACATCCTGGTGCCATTGGCGCCGGTGTTTGACGACAACTGCCTGCCGCTGGCAGAGACTAGCTAGCGAGCGAGGTACGACGCTCGACGCCATGTTCGTCACAAGAGGGATGCACTGTGAATTTCGATGATTATTTCTTGCTTGCTGTTTCAATTTCTTTAGTTTCTTGGATTGGTGGCGGCTGCTGCAGTGCTGCTAGCTCGCGCCTGGTCGGTCGTGGACTTCAGGGTGCGTTTGGTTTCCAGAGCCAACTCGCCTGGCCTCACCTTGCCCTGCCTGCTAACAATGAGAAGCTTGCCCAAGCTGGCGAGCCGTTTTGCCTCTCCCACAAAACCAAGGGAAGAGCTAGCACAAACCACCTCTCCCATAAAAGCAAGGGAAGTCTGGCTAGCACAAACACTGAGACAGGCATGCAAGAAAACCAAACGATTGACTCGTTTAGAAATCTCGCTCTGCAGGGCAGCAGAGTGCCGGCCCAATAAACCATACGCGCCGTCACTAGCTGGTGCGTGCGGGTGGAGAAAAGAGCGATCCAATCTGAAATGAGTACTAGAAAAGGATGGGCGCTTCGCGGCGCCCTACCAATAGTATAAATTGTTAAGCAATAGTATAAAGACTATATAATTAAGAATAGATACCGACGACACAGATTGCGTTGATAACACAAATTGCACTGTCATTATGGACCATATAACTATGTCCACAGATTACATGTACAATATTTTTTGTCAATACTTCAGACTGTTGGTCCAAATTTCTATCCTTTGCACTAAACAGTTCATGACACTAATATGAAAAGAAGTAGCACACAGTTTGCATCATGCAGTCAATGTTCACACAAATATGAATATCTAGTCAAGTACGACAGTAGTAGATTAGTAGCAAGTTCCTTCAACAGGTAAACACTTCAAGCAGTAGACACTTAGTGGCAGGTGCAAAGAGGTGGTCACACAAACAAACAGTATCCTAGCAGCTCATGTCAGAGGGAGCACTGCTGTGATGAAGTGGGACTGTAGACGCCTGCAATACAATAAACAATTAGCTGATCAGAACAGTACAAAAAATATCAGGAGCTTTCAAAATTAATGGCCAATTGCATTAGTTGGTAGATAAGGTTCTCACGAAGAAAAAATCGGTGTGTATGCTCGATGTAACAATTAAAGTCCTTCATTTACAACACTATCATTTTAGCTTTAAGAACATTAGCTATGTAGTTTATTTGTGCTTGTCTGTGGAGAGGTCTGCATATTATATAAAAAATGCTATAGAAAGTTGGACTTGGACAGGTGGTTGCATAAATGTGAAGCTTTATCTTATTCTTACATGAAACATCAAAATGTTGTGTAGGTATAGAACCCAGAAGGACCTTTTCTTTCTAAAATTACGTAGAAATAAAGCAACACAGAATGGCATCGTTACATCACAAGGTAAACATTAGCCTAGTCCATGGCAACCCAACATCACGCTTTGACCTATAGGGATGTTATTACTAAAACATTTTAAACAAAAGCCATATCCCTACCACACGAGTAGGGATATTATTAATATATTATACAAAGCAATATCCTGCACCGAAAGCATAGCAAACAAATAAGAAAGTAGCATCACACACTCATCTTAATACAGTATTTACCAGTCTACAGGTGGGAAGGGCAGGCAATGTCAGGTAACACTCCAAATACCAATGGACAATAGAAAAGGAACTAAATAATCAGTTGCCCGGATGTATGAGCTGAGAAATAATATCATACATGAAGTAAGCAAATTTATTATCTATTCAATTCATTTGCATCATGTATGTTCATGCATGCCAATGAGATGGTGAAAATGTAGCTAAAACTGACAGGTAATGCATGCAGCCTATGCTAATTACAGATCTCTTTATAGGTTTCAATCGCAAAAGATGAACATCAATTTATTAGCAGGAGTCAATCTCGTACGTGCTGCCAAAAACTTTGAGCTACATGGCTGCAGATGCGGTGAAGGCATGTCGCCACTAAGTACCTAGATGTCAGATTGAATCTATGAGCTCATAGATTAGAGTGAATTATTACTCAAGTTAATTAGAACGGAATTTCTTAACCAAAAAGCAGAAAGAAACTGTATATATCGCAAAACAAACCTAAATTTGAATTTTTTTTGGCAAATAGAATCCTCCATACGTTTGAGGCATTTTATCCAACATATTCCGTGTGTGATCAGAGTGTCGTTCCAGCCTTGGGGCTTCAACTGCAGTTGCAAAATAAGAAAATGGTAAGCAACGGAGGAAACCGACAGATCATAGACTGCTGAATTTTTTCTCCCACACAAGAATCGAGGGCAAGCAGAGGGAAGCTGGGCATGACTTGGGGTCAAAGCTGATGCCAGACACATCTCCTGCAGGCTGCAGCTCCGGTGTGAGGACGATCTGACAACCTAGGCGTGTGAGAGGATGCCTCACCATGTCGCAAACTATCTCGACGCCGATCAAGTGCTCGGTGTTGCAGGCCGCCTTGCTGGTAGCTGCGTTCTAGTAGTCCACATTGCCGTGGTTGAAGGCCTCAAGGCGGTGCACCAGAGAGATCCGCCTGAGGGCAGTAGCAGCAGAATTTGGAAGAGGCTCGAGGAGCCTGCGGCCAGCTCCGAGCTCTGTTGCACGGTCGCGGCTGGGTTGGACTCCGGCTAAGCCCCTCTACCGTCCTTCCGGTAGCGCGTGGAGAAGTTACCTCCATGGATTGGATGCACCGAACTCCAACATGGATCCACCGCTGCCGCTGAGGGGATGTGGAGATGCAGCTGGATCCGTCGCGGGCTTGGCGCGTGACGGCCACAGATCCGGCATGTGCAGTGGTCCCCCAAGCGACCGGTGGAGGGAAGGGCGCCATCGTCGAGGGGGATGGGGTGCGCCGCCGCATGGCCACCCCGAAAGAGGGGGGCGTTGCCACTACTGGTGGGGTCGAGGTGGGGAGGTACCTGGTGCCGCTGCCAAGGAGTGGGGGGGTTCAACGCCGCCACCGCCGTCGGTGGCGCTGGGCTTCTTTCGCGGACCACGGACAGGAGTAGAGGAGGCATTGGGAGGTAGGAAATGAGAGAAAGGAATGAGGGGTCGGGCTGGACCTGGGACGAGGGGGTTCTGCACAAAGTGGCTTGCGGGGGTGTTTTTTGAAAACAAAGATAAGAATCTCGAATTTTTGCTTCTTTACCTTTAAATAAACTTTACATCAAGGTGTTATACGTGAAATGTTTGAACTCGTGTACTGTAGACCACTGTTAGATGAGAGTGTGGGTTGATTTCAGCAAAAGAAGGGGATGTTTCTGCAAAATAATGGAGGCCACGCGTCCGCGTGCCGTGGCTCCGCGAGGGCGCAGAGCGCTCGCGTGCGCCCAATTTACGGCGGGTTTTAAGGAACCTGATGATGACGTGGTAGTTTTAAAAATAAAGAATGAGAAATTTAAAAAGGTTGTTGCATTACTCTATTTTTTTAAAAGTATTTTATTTTGGAGAATGGCTAAACCATAGATTTTAGAATCTAATTTTTACATAATCTCTTGGAGTTGCTCTGGGGTCAAACCCAATCCTGATGGCATAATTAGTTTCCTTTTGCATGCACGTTAGTTTCCTTTTGCAGGCTTCATTTTGATTAGCTATAATGATTATGGTTGCAAAATTTCCATGTCATTTGCCATTAATATCAATGTAATATAGACTTACAATTATAAACATGTACCTATCACAACTTTAAACGTGCTCTTTGGATGCCTAAGTGGCTAAGGCCGAGTGGCTAAGTGACTGATGAGTGATCGAGTGACAAAGTGAGTGGTCGAGTGCCTGAATGGCTGAGTGACCAAGTAGTCGAGTGACCAATGGCCAAGTGATCGTATCTTATTAACAAAATAATTCAAAACCACATCTTATTAAAATAGAGCCTGGACTCATAAACCCATACTTCATCCTCAGCGTCGACTTCCTGCGGACCTTGGGCCCCATTCTCTGGGACTTCGAGGCCATGACGTTGGCCTTTTGGCGCGAGGGTCGCCGTGTCCTCTGGAAGGGCGTGGGCAGCTCTGACTCGGCCGTGCCCCAGCAGCATGTGGCGGCGACCTCCGTCGACTCTCAGCAGCCCTTGCTGGACCGCCTACTGCAGCAGCACGGCGCCATCTTCGAGGAGCCGCAGGGCCTTCCACCGGCCCGTCCGTACGACCACCGCATCCACCTCCTGCCAGACACCGCTCCCGTCATCGTGCGCCCGTACCGCTACCCCTAGCTGTAGAAGGACGAGCTGGAACGGCAGTGCGAGGACATGCTCACCCAGGGCATCATCCGGCCTAGCACTTCGTCGTTCTCGGCGCCCATGCTCCTTGTCTGGAAAGCGGACAAGTCTTGGTGCTTCTGCATCGACTACCACGCCCTCAACGCCAAGACGTCCAAGGATAAGTTCCCCATACCGATCGTGGATGAGCTTCTCGACGAGTTCCATGGGGCTCGCTTCTTCACCAAGCTCGACCTGCGTTTGGGCTACCACCAGGTGCGGATGCACCCCGACGACATCGCCAAGACCGCCTTCCGCACACACCATGGCCACTACGAGTTCCTGGTGATGCCTTTCGGCCTCTCCAACGCCCCGGCGACATTCCAGGCGTTGATGAACGACGTCCTTCGCCCCTACTTGCGAAGGTTTGTGCTGGTCTTTTTCGACGATATTCTCATCTACAGCTCTTCGTGGGCGGAGCATCTGCAGCACATTGCCATTGTCCTCAATGAGCTTCGGACGCACCGTCTTCACCTTAAGCGCTCAAAGTGCTCATTCGGGGCGACGTCCATGGCCTACCTGGGCCACGTCATCTTTGCGGATGGCGTCGCCATGGACGCCGACAAGGTGGCGGCGGTCGCTGCGTGGCCCCCGCCACGCTCCGCTCAAGGCCTCCGGGGCTTCTTGGGCCTGGCGGGCTACTACCAGAAATTCATCCAGGAGTTCGGCCTCATCGCGGCGCCCCTGACGTGTCTCTTGCGACGAGACGCGTTCACCTGGGACATGGAGGCAGAGGAGGCCTTCTCGGCGCTTAAGCGTGCCCTCACCACCGGGCCCGTCCTCCAGATGCTCGACTTCGACAAGCTATTCATGGTGGACTGCGACGCGTCCGGCGTGGGGTTTGGCGTCGTTCTCCACCAGGGTGTTGGACCTCTCGTGTTCTTCAGCAGGCGGTTCGCCGCGCGCCATCTCAAGCTCACGGCTTACGAGCGGGAGCTCATCGGGTTGGTGCAAGTTGTGCGCCACTGGCGCTCGTACTTGTGGGGGCGCCACTTCCTTATTCGCACTGACCATTACAGCTTGAAGTTCCTCCTGGACCAGCGCTTGTCTACCATTCCGCAGCACCAGTGGATCAGCAAGCTGTTCGGCTTCGACTTCACCGTCGAATACCGCCCCGGGCGCCTCAACACCATGGCGGACGCCCTGTCCCGCCGCGACACCGAGCACGGGGCCGAGGACAGCAGCGTGGGCGCTGCCAGGTGCGCCCGCTCAGGCCCCTCCTTCGCTTTCATCGACGACATCCACCACGCCACGGCGACAGCGGCAGACGCGCAGCTACTCCTTCGGCGCCTTGAGGTGGGCGACCTGTAGGGGCCGTGGTGCCTTGACAACGGGCTGCTCCTACATGGTAGTCGCCTCTTCGTCCCCGACCATGGTGACCTGGGCCATCAGGCGCTCCTTTTGGCGCACTCGGTCGGGCACGAGGGCGTTCAGAAGACCCTCCATTGCCTACGCTCCGACTTCTACATCCCCGGCGATCGCGCGCTGGTGTAGGACTAGGTGCGGTCCTGCAGTACTTGTCAGTGGAGGGTTTCCCTCCTCCATCGTTCGGCTCCACGGGTTTTCCTCCTCCATCGTCAGCGACCGGGATCCGATGTTCACCGGCCACGTCTGGCGCGACCTCTTCCAGATGGCCGGTGTCAAGCTGCGTATGAGCGCGGCTTTCCACCCACAGACTGACGGCCAGTTCGAGGTGGTGAACAAGGTGATTGCCATGTACTTGCGGTGTGTTACAGGTGACCCCCGTGTGCGTGGGTGGACTGGCTCGCTGTAACACCCCGGTGTTACAATCCTATTTAGCGTCGCGATTTAGGCCTAAGTAAAAATTTACGAAATGAGTTGCTCGGATTTCTTTTAATTTTTACGTACTCGACACGACGAGTGAATCCTGTGTGACTTAGTTCCGGGGAGTAAATAAATGCTCAAGTTAAATTACATAGTGCGTAGAAATATTACGAATGTCCGATAATGATTTTAGCAAGTAAATAACGAAGGACCCGTTGAGCATCCACTACCTCTGTTGTCTCATCAAACTAATGGCTTTGTCTTGATGCCGCTGTTTTCGTCGCGTTGCCAGCCGCTGTTGCGTTTGACCTCGCGCAGGCGCACCTTGTGGCGCTGTCCGTGCTAGGTGACATGCCGACCACGCGGTACCACATGCACCCTGCCCTTGCCCTGCTCACCTTGTCAGGCGCCTTGGCCTACTCCCACGTCCGTCCTTTGGCATGTGACGTTTCCAACTTTTTACGGCACCAGCAGCCGAGCCAGCGCAGCTGCCCGCTCTTCTTTTGCTTCGACTACGTCTTGTACCGGCGCCATTCTCTTTTTCCTCCTTGCGAGCGCGCCGTGCCGGTCATGGCCGCGCACCGTCCCCGTGCTAAAGCCGCGACCCCAGTCCTATTTTTTTCCCAGCTTGCCTTCGCTGCTGGCTTCGGCGTTATGGCGTAAGCCATGTCGCTGTCCGGCCACCATACTCGCCTGGCTACTGCCCCTCGGTACACGCCAGAAATTGGCCATGATGCTACTCCCTGCTCGTCCACCATTGTTCTCCTTTCTCCTTGCGTGTGCGTCGAGTTGCGTGGTCCCGCGCCCCCCTTCCGCGCCTTGATGCGCCTTCCCCGCGCCCTAGAGCGCTACCGTGCTCTTCTCGCTCGCCGACGCCCCTCCTCTCCTTCTCCGCGTTGCTCGTCCCACGCCGTTGTGGCCAGGCGGCCAGCCGCCTCTCCTCCCAGCGTCCGCGCCATGCCGTCATCCGCGTGGCCCGCCTACTGCTCTGACCGTTGGCCATTAATTTGGCGTTTCCCCTCGTTGTCTGTCAGTTCGCCACCGTGCTCTGTGATTTGGGGGTAAGGCTCAAAGCAACGGTAGCAGTTCGATTGAGTGCGATTTCTAACTCGCCTTAACCTCGTTTAGTTGATGCTCGTCTTGGTTTGGTTAGAATCTTCCCTGACGACGAGCTGACATGGCCGCGCCACGCTCAGAGCGCTGCCGTCCTTCATCGTGCACGTGGACATCCTAGCACGGGCAGTTTCTGCTCCAGCCGATACCGTAGCCATGTTCGGGGTAAGGCCCTACTGCTCTCACATCGTTTTGTTTCTGTCTCCGAGGACGTAGGACGCCAGAACGGTCGTGCCGCCCTAGCGTGTAGTCCGCCGGTGTGGTCAGAGCTTTAGAAGTCACCGTTCGGTGCCTATTCGGCACCTAGGGTCTCGTCTTGGCTCCGCGGTGCTCTTAGGTCTGCTTCTTTAGTTGGCACCTCGCTTTGCTGTCCGGCGCAGCGGGGTAGTGCCAGCCGAAGCCGTTCCGTCGCGCCTGGTGTCGTTGGGGGACTGGTGTGCTCAAATTAGGAGGAAGTCAGGGGGCTAGGTGAAATTGTTAGAGAAAGAGAGAAATAGTGGAATGGACTATAGGTTGATTTCGTTGAAATCTAGGGTTGTTTCTGCAAAACGATGGCACGTGCGGGCCTCCTAGCCACGTGGGCTAGTTTGCTGGGCTGCGGCCTGCCTGGCGTTGGGCTGCCTTGCCTTTGCTGCTGGCTGCCTAGGCCTCTGGCCGGCATGCGCCCCGCCTAGGCCATGGCCGGCTGATTGGGCCGCTGCCCCGCTGGCCGGTCACGGGCCGCACTGTTGGGCCACCGGTTGCGCTGGGCCGGTTGGTGCTGCCGCCTAGGCTGCTTGCTCGCTGGGCCAAGCCGAGCTGGGCCGTTTAATGACTGACGGCCTTCTTTAGTTGTAGAGTATTTGATAATTTAGCTTATAAAGTAAGATTGTAAAATTCATAGAAAATCATAGAAAAATCATAAAAATGTCAAACGAGTTTTGTTAGTCTCTTAAAATCATGCTCTACCTGTTAGTATATTTGTTCACATAGTTTGGTAACATTTTTGGGAGCTATATAATTATTTTAAAATGCTTAACATTGTAAGAGATGAACTTGTAGGAATTTCCCAGATAAATTGGTAATAGCATTAGCTCTGAAAATTCGATAGTAGATTTCTAGCAATAATTAGTTGCTAGATAGACAATGAGGTCCTAATCCGAATATAATAAATTAGATAGAAGGAAGGAAGAAACAACGTTGGTTTGTACGACGAAAAACAACTATTGGGAAATAATGCCTTGTTCGACAACATGGATACGTAACTAAGTATGGCCATCGTTAGAACTAGCTTGTTAGCTTGAGAGGCGTCCGTCATATTTTACGAGTCACGATTGCAGTCGATTAATTATGTCTTTGCATGTGCATTGCATTGCATATCATATAGGTACGATGATGGACCAATGGATCAATTGAAGGAGGATTGGGAATCTGAAGATGGTGTATTGGTATTCTCTCCAGGAGATGATGCGAGGGGTTTTCTATTCGGATGATCTGAAGATACAGATACTAACTTTTAAATATATCTTACCCAGGCAAGCCTCGGTGCATAACCCCTATCTTTCTGTAGTTTAAATTATATTTGTGCATGAAGTTTCAAGGAGTTGAACGAAACCCACTTGCATATATATATATATATATATATATATATATATATATATATATATATATATATATATATATATATATATATATATATATATATATATATCTTTATTCCTATGAGTCTTACTAGTATGACAGGATCGTGTAGAATGCTATGCTACAGGACTCCGGTAGAAGTCGAGTGATTGCCTATCACTCACGAGAGATAGGAAATATATTATTGGATTACTATCACTTGGAAAATATAAAATGGTGGAAAGGAAAATGGTGATCGGGCAGGGATATGGTTTGGGTATTGATGGGTGTAAGAAGTTGTGTCGCCGCGGAGGCGGGTCATAGCTTGGTTACACTGTTTTCCCCTGTCTGGTCGGTTAAGGACCGATCGTTGCATATGACTCTAGGCAGGTTACAGACTTATTATCCCAAGCACATACTTGTGTATGGGCACTTGGAAGACGTGTTGCTCTCTTGTCGTGGATCTGGCTCTTTCTGGACCGACTGTCAGGGTTTGTTTTTGGTGGAGGAGGTCCTTGCTTCGCACTGAGTCCGGGACTCAGGGGCGCGGGCTTGGAGTCCTAGTTTGGACGGAGACCTGGACACCCAGGATAGGAGAGTGATGGATTGGTCCTGCTTGTGCCTGGGGTACAAGAGGGGCGTGTGTTTTTAGGGTACCCAGCTAGGGGCATTGATTCGTGAATCACCGGGCGATCCGGTACGGCTTGTTTACGGTTTAGCATCATAGTAAGAATTGGAAGATGAAAGATGGAAGATGGACAAAGGAAATCTGATTGCTTACCACATGCTTGAAAGTAGCATAGGTGCTTACATAGAATAGTTAGTTAATGAACCAATGCGGCTATTAATAAACATCGAACATAAGGACGCACGCTTAGTAATGCTTCCTGCAAATACAATAAACCCTCAAGCCAGATAGCCTTGCATATCCTTGGAGTCTTTTCTTTTCTCCTGTCGATAAGTCTTGCTGAGTACAATTGAGTACTCAGGGTTTTATTCCCCCTGTTGTAGGTAACAGGTGGAGGCTTGAGCTGACCTTTGTGTGTGATTCCTCCTGGTGGGCTCAGAGAGGATTTCCTTTATGCTGCGATCGTAGTTGCTATTTATAACTCTCACCAAATGCTTTTATAAATGAAAGTTTCATAATCTATTGTCGTAGTGTATATATCAATACTTCATCATGTCATTAATAGATGTTTATTTCCGCTGTAACTCTATTCACATGTTTCTATTCCACTGTTCAATTAAATTGTTTATAACTCTGATAATATGATTTTATTCCGCTGTTATATTAATAAATATTATACTCTGATGCTGTATTAAAAGTGATGTAAGAAATTGTTACGAATGATGTAAGCTTTATTCTCTCATTTGTGATCCTGATGGCAAAAATGTGGATTTTTGGGTTCTCCCCTGGGGTGTGTCCGACGGAACCGAGTAATTTAGTGTTCTCCCTTGAGTGCTTAGTGTCTAATGGAAGACAAGCACTCCTATGAGGCATTAGATTAGGCGGTTCTGCCACACTCACCTAGGCGGAGTACTGCTACAACACCTCCTACCACACTGCCCTACGCGCCACTCCGTTCGAGGTGGTCTATGGCCGTCCCCCACCGCCCATCCTACCGTATAAGCCAGGGACGGCCTGGACGGAAGCTGCTGACGCCCTCCTCTACAGCCATGATGAGATCCTTGCCGAGGTGCGCTAACGCCTCCTGCAGGCGCAGCAGCTATCCAAGAAGTACTACGATGCCAACCACCGTGACTTGGAGTTCGTCGTCGACAACTAGGTCTGGCTGTGACTGTTATACAGAACAACGCAGTCCCTGGACCCCCCGTGCCAGACGCAAGCTTGGGCCTCGCTATGCAGGACCATTCTAGGTGTTGGAGCACATTGAGCGCGTCACCTACCGCCTGCAGCTGTCGGAGGGCGCCGCGTCCATGATGTCTTCCACGTGGGGCTGCTGAAGTGGCACCGCGGAGATCCACCGGCTGTTCCGACCACCCTTCCACCGGTCCTCATTGGTCGCATTCTGTCGGGACCAGAGCGGGCGCTGTAGGCATAGTAACACCATGGTGTCTGGCGCGTGCTGATCAAGAGGGGCGGCCTTCTGGACGAGGATTCTACCTGGGAGCCTCTCGACGAGTTCCGCGAGCACTTCCCTGACTTCCAACTCGAGGACGAGCTATTTGCGCATGCGGGGAGAGATGTTATGACCGGGGTTCAGTACACCCGGAGGAGGGCCATTAGTGGCTAGAGGCATAGGGAATTATGGGCTTGGCCTAATTTATTATTATTTATTTCCTATTATTAGCAAGGAGGAGAGTTATATAAGCAGATGTAAGACACTTTGTGAGGGGAGGAAAAAAGAGCCAACATAATTGCTCGGCTTCCTTTAGGGAGCCGAGAGACCCCTAGTAGCCCTAGCCACCTCCGTCTCTTCTTCTATGCGTGACCACGGCGCCCAGAAGCCGTCGAGCATGCCTCCAGCCTTGCCCTCTCCTCTCTCACTTGTACAACCTACGAACTCGCATCGGTAGGGATCGGATTCCTATCACCTGACATGTATTTTAAACTTCACTTTCATGTTTATGCTGTTGATTTTACCTATATTTATGCCAAATGAGCTGAACCCTTCATCCAACATGGTGTCTTAGGTGCTGATTGTGTTAGGTAATGGGTAGAGGATAGCAAAGCTAACATGTTGCTTCACCGTCTTCAATGGTTCCTAAGGTATGCCCATCCAATCCGTTACCTCTGTTTTTGTATTCACCCGTTTTTGTTCACGCAAATTTTAGTTGCCTCAATTTTCTAACTTTTTGCACTCCATCTCCTATTCTCAGTCCCGAAGACAACGGGCTTCCCCATCGAGGCTCATGAAGCTATACAAGGATTTGACTCCCATCTCAAAGGAAAATAATAGATTTAATAGATTTTGGTGGTCTCTTGAAGATTGCTTGTAAGACTCTACCTGTAGATTTTGCAAACTGGTTGATGGTTGAGTGTTATGATGCTGATTCATCGGAGCTGGTGTTTCTTGGAAGGGGAAGGATTCTAGTTAATGCTGATTCAGTGTGCAGTGTTTTTGGTCTTCCAAACAATGGTGATGAAGTAAAATATGAGCTTAATGTTGATGCTATCAACGTCATCCATGAGAAGTATGGTATTGATGACGGGACAACACCTAGTATTGACTCTATATTGGAAAGGTTGAAGAAGAATAGGACAATCAATGATGATTTCCTAAGGTCATGGTTGATAGCAGTTTCAACTTTCTTGTGTCCTTCAACTGGCTTATCTATCAGCCCAAGGTGCTACCCAGCCATTGTGGATCTTTCTAACATCAAGAAGTTGAATTGGTGTCAGTTTGTTGTTGACTAGCTCAAAGGCGCCAAAATGGGCAAAAGGAAATCTTTTGAGAGTTGTCTTCTTGTCCTTGTGGTAAGTTGCTTTTGCGTCTTTCTTGTATGATGCAGTGTTTGGTAAGTGTTGCTGCAGCACTAGCAGCCACAGCGTTGTTGCAGCAAGCACTAGCAACCTCAGCCATATATGTTTCTACTTCTTTTCTTCTTATGTTTTGATGTCCTCATTGATTCTCATCTTTGTAGATTCTCTATGTAGACTCGCTTGTGGTTGACAACGTACAAATCCCTTCCACCATGCCTAGAATTGCAGCATGGTCAAGGAAACTATTGGATCAGGTCATCAAGTTAGACACCAACCGTGATGGCTCATTTGGGAAGCTCAAGGTATGTATCAATAGCTCAATGTGCCTTCCCTTTTGTCGCTAAAGTATCCCCATGTCCATATTATAACTTTTTGCCTCTACATGTTTATGTGTTCAATTGAAAGGAGCAAACTATTCTACTCCATAGCTTTCATTGTTCAAGATGGATGATATAAGAAGATTTGTATCCTCAAAGGTTCCCAGGGCATTTTAGATCAGGTTTGTACATGGTCTCTTCTCTAATGATGTTCTTACGACTACTAATTTTTGTTAAATGTACTTGAATGTGTTTGCGTGAAAATTTGTGTTGGCAGACCCGTTGTACATCTTATATGCTAAGACTCAAATGTTAATGTGTGTTGCCTTTCCTATTTACTAAGTTTAGAGTTTGGCCTATTGCTTGATTGTTTTTTTAAAAAAAATTACAAAATTTTGATTCATCCTACACTTCATCCTTTTTTTCTGTGTAGTTTCTTCCGCGTCTACTTTTGACTTGTGTAGTAGTATGCTGATTCATCCTTTCCTAGAGTTTAGCTTAGCTTTTCATGAATCCCATGATGGCCTTGCCTTTTCATGAATCTCGTGTTCTTAGCATGCCCATTTTAGCATCTTCGCATTTTCTTAGGCAATTTAAGTGTCATTTGTTAGGCAACAATGTCTTCCTAAATAGGCAATTTATCCTATTCTTACTAGTAAAAAAGGCCATCCCTTTTATTGCTTATATGGTTGCTTAACTCTACTTGTCCCCCCCATTCGTGGGCCTGCACAACACAAGCTTGTATGAATCTTGTGGAGGCCCATTCCACTTGTTCACTTTCACTCCTTATTTTGGATTTTGTCCAAAATTTGTGTGCATGGTTTCATTCCATTACTTACACCTATTTTTTCCTTTTCTTTTGTCCTTTGCAGAAAAAAGTACGCTCAACACTGCTGTTAACTAGTTCTGCTCTAGTTTCACAGAGGTTGTAGGCATATTTTTGGTGTTGGGCACACATAATTGCTACCAGAATACTAATAACTTGCCTGGCTAATGATATTAAATTGCTTACCAGACTACTAATAAATTGCCTGACCAATAACTTGCCTCACACACATAATAAGTAGTGCCTGATCTCTGCCTGGTACTGACCAGCTATAGCTAGTAGTGGTTATAGTAGTAGCAGGTGTACTAGATGTAATTATGTATAGTTATCTAGAGTTGTAATATTAGGCTTTATAGTTTTTTAAACATTGCAGCATAGGCATTAATTGTAGGAAACCATTACAAAAATGTTTACATGCTTTACCTCTTATAAATGCAGTCTGTCTTTCTAATTCTGCACAACATTATCTTTGTGAGTTACCCACTTATGTAGTAGAAGCTTGCGTATAGGGATGCCACTCTCCTTGAAATATTGCATTGAACGTCCATCCCAATGTTCAGCATGCATCAACATATGGAAACCACAATCATAACTGCAGAGACAAAACAAATAATATAGAACTCAGTGCAGATAACAAATCTGATTATATGCAGAAAGATAACATTAGTTATACCACAAAAACTACTTACTTGTTGGACTGGATTGGAACACCCAACAAGTTCATAATTGCATATGGGCTTCTTTGCCTCATAACTATGTTTGGTCCAAAGTTGTTTGATTGCCCCTATCAAGGTGTTATAGCACTTGAAGAGAGCTTCATCTTCTAGAGTTCTCATTGAGTCTAACACCTCAAACCTTTGGTTTCTTAGGTTCAAGACAAACAAAAAGAAGTGTCCTACTTGTGTTGTAGATTTTCCATCTCCAAGCAATTGAAGCACAGGGAACATCACCTATGTTGGGTTGGTTATTATCAATGAATGTCATTGCGGAAGAAAAAATCATGTATGATGAAACCCAAATACATGTCAAGATATGAACTTACCATTTGACGATGGTCTAGATGGTTATCTGGACGCTAGAATACACGTGAGACCTATGTCGTAGTTAGGTTGCCCTCCTACATGAAAGTCTATAAAAAATAGCAGCAAAATTGCCTTAACAAATTAAGAAAATTACTGACAAAAACTTAAAAAATTACTTGATACTAAAAGAAAAATTGCTTCTGTATAGATTTATAGTACAAGAATAATAAAAGAAACTATGAACTGACTAAGGCCAGCAGCTGGTGTACATTGGTGTTTGATCAGTTGTGAGACTTGCATGTTCAGTAAAAGTTCAGAGAAAGTCAAATTGTAACCTGATTTAAATTACTCATTGAAAGCATCTAGGCCCCTAGTTGAGTTTCGGTGATTAATGACAACACGAGATTACTATGACTAACGTGTGTTTTGTAGAGGCAATTTGAGTTAGGTCATGGTAATGACAATTGATTGGGCAATCATGGTTGTCATGCCCCTGACGATGGAAATCATTTTGGTTTTCAAAGGATGGATGACAAGGTTAAGGATGGACTAGTTTTAACTGTTGTTTGGTGTTGGAGAGACACTTAGAGTAGTTTAGGACTTTGTTTTTTCTTTGGCCATACTATTAAGGATGGTATGGACTAGTAGCTTGACCTAGGTGAGTCTATTGGGTTAGGTGTGGTGCACACTTATCAAAACTAGCACTAGGTAGCTCAGGAATAGCCCTAAGATCAATTGGAGTTAACTTCATTCACATAGGTTTTCGAGTTTGAAGTGAATGGAGGGTCAAATGACTGACCGGACGCCGGTCTGGTTGTGAGCGGACGCTAGAGGGTGAGTCTGGACAGTTCATTTGATCAACTGGAGTCATCTGGTACTGACCGAGTGCTGAGTGAAAGTGGACCGGATGCTAGGGTCCTGTGTTCGGTCAACTCCAGAGAGGTTCTAGAGAAGGATTTTCTTGATCGGACACGTCCGGTCGGTGCTGACCGAACGCTGGTTAGGATCCGATAACTGACCAGACGCTGAATAGCGAAGTGACTGGACTCTGGGTTCCAGCGTCCGGTCAACATCAGTAAGGTTGCAGAGAGCGTTTTTCTTTACCAGACGCTGGTTAGAGTCCGGTCATAGCATAACGGCTCTTTGCAGGTATAACTGACCGGAGCGTCCGGTCACCCCGCAGAATGCTGACTCAGCCTCTAAACGTTATGTTTTGAATGAGGGGGTATAAATACTTACTCCACTTGTTCAAGGGAGGTCTCTTGCCCATTTGTTTAGCTAAGAAACACCCTTGAGAGTGCAAAGGAGAGCAAGAGCCTAGTGAGGTGATTGAGATTTGAGAATCCAAGATTAACATCCTCATTAGTGCAAAGAGAGTAGCAAGTGTGCATCCACCCTTCTCATTAGGCTTGTCATGGTCAAGTGAGAGTTTCTACTTGTTACTCTTGGTGATCGCCATCACCTAGACGGCTCAGTGGGGATTGGGAGTTTGGTGATCATTCGACGAGCTTGTGGATGACCCAACTCAAGTAGTGAGCAGTTGTGGGTGATTCACCGCAACAGAGTGTCGAAGAATCAGTCCGTAGAGAGCACTTGATCCTTACGCGGATCAAGGGGGAGCTACACCCTTCCTCAGGTGCTCCAACGAGGACTAGTGAGGAGTGGTGACTCTCTGATACCTCGGTAAAACATCGTCGCATTCCTTTCTCTCTCTTTACTTTAACCATTTACATTTGAGCAATTCATTTCATGTCTTTACATTCCTAGAATTGCCATGCTATAGTAGGATTGGAACTTAGGGTGCTAACTTTTATGCGATAGAATAATAGAAACACATTCTAGGCACAAGGGATGAAGTAGGCTAAGTGTAGGGCTTAATTATTGAAAGAATTTAGAATTAGCCCAATTCACCCCCCTCTTGGGCATCTTGATTCTTTCACTCATTACTCATTGTGCTCTCTTCATTTGTTTTTATAGTCGCAGCAGAGCGGCTGCATCTTAAGTGTGTGTAGTATTTGACCTGGGATACATGTCAATGTGCTCACAATAAATTCTTGGGGTGGGCTATTGGCAAATGGCAATGGCATGGAAGTAGAAACAACAATAGCAGGAGACAGGTTACATCCTCTCTCCAATTAAGGCTGCTAAAGCCTAAAAAATGGGAGGCCTACAACAAGTGTAGGGGCATGGGCCTCTAAATTTTGCCCTAGCTATAGTAGTGGGAGCTACCCAAGTGCAGGGACATGGGCCACTAAATATGTCCTCGATGAAAGTGCAAAAAAATAAGCAAAACTGCCTGAACAAATTAAGAAAAATGCTAATAAGGATATGAAAAATTACTTGATACTAAAAGAAGAATTGCTTCGGTACAGATTTATAGTAGAAGAATAATGGAAGAAAAATATGAACTAATTGGGACTCTATGTCTACTAGTGTCGTCAATTGTGTAGATTGCAATTTCAGCAACTAGGCTCATTAGCTTCCCACCAAGCTTAATAGATAGAGCAAGATGATCTAGCGTCACATAAAAGCTCTAGAAACTGATTATGACCATGCTGCACACATAAAAGAAGCAATAAAGTGAGCATAATTCATTGATAACATGATGATCAACATTTTTAAAATAATGAAGGAAGACATGGTTATGGGCATACTCACTCTTGAGCTTTTGTAGATATAGTAGACCTTACATTTCCATGTGCACACACAACAGTCAAAGTGGGCATTCGGTTTAAACCGACAAATCGATTCGGTTTGTTCGGTTGCTGTAAACTTCGGTTTCCACAGATCAACAACCGATCGGTTTGCCATAGAATCAAAAACCGATGAGTTCGGTGTCGGTTTCGTCGGTTTGGTTTTTCGGTTCCACCGAACCAACCGAGGCGAGCACAGAGGAACAAATCAACAGAGAGAATGGAGAACAGGAGAAGAACAAATTGACAAGGAAAGGTCGCAGATGCCGCACGCTCCGCTACCCGCATCGGCAAAATCCTGCTCGGCGCTCTCGGCTTCAAGCTCTGAGCTCTCCGATTTGCCTCCCAGGTGCCGCCGCCTGCCGCGCCGCTGCTCATGTCACAGAACCAACCAATTTATAAGAGTACAAGTACAATGGCAGCACGCAAGCGGTCGCACTGTCATATTTGAACCCATATAAACCCGGTAGTCCGTCGAGTACCACGACGGGTCTCGATAAACGATTTACAACAACCAAGATCGTACAGGATTCAACATACATGCCACATATTACATAAAGTTCACAGATACATTTCGTCATTAGAGTACGAATAAAAGTTATTACAAACCGAGTTTGATAAATAAAGCGGAAGCAATTAAGTTCAAAAATAAAGTTTCCAACATAGTTTAATACAGTGCCAAGTCGGATCACGGTCTACAAAAGCAAGGATAGGAATTAATAAAGAAGCATGCCCAAGGCTTACTCCTCATCCACGGCGGGATAGAAGCAACTCTTGCAATAACCATGATACACAGTGCCATCTGCAACAATGGGAAATAAAACCCTGAGTACGAGAAGGTACTCAGCTAGACTTACCCATCATGAACCAGAAATAAAATGACTCCAAGGATTATGCAAGGCTGTATAAGTGGATGTAACTCAACAACATTTTTGCGTAAGAGGCAATTGACCCATTGTACAATTATGATTCCTTTATCAAGTTTATTATAACTATCCATTTCTAGATTAGCAACTATCCTGTGCCAAACATGTGGTATATAATTTAGAAGCATACAATAGTAACCATAGCAGGTATCGTAATTCCATATTAATCTGAACCATCATGTTTCATAACACAGTTACTACGATGTTGGGACTAGCCAAGTTTCTCACAATCCAGGAGAGACGGCGATTCAAATCGATTTCAACCAGCTGAGAATTTATTCCTAACACAAACCCAGGTCTACCAGCCACGATAGCCTTAGGTCACCTTTGGTACAACTCAGGTACACATTTCATGGGTCCATACCATGCCGCACAATCTGGAACACTAGATGCCAGGATGCTCAGGCCAAGCCTGCCCTTAGGCTCAGTCTGATCGTTCCCCGAAAGGAGCGCACAACAGAACGGTTCCCGGCCTGAGTTGAATTACTTGGCTTCACAGTCGGAACGAGTTATCCGGCCAGCTAAGTGAGAGGCGTGCGTTCAATCTTGTCAGAAGCGCCAACAATGGTACGGTCCTTAATCGACACTGGCGGGGATAGATCCACACCCAAGACCTCCATGTCTTGTTGCTTCTCTATCGACTTCTCATCCGGTCTCGATTTTCTTTTACCCCATGGTTCTGTTCCACGATAGCAAATATAGCCAACCGTGCTCTAGTATCCACCTACATCTCGCAGATGACAGGACATCACCCGACTTCTACCGGTCTAAGCATGGCTAAGCATATATTCGATCCTAGACCTATACCGGTTAAATGTGTAATATCTGGACAAGGAATGTACATGCATCAAGTGGTTCCATTCAACTCTTATAACCTAATGCATCAATCATAAGTACTTAAGTAAACATTTGTAAATTACTGGGAGACTTAGAATGCTCCGGGGCTTGCCTCATAGAAAGGAAGTAGGGCGGTGGTCAGGACACTCCGAAAGCTCTTCAGGGTTCTGCTCCACGCCTTTGGGAGCTACGGCTTGCGGATTCTCCTGCTAGTCCCCTTCCTCTGCTTCTTCGAATTCCAGCAACGTGATCTCTTCCTCCAATCCTAGATGCATGAGTATGGCATAAGTATTACGAATGCATATATGTTAATAAGTGCATCATGTTTATTGAGTAGGTGCATATCTCTTCTCAATTATTTAATCATCTACTTCCACAATGCATCGACTATACCACAAAACAGTAGCTACTTGTTTCACTCATAACTGGAGTTCTACTAATCCAATACAGTGATCCTAGACTTTCTAGAAAGCTTATCAAATTCTCTACAACTTTGTTATTAACCATTTTTATAGTACACAAAATTTTCAACATGCAACTCATCAAACTACAGAATCTATCCGAAACCCTTTTAATTTTTCATTTTAAAGCAACGATACTACTACTTCATGTAATCACTCAAAATTTGACAACCTAAAGCTTACCAACAGTTTAAGCATGTCAAATACATCCAAGACAATAAAATGGTGACGCCCAAACTATTTATTTAAATGCCTTTATTATTTTACTTAGATTTTTAGGTTAAATAATAAACATATACCAGATGTGCTTCATAAATTCTCAAAAATTTACAGTGCCTTACTAATGCTATCAAGGGACTACTATAAATGTCAAGAACATATTTTTCCTAAATACTACACTTCCTAAGGAACACTAACAAATTTATTTCACAATTTTTGAAGCTACCAAACTGAAGATATAAAAATTACAAAACATATGAAATCTGCATTCAAAATGAACTGGCTTTAATACACGGAGTCGCTGACATGCGGGACCCACTGGTCAGTTGACCCCACCGGTCAGCGAGACAAAACAGAGCACGACGGTGCCGCTCGACGCTGCGCGGCTAGAACTCGTCGACGGTGAGTCCGTCGGCGGTGACGTCTACACGGTAAGACCTACTTGACCGTGCGCACCAATTGAGATACTAGGTGGGGCCTCTCGCTGGCGCTAACTACAGCGGCGGTGGCCATGGCGGATCGGCGAGGCAGGACCACGGCGGTACGCCGGTGGAGGCCATGGCGAAGCACAAAAGGGCGCGGACGAGCTTCCCTAGGCTCAGGCGAACCTAACGCACACGGTTGTGTGGTCTACGGTGGAGGGAGGTGCCCCAGCCACGGTGACGGGCATGGCGGGGATGCTTCGGCGAGCTAGCGCACGGCGCTGTTGCTTACCAAGCGCTCTCAGCGAGCTAGTGTGGGCACGGTGAGTCGCTGAGATGAGGGTGGAGAGGTTGCGGTGGCGACCGAGTGGCTAGGCACAGGTTTGTGCTGTCGACGGTGATGATGGCGCTGCGGAAGCTCTGCTGCTATGGCGGGTGAAGAAGAGGCTGAGGAAAAACGAAAATGGTGAGCACGGGAGGGAGCGGGCGGATGCTGGGGAGTTGAAGGCATGCATCTGCCTGCCTTGGTCGTGCTGGGCAGAGCGCCGGCGACGCGTAGCCAGCCTCGCGTCCACACGGCGGCCAAGACCTGAACCGGTCGGCCACTGAAGAATCGCGATTCAGTTCATTTAGTCGAGCGAGGAGCAGCCTGACAGCGTGTTTTCAAGTCGATCAAACTCCTAATCCGTGGACTTCTAGCCAAAACATCCTAAACCAAAGTTGAAGCCCAAAGTACCAGCTGCAAATCTTGTTTAAGGAACTTGTTCTAATTCACAACAGAAACAGAGTAAAATCATCCCAAACATCAGCTGTTAGCACGGTTAGGGTACAAGACTTAGAAAAATTTCTTAAGTGTTGAAATCTTGATTTTGCTAATTTTTGTGGGACCAATTCAAGCATGTTAGAAGCTAAATCAGTCACTGACCCAAAAATAAAAGTTGTTCCTTATGTCAAATACTACAACTTTGCTTTAGTGATCTCCCCCATGCAAGGTCTGTACACCTAGTTCAAACTTGGTCAAACAAGCTACATTCAAATGATGATACATACTCAAACTATGACTTAATGACCTAATTAGCCCTAGCCATAAATACCAAAGTTGTTCATGATGATATTCTAAACATCTTTAAGCTATTTGCAAGGTCATTCAATCATTTCATGTAGTAGTCACTCATTGAGCTAGTTAGTATAATCACAAGAAAGTTGTGTTGGTTCATGAAATGTAACCATGAACAAGGTCCTATTTGCTACTCTAGGTGTTGCTACATGTTTGTGTGACTCACATCTACCAAGTACATGTGTCCACTCATGATCATATGCATAGACACATGGAGACATGAAATAACGAGAAAAGTTGCATATGTTTAAGAAACATGCGATAATAAGCAAACGTCGTAGATGTTTCAATCCAATGTTTCAAGTATCAAAGCTTATATATGAATGCTTTATGATCATGCTCATGCTATGCAAGTCAAGTTATGCAAGGCTAACACCCGAGGTGTTATAGCCCCTTCCCCTTATAAAAATCTCGTCCCGAGATTTGCAAGACCTACCATTCTTGGAAAAAGGCGGGATAAACTTCTCGTAGATAATCTTCTCTTTCCCACGTAGCATCTTGTTCACTATGATTGTTCCACACCACCTTATAGAATTTAATAATCTTACTCCATGTTACTTTCTCCATCTCCTCTAATACTCGAATTGGCTTTTCTTCATAGGTCAAATCCGATTGAAGCTGCACGTTGGTGGGTGCAATAGCTTCTTCAGGTACTCGAAGACATTTCTTTAACTGAGAAACATGGAACACATCAAAGATTGCACTCATCTCTGATGGAAGTTGTAACTTATACGCAACATTTCCTTTTCGTTCCAAAATTTTGTATGGCCCTACATATCTTGGTGAAAGCTTCTTTTTCATCCCAAATCTTTTCACACCTTTCATGGGTGATACTCTCAAGTATACGTAGTCACCCACTTCAAAAGTCAGTGGTCTTCTTCTTCTGTCGGCATAACTCTTCTGTCTTGATTGAGCTGCCTTCATATGTTGTTGGATGATACGTACTTGCTCTTTGGCTTCATTGACAAAGTCAATACCAAAGTATCTCCTTTCACCGGGCTCAATCCAATTCAATGGAGTTCTGCATTTTCTGCCATATAAGGCTTCAAATGGAGCCATTTTGATACTCGCTTGATAACTGTTGTTATAGGAGAATTCAGCTAAAGGTAACCATTTCTCCCATGAACCTTTTGAAGATATAACACAAGCTCTAAGTAAATCTTCTAGGATTTGGTTCACTCGCTCTGTCTGTCCTAAAGTTTGTGGATGGTATACCGAACTTCTAATTAGCTTGGTTCCCAAAGCCTAGTGTAAGTGCTCCCAGAAATGAGCTATGAACTGTGGTCCTCGATCTGAGATTATAATCCTAGGTACTCCATGCAGTCTCACGATTTGGGAAACATATATCTCAGCGTATTTTCCAACTATATACCGTGTGTTCACGGGTATAAAGTGTGCTGACTTAGTGAGACGATCAACAATTACCCATATTGAATCGTGACCTTGCGGCATCATTGGAAGGCCTATGATAAAGTCCATGCTGATTTCCTCCCATTTCTATCCTGGAATAGGCAATGGCTGAAGTAATCCAGCAGTTTTCATATGGACAGCTTTTACTCTACTGCAGTTATCACACCTAGCAACATAGGCTGCAATCTCTTTCTTCATCTTAGTCTACCAAAAACGGGTTTTCAAATCTTGATACATCTTACTACTACCTAGATGGATAGATAATTTGGATGAGTGAGCTTCATCTAAAATTTGATTCCTTAGCTCACGGTCTTTTGGTACCACGAGTCGGTCCTCAAACTATAATACACCTCTTTCGTCCAATCTAAAATGTTTGGTTTCCTGCTCTTGCATTTTTCTCTTGATGTGACTTATTCCTACATCTGTCTGTTGTAGCTCTATGATTTTGCCCTCAAGTGAACAACTGATTGTGATATTGTGTAGTACAGCAGGATGTAACAAGTTGAATCCATCTTCCAACAATGCTTCCACAGTGTTGCAATGGGACTTCTGACTGAGTGCATCGGCTACTACATTAGCTTTACCCGGATGGTAATGCACTTCTAAATTGTAGTCCTTAATCAATTCTAACCATCTTCGTTGTCTCATATTCAGCTCTGGCTGGGTAAAGATATACTTGAGACTTTTGTGGTCATTATAGATATGACATACATTGCCCAACAAGTAATGTCTCCATATCTTTAATGCATGGACAACGGCTGCAAGTTCCAAATCATGTGTAGGGTAGTTGACTTCATGTTTTCTCAATTGCTGAGAAGCATATGCAATTACTCTTCCTTCTTGCATAAGAACACATCCTAAACCTATTCCCGATGCATCATAAAATACATCAAAAGGCTTTTCAATGTCTGGTTGTGCTAGCACAGGTGCTGTAGTCAACAAAGTTCTGAGGGTGTGAAAAGCTGTTTCACATTCTGGTGTCCATTTGTACTTCTCATCTTTCTGAAGTAGTCTGGTCATAGGCTTAGCTATCTTTGAGAAATTTGGAATAAACCGACAATAGTATCCTGCTAACCCAAGAAAACTCCGAACTTCATGAACCGAAGTTGGGGCTTTCCAATCCATGACCTCTTGTACTTTTGATGGGTCTACAGAGATTCCATCTTTTGATAAAATGTGACCTAAGAAAGGTACTTTGCTTAACCAAAATTCACATTTGCTAAACTTGGCATATAGCTTATGCTCCCTCAATCTGGATAGGACAATCCTCAGATGCTCTTCATGATCTGACTCATTTTCTGAATAAATCAATATATCATCGATAAACACGACCACGAACTTGTCAAGTTTGGGCATGAATACCGAGTTCATCAGGTACATGAAGTAGGCTGGAGCATTTGTTAGTCCGAAAGACATAACCAAATACTTGTATAAGCCATACCTAGTAGAGAAAGTAGTTTTAGGTATATCCTCTGGTCTGATCTTGATCTGATGGTAGCCTGATCTCAAGTCAATTTTGGAGAATACCTTTGCCTTCGCTAGCTGATCGAACAAGATGTCGATGCGGGGCAACGGATATTTGTTCTTGATGGTCACCGCATTGAGTGGTCTGTAATCTACACACATTCTCAGTGACTTATCCTTCTTTTTCACAAACAAGGCTGGACATCCCCACGGAGATGAGCTAGGTTGGATAAGACCCTTGTCCAATAGATCTTGCAATTGAACCTTAAGTTCCGCTAACTCATTGGGTGGCATTCTATAGGGCCTTCTGGATATGGGTGCCGTACCTGGCACTAATTCGATCTTAAATTCCATGTCCCTATCTAGGGGTAGACCTGGTAATTCCTCAGGAAATACATCCGGAAAATCACAAACCACGGAGATATCACATATTGTGGTGGTTTGGATAGCACAGGCTAAATGTTGGGGTTCGAAATCGTAGGAGAGTGGTACTAGAAAAGCATTCCCTCCCGTGGGTTCTCTCAACATAATAGTACGGGTGCTAGTGTCAATAAGAACACCATGATCCTTCATCCAATTCATGCCTAAGATTACACTTATCGATAACCCCGGCAATATTATCAAATCTGTTGTGTACTCCCTCCCTTGTATAGAGATGAGTACATTTTTGACTATCTTTTTGGTAGTAACAGTTTCCCCTGTTGAACTTATGTTAAAACCCCCTTTGCTTACTTCAATTATTTCTTGATCATGTCTAGATGCAAATGCTTGACTCATAAATGAATGAGAAGCTCCCGAATCAAATAAAACAACAGCGGGATGCTTGTTGACGAGAAACATACCAGCCGTGACAACTTCTCCGACGGGCACTTCCTCCACAGCGGTATAATGCACTTGTCCCTGACGTGCCCTGGCATTCGCTTGTCTTTGATTGTTCTGATTCTGGTTGCTATTCTTCTTGGGGTGGGGGCATTCCTTGGACCAATGACCCAGTTGGTTACAGTTGAAATATGGTTGATTACTTCTGAATCCGGTGGAGCTGTCCTGACTGCCATTTCCTTTTGGTAAGGCAATAGTGAACGCCTTACGGAATGGTTTCTGTGGCCTATTATTCTGAGCTTTAGGTGGTGGAGGCCTAAACTTGGGTGCAGGTGGACAGAATTGTGGCCTAGCTGTGATAGGCGCTTTTGACTGGAAAGATCCGGATGCACCGGCCTCATATGCCCTCTTGCGACCCTTAGCAACTGCATGCATGTTGTTGCGGTTTTCTTGGGTTAAGGCATCACTAATAAACTCATTGTACGTGGCACACCTAGAATTTGCCATAGTCTTCATCAGTTTAGTACCCAAACCTTGCTTGAAACTCTCTATCTTTTTCTCCTCGGTATCCACAAAACCTGGAGCATATCTGGATAAGTTGTTGAATGTGTGCATATATTCTGTGAGTGACTTTGTTCCTTGAGTGAGCCTCATAAATTCGGCTGCTTTCATGCGCATTAGGCTCGGGGGAATATGGTGTCCCCTAAAAGCCAGCTTGAACTGTTCCTAGATAACTTGCGCATTAGCAGGCAAAGACGACAGGAAATGTGTCCACCAGATCCCTGCTGGTCCTTGCAATTGATGAGAAGCATACTCAGCTTTTAGATGTTCTATGACCCTCAGCAGACAAAATTTCTGCTCAATGGTATTTAGCCACTCATCAGCCTGCAGTGGTTCCTCAGCCACCTTGAAGATTGGAGGCTTCGTGTCTAGAAACTCCTTAAATGTTCTGTGCTGATTTGGCTCAGCCCCTGGTTAATGTGGGTGGCCACGAGCAGTGTTTTGCACGATAAGGCGCAAAGCTTCCTCCATTGTCCTCTGGCTCCCTAGGAACTGGGTAAAGAACTCCTGAGTAGACAGCGGCGGTGGGGGTGGCAAGTCGTCATGGTTGCCATCCTGGCTGCCACCAGCTCTAGCACGGGTGCGCGTCATCTGCGATGTTGCAACAATAAGTGATTATTAGTTGATGTCAAGAGATTGCAGATGAATTAGGTACTCATGCCAAACTGAAATTACTGGAGAAAATTCTCAAAATCATAATAAAAATAGAGGCATAACAATTCATTCTCACAACATGACATCCCCAATTTGACCACTCATCGCGCTCATAACGCAAGCAAATTTAAATCGTGATTACCGACAAAGGACTGGAATTGCACTGATGTTCAACCAAACGTGCGATTAATCAACATTACATGATAGTCGGGTTACTAATGCCAAATTCAAACTACAGGTCCATTACATGAATAAAGGTGATACATTAGACCTTCCATTAAGTACTAAGCGATCTAATCCTCATCATGACTACTATCGAGGTCAGACGTAGGATCATCTCCTTCCTCAGGCTCCACTTCTTCTTCAGGCTCTACTTCTTCTTCTTCCTCGTCCTCTTCTAGATCCATCTCTGCGGCTCTAGGTGGGACATAAGGGTGGAGCTGATTGTTCAGCAGATGAACCTCCTCATGTAGGTTATCGTTGTATTCTTCTGCATGGGCTAGCTGCTGCCCTAGCTCAAACTATCAAGCTCTCAAGACATCTTCCCTGGACCAGGCTGCATTCCTCTGGTGAGTTAACTGAGCCATCTCTATAGTGAGCCTCTCAATCTCAGCATCGTGCTCCCTCTGAAGCTGATGTCAGTCCTCGCGGGCATGACCAAGAGCACCAGACACACGTCTGAGGCTACCTTCTACTCCATCTAACACTCATCATTGCGAACATGGCGCTCATGGCAGGGTTATCACTATTCTGCCCTTCTGCTGCACCAATCTCCAATGGTCTTCCTCTTGACTGCTGCCATGAGTCAGTGGAGGGGTTACCCCTCGGAAAGACTCCAACCAAAGCGGCTGCCAGCTCCTGAGGAAAACGATCCATGATATCCCTTAGGATCCCAAAGGCTGCTCTGCCAGCTGCTTCTTCAGCAGTCCTACCAGTTGACTCATAACACCAACCTGTCTACTCAGAATCGTCACCTCGGGGACGAACAACGGCCTCCACAGTAACCAAGAGACCTTCCCCCAACTGCTCATTTGCCTAGAAGTAGCGGGGTTCCATCCCATCAGGATAGCCTACATAGCTAAGCACTCTCCACAAGAGTGTAGGCATCCCAAACTC